>NC_137898.1:68009268-68348693 GCF_963455335.1 Martes martes
TCCTTCTCTCTCTCTGCCTGCCTCTCTGCCTCCTTGTGTGTACTCTCTCTCTCTGACAAATAAATAAAATCTTAAAAAAAAAAAAAGAGTTAAAAAATTTATACTGTGCAGAATAGTGGTTAGTCTTAAGATCTATAAAGAATTTCTCAAACTCGACACTCAAAAAACTAATAACCCACTCGAAAAATGGGCAGAAGACATGAACAGACACTTCTCCTAAAAAAGATGTTAAGAATAGAGCTACCCTGCGACCCAGAACTGCACTACTAGGTACTTACTCCAAAGATACAGATGTAGTGAAAAGAACGAGCATGTGCACCCCAATGTTCATAGCAGCAGTGTCCACAAGACCAAACTATGGAAGGAGCCGAGACGCTCTATGCCCTTCAACAGATGAATGGATAAAGACGTGGTATATATATACAATGGGATTATTCAGCCATCAGAAAGGATGAATACCCACCATTTACATCAACATGGATGGAACTGGAGGGGTTTATGTTAAGGGAAGTAAGTCAAGCAGAGAAAGGTAATTATCATATGTTTTCACTCATATGTGGAACCTAAGCAATAGCACGGAGGACCACAGTGGAGGGGAGGGAGAGAAATCAGAGAGGGAGATGAACCATGAGAGGCTATGGACCTTGAGAAACAACCTGGGGATTTCAGAGGGGAGGAGGGGCCCCGGGAGGGGGGTGACAGGGTGGAGACTATTGAGGAGGGCACATGTTACGACGAGCACTGAGTGTTATACTTAACTAATGAATCACTTAACATTACATCAAAAACTAATTATATACTATAGAGTGGCTAACTGAACATAATAAAAAAAATAAAAAATAAAAAATAAAATAAAATAAAATTTGGTTGTTTAACACCATAACATAGTATATATCCCTTACCAAAAAAATTCTAAAAATGAAAGTAAAGAACTTAATTTTAACTACAATTGTTTAATTTTAAACAATTGTGATTTGTTTTACCATTACAATATTTAACCACATATTTTAATATTTTTTAATTTTGTATCATAAAAACTTTTGTTATTTTATGTGTTCCAAGACAAATAAAAATTAATTAGAAAAAAAAAGAATAGTGGTTACTCTTCTTAGGGGAAAATGACCCTAAAATATAATGAGGGGATTCTAGAATTAGGACAGTGCATTTTTCTATATGTATAAGATAATCAACAAAATAGACTTATAAACCTTTAAATTTCCTTTAAAGGTATATGTCTTATTTTATGATGTATATATATTTACATTTCTATTTCACTATAATCATATGTAAATTATGCTGCACTAAAATCACATCTATAGTACATTTTTCTTTCATTTAAAAATGTGTATTGAGTACTCATTAAATGACACACATTAAGGGAAGTAAGAATTCCATCTCTCGAATTTAACAAAAGTGGTGAACACACTAATAAACAATCACAGGATAGTGTGGTTAAGTTCTACAAAGTGCTGTGAGAGCTCAAAAGAGGAAATTACTGTCCTGCCTCAGGCAATCCTGCAAGGCTTCACTAAGGAGGGACTATCTGAGCTGAACCCTAAAGAGTAACAATTTTTTTTTTCAGGTACAGAAAAAACAGAAGAGCATTTCAAGCAAAGGGAGCAAGATAAGCTATGCAGAACAAGCACATTCAGGAACTACTGCTGTTTTTTGGCAGGAGGTATATGGTTTATGAGGGGAAGAAACAGGAGATAAGATGATATTCATCAGACTGCCTCTAGATGTAGATAAGGAAATCTATCAAGAGAAACCTAACTGAAATTTGAGCTTGCCTCTCTAAACCAACATTGAATGAAACTGGTTCACTAGAAATAGAGCCTAATGAGGCAAAGACTTTTATCTGGTTTGTCCACTAAATCCCCAGTGACTAGTATAATGTCTGGCACATAATAGAAGATTAGTGAATATACAGAGAATGAATAATGGCATACATACATCCTAGCTCTGCTATTGGTATAAAATGAGACCCAACATTGTTTCAGAGACCAAAATGATTCAAATAATGAGAACGGAGGTCAAAGTGCCCAAGAGTAAGTTTGTGCAGGTTCATTTATTGCATTGGTCTGTTACTGACTTTGGAAAATAAGCACAACACTGTAGTTTGCTGTGTCTTTTGCCCAGTGACAAATCACATGCCCAAAGGAGAACCCAAGCGTAAAATCTAAAACCAACTTGTAACAGTTTAGGCTTAAACAGGCTGTTGAGGACACAGGAACTGCATGCCCTTTACTGGGAGCAGAAACAGGAAGATAAATAACTGAAATTAATATAGACCAAAGGCCAGCATCTGTATGGAGGGTAGTGGAAAAACTAATCAGCATTTTACTGAAGTATTAAACTAAAATACACTTGGCCTCTTGACAAGGGTATAGTCACAGTTTTTAGGGCTGAAAAGGATCTAAAGGTGTGGATCTCAGCCAGTGTACAGTTTATCTAACCTGAATGACAGCTTCCTGTAAAATGTATATCATAAGGGCTCATTCAGCAGCATTCTGGTGTTTGGTAAACCTGAATATGCTATAAAATGTTGATCTGATCAATGTGTAAGATACATTTTCTCAACAAAGTTTTATAAAGGAGGAAGAAACATGTAAGAGGTATCATGCCCACGAGCAAAAAGTAATTAGAGGGAATGGCTGAAACTATAGGTAAGGAGGCATTTTGTGAGGCAGGGGGGATTCTGAGGAGGCAAGATGGAATGGGGTCAACAGCAAAGACAAACGGATTTAACTTGGACAGGCAGAGGAACTTCTCCACTGGGTAACAGATGGGTGCAGGAGTTACATTTCCAGGTGGAAAGGGGAGAAACTAAAGGGGTCCTAGCTAAAATGCCTCTTACATCACACCTCTACTTTTTTAACCAGTCAAGTAGGGGGCAGGGCTATCTATTAGAAGAGCATAGTGTTCTAACAATTTGAAGACAGAAGTAAAAGTATGACATGCAAGAAAGAACTGAATCTGCAGGCACAACAACCTGCCTAGTTATAGGTGGGCTTCAGCAGAGGTTCACATCCCAGGGGTCGGAATAGAGACATTTAACGGCTGGATAAAACTAGAATGTGAATTCCATAAAGAGACTGACAGAAGGACCAGGGTAAAGGAACTGAGGGGTCATTCCTGATCTTGATGCAAGCATGAATACCTAGAACCAAGAGGTCTTCTACACCATATACAAATGCTGCTGAAATCCACTTGCTGACTTGCAAGGGAATATAGACTATTGTATTTATTCCATTTTATAGAATAAAAAAACCTTGACAGAACTCATATATACAACATGTAAGCATTTCAACAGTAATCTTATAAAAGTTACATAGTGCTGTATATTACCAAACAGAGCTTTACATGTTTATATTCTCTTGCTTTGTTAAATATAGTAAGATATATTACTAATATTTTTCTTCCTTTATACTCTATTGTTCTAAATGCAAAATACTCTTCTGGTAGCACTGTTATAATTGTATACCATGCCAGACCTTCTGAAAGATGGAGAATGGAATCTGGTACAGTATAAAAAGACAGAGATTCTACCCCTACGCCTAAAAAGGCATATCGTTCCACATACAGAATCATAGCCCTGTGGTGTATGTAACACCACCCAATCTTCTCTACTTCCCCTTCTCTGAAGGGAAAGTCTTCCTGCAAAGGATGTGAGGACTTCTCAGATCCTACTAACAGAGCAATGCTAGTTCTTATCCATATAACACCATTTCTGAAATGTTCATACTCCCTTTCATATTCCAGTTCAATTATGTTCCTCTCATGGATGGCATGCCCAGAACTGAGTGCAATGCATGCAATGTGGTCTAATGAACTAGCTTGCTCACCACTGGATAGAAGGAAGTAATTTATGAGTATGTTTACAGATACAGTTCCACTAATGCAGCCTACTTCAAGAGTTCAGGAAAGGTGTGTTGGGTTAAATAGTGCCTTCCCCAACCCCTCAAAAATTCATGTCCTTCCTGGAAACTCAGAATATGACCTTCCTGGAAACTCAGAATATGACTTTATTTGGAAACACGGTCACTGTAGATATAATTAAGTTGAGGTCACACTGGAGTAGGATGAGCCCTTAATCCAATATAACTGGTGTCCTTATGAGAAGAGATACAGAGACAGACAAAGAGAGGAGAGGACCATGTAAAGACACCAGTAGGGGCGCCTAATCAGTAGGTTAAGCATCTGCCTTCAGCTCACGTCATGATCCCATGGTCCCGGGACTGAGTCCCACAATAGGCTCCCTGCTCAGCAGGGAGTCTGCTTCTCCCTCTGCCCTTCACCCCACTTGTGCTCTCTCTCAAATAAATAAATAAAATCTTAAAAAAAAAAATGACACCAATGAACAAAACAAAGACAGCCATGTGACAACAGAAGAAGACATGGAAATCATGCAGCTGTAAGCCATGGAACACCAAAGACTTCCAGCAACCACCAGAAACTAGGAAAGGCATGGAACATAGTCTCCTTTTGCACCCCCAAAACAAACCAATCCTGCCAAAATCTTGATTTTGAACTTCTGGGCTCCAGAATTGTGAGAAAATAAATTTCTGCCCCCCAGTTTGCAGTACTGTTACAACAGTCCTGAGAAACTAACACAGAGGTACTCTCCATGGAGTGGCACTGGAAGTAAAGCCTAAAGGAGCCAGCCAGGGGAAAAATTCGAGAAAGGAATGGAAAATACAAAGGCTCAGAGACCAGAAAGAGCTTACCATGTTAGAAACAGAAAGGAGACAAGAGTGTCTGGAGCATGGTGAAAAGAGGGGAAAACAGTATGGGATGAGGCTTAGGGTAGGGAGTTTAAATTTAACATTAAGAAAATGAGAAGCCTTGGGGCGCCTAGGTGGCTCAGTGGGTTAAGCCTCTGCCTTTGGCTCAGGTCATGATCTCAGGGTCCTGAGATCGAGTCCTGCATCGGGCTCTCTGCTCAGCGGGGAGCCTGCTTCCCCCCTCTCTCTCTCCCTGCTGCTCTGCCTACTTCTGATCTCTCTCTGTCAAATAAAATCTTTAAAAAAATAAAAAAAAGAAAGAAAGAAAGAAAGAAAGAAAATGAGAAGCCTTAAGAGTTTTAAGGCTTGTTCTGATCCAGGGGTGCCTGAGTGGCTTAGTTGGTTAAGCATCCAACTCTTGATTTCAGCTCAGGTCATGATCTCAGGGTCACTGAGATTGAGCCCTACATCCCAAGATATGAGATTGAGCCTTGCTTCAGGCTCATGATGAGCATGGGTCTCATCATACTGGGTATGGAGCCTAGGTAAGATTCTCTCTCTCCCTCTCTCTCTCTGCCCCTCCACCTCTCTCCCTTTCTCTTAAAAAAAAAAAAAAAAATTGTTCTTGTTCTGATCCATGTTTTAAATAGATCACTCTGGCTATTCTGTGGAAGGTGGTCTAGAGAAGGAGGTGATGTTTTAAAAAGGGAGAAAGATTACAGAAGGTTACTGAAAGGTCCAGGTGAGGATCATGGCAAGACTGATAAATAAGCTCAGTTTCAAACCATGTCACTTAAATTGCTACATATATAACACATATAACAATGTTCATTTTCCAAAACCATAATACACCTAGGGAAGATCAATCAAAAAGGGCCCAGTGTATAATATCAGCAGTATGTGCACAACAGCAATTGATAAAAGGAAGTCTTTTTTTTTTAAAGATTTTATTTATTTATTTGACAGAGAGAGATCACAAGTAGGCAGAGAGGCAGGCAGAGAGAAATGAGGAAGCAGGCTCCCTGCCGAGCAGAGAGCCCGATGTGGGGCTCGATCCCAGGACCCTGGGATCATGACCTGAACCGAAGGCAGAGGCCTTAACCCACTGAGCCACCCAGGCACCCCAAAAAGAAGTCTTTTTAACAACTGTAACCACCACTGCTGCTCTTCAACAACTGATTCTGCACTGACCCTGACTGTGGACATTCTAAATAGCAAGAACCCTACTAAACTGGTGTAAGGAGTCCTAAGACCATCAGGCTCCTCCTACCATTTAATCGAAGTTAATAAAGTAGATCCTATTTCCACCTTTTTCCTCCAAAAACTGCTTTAAAAAATTGTACAAAGTGAGACTCCAAAGTTCTCAAAGTTATAGTATCTGTTCCCCTCTAATGAGACAAAAGACATAAGGGACCACAATCTTTACCTCGTTACTCCTGTTAAATTAACTACTTTTTTTTTTTTAAGTGGTACCTATGAACAAGATACTACAAACACAATGCTTAAATGCATCTCCTCCTCCCCCATGGAAGCTCTTCTGTGAATCACATTGTGAGAATCACTGCAACAAAAATCTACAGCGTTCTTTTCAAAGACTGCTTTAAAATGAATTATTTTTATTACATTGAATAATACAAGATTTTAAAAAGAGCATTTCAAGATACTAAACTTTACAAAATCCTCACATGAAAATCACCCACAAAAGGAAGCAACTGAAGAAAAGTAGCTGCCTGAGCCTTTTCCTCCTGGGGAACTCCAAGGTCAAAATTTTCAGTCCTGATTTCACTATAAAATGACCTCTAGAGACCTTTAATCATCAACTTAAAAATACACTCTATGGTCTACTCATTGTTTTCAACATTCATCCGGTCTGAGGGATAAGGACACTGTAAAAAAGATAAAGGAAAGGAAAAGGATATCCTCAGCTGAAACCAAAAAACTCAGAACAATGGCAACAAGTTCAAACATGACCAAGTCGCTTCTTTGATTACTTTCAGGTGCTTTTGCCTTTGTGTCACCATCTTGTATAGCAATTGCCCAGAGTTAATAGGATGTACAGAGAAGTGACAGTGAATGGCTATAGTCATCCATTCATTTAACAAGCATTTCTTGAGGGCCTACTACAGATAAGTGCTAGAGAGACAACAGTAGGCAAGTTAGATATGGTCAATGACCTAACAGTGCTTATAGTCTAATGAAGGAAACAGACAACAAAAAAGCAAATACACAAATAAACACTTAGAAACCACAACTGTGCAGGTTTGATTCCAAAAGAGAATACAAAGGTTGATCTGATTTTAATACAGTGGTCAGAGAAGGGGTCTCGGAGCAGACAATAGTTAATTAAGCCCTTACTCTCTACAGCCTTCAGGGGCGCCTAGGTGGCTCAGTAGTTTAAGCTTCTGACTCCTGATTTTGGCTCAGGTCATGATCTCAAGAGTCATGAAATCAAGCCCCATGTCAGGCTCCATGCTCAGCAGGAGTCTGCTTGAGATTCTCTGTCTCCCTCTGCCCCACCTCCTGCTTATGCTCTCTCTCTGAATTAATTGATTAATTAGTTAAATCTTAAAAAAAAAAAATCTCCATAGCCTTCTATCACATATGTCACTGTGTGAAAAGGTCCATGGGATTCTATTCAATGTCATTTTCTACACTAAGCGGTCCTTGCCCTTCCTGCCTTCTCTGTGCTTCCACAGTAATTTTAGTTCCATTATAGCATTTTTCAAATATAGAATTTCACTATAGTTATTTTTATATACATATCCTATACCTGCTATACTATTATTAACCCAAGACTAAAGTAACCCTATATAAGATGTCAGAATCTGTTGATCAAATCACGTGTAGTAGTCCTACTTGCCCCTGTGAATAATGCAAGGGCCACACCTAAATCCTAAAGGTACATCCTCTCCTCTCTTCTTCACAGAAACTCTATGATATGTAAAGGGTGACTTTCCCCACCATATCATACTGCCTCTTTTCTCTTGTTTACATCTGAACCCCCACAGCACAAAGCACAGTGGGCATGGGACTGTTTCATTAATGACTATTAAGTTGAATTTAGTAGAAAAAGTGAGAAGTGTGATGTGACACCAGAAGACCAAGTGACCTAGCTGAACTTGGGTTATACCAGTATCCCTATTCTTAGCCCTTGTCTCACCAGTGACACTCTTGTTATCTATCAGGTGTGTTAGCCATAGGAAATATGAACAGATTCAAAAACTGTCAACTTAAAATCCAACTCAACTTTGAAAGAGTAGAAGAGTGTTAAACACAGAGATGACTATGATTAATATTGATTCTTCTCAACAAGGACAAGGCCTTTTCATCCAGGAGGCACTTCCTGAGTGCCTACTGCATGCTCCTGGCTACAACGGACACAAAGATAAAACATACAGTCTTTGCTCTCAAAGAGGTCACAGTATAGCAGAGACAAGCAAGCAAAGAAACTATTTCTACACAAGGGATGCACATTATTAATGGAGGTAAGCACAGGATGTTTGTGATAGCAGGAAAGAGATATAATCCAATGAAGGCAAACTCAGAGGATATGATAATGCCCATACTGGGGCCCTGCCCACCTCTTTTCCAACCTCATCTTCTATCACTTGCCCTCTACTACTTCATAATTCAGAAACCCTCTGGACATGATATTCTTTCTCAAGTCTCCAGGCTGCTGCACATGAAATATACCCGCCTGGAATATTCTCCTACATTATATGAAATTATGTGTCATTACAGAAAATTCCCTATTTCATCCTCCATCTATCCATGTGTTCGCTGAAGCACTGTCCCCTCTGTAAGGCTTTCTGGGAGAATCCCAGGCCCAGAGGAGTGGGGCTTCTCCAGTGGAAAGAGCCCAGCTTTGTAACCTGACAGTTCTGGGTTGAAATGCTGATTGTGCCACTTTCAAGCTAGGTGAATTTCAGCATATTTTTCCACATATCTGAACCTCAGTTGCCTCATCTGTAAAAGGGGTACTAGTATCTTCCCGAGAAGGTTGCAAGGATTCAAGATAGTGTGTGTATAAATCCCTGACCACAGTAAAGGCCCCTGATGTATTGAATTATAGCAAATACTCCCTGATGATTGATAGCTAATAGTTAATACAACTTGTGATATTCAAACACACACAAACACACACACAAAAGTACGTTACAACCATATGGATATTTTGGCATGTGACCCCTGGGAAACCTAAAAAGCAGTTTGATGATACATTTTCCCCAGGAACAATTCTGTCCTCAGAATTGTTCAGAATTGGCAGAAAAAATAATGTAAGGTGGCATTTACATAAAGGATCTATAAGAGAAAAGAGCTGCCACAAAGAATATAACCAAGAAAAGCTTCACCTCAAAACCTCATTTCCCTTAAAAAGAAAAATCAATAGAAAACAAACAGCACATTCTAAAGGAAATACTCAGGAGTAATAATTATAATAATAATTATAACCTCCCAACACTACTTATTATAGGACATTGTCTCCCTTTAAAACTATAATCCAAGGAGCCTACAATGAGAAAGTAAACTATTCACCAGTAATATTTTCATCCCATAGATTAGTACCTCTTCGAGCTCCCCATTTTATTTTAAGATTTTATTTATTTATTTATTTATTATTTATTTATTTATTTATTTGTCAGAGAGAGAGAGAGCGTGAGTGAGCACACAAGCAGTCAGAGCAACAGGCATGGAACCTACATAATAAAAAAAAGAGAAAATTCTGGACCTGAAATACAAATGCAGGCTGATTCCAAAGTTGGTGGTCTTCACCAGAATAGCAATACAAGGTGGAATGTTATATTTTTATTTATTTATTTTTTAAAGATTTTATTTTTTTGTCAGAGAGAGAGAGCGTAAGTAGGCAGAGTGGCAGGCAGAGGCAGAGGAAGAAGCAGGCTCCCCACTGAGCAAGGAGCCTGGGACTCGATCCCAGCACCCTGGGATCATGACCTGAGCTGAAGGCAGCAGCTTAACTGACTGAGCCATGCAGGTGTCCCTCGAGTTCCCCATTTTAAAAATAGTCATTTTTGTTTGTCCCCAAAATGCATGACTATAAAACAGATATAAATCTTCTTCCTCATGGTATCCTGCTTTGCTCATTAATGTTTAGAAATCCAGTCCAAGTTAGGAAACCTTAATTATAAGCTCTGCTATTAAGCAAGCACAAAACACTGAGAAGGAAAACAAGATAGTGAAGAAAGAGGAAATGAATGTAAAGCCCAGGATCAGATGGCTTCACAGGGGAATTCTAAATTCTAAATTCTAAATTTAATTTCAAGCATTTAAGAAGAGTTAACACCTATTCTTCTCAAACTATTTCAAAAAACAGAAGAGGAAGGAAAGCTTCCAAATTCATTCTACAAGGCCAGCATTACCCTGATACCAAAACCAAATAAAGACACTACAAAAAAACAGAACTACAGACCAAGGTAAACATAGATGCAAAAATCCTCAACAAAATATTAGCAAACTGAATCCAACACATCTAAAATCCAATACATTTAAAAAATCATTCACCACAATGAAGTAGGATTTATTCCTGGGATGCAAGGATGTTTCAATATAAGCAAATCAATCTATGTGATACATCACATCAATAAGAGGATAAAAACTGTATGATCATTTCAATAGATGCATTAAAAGCATTTGACAAAGTACAACATCCATTCTTGATAAAAATTCTCAACAAAGTATGTTCAGAGGGAACACACCTCAACAGAATAAAGGCCATATATGAAAAACCCACAGGTAACATCATACTCAATGGGGAAAACCTGAGAGCTTTGCCCCCAAGGTCAGGAACAAGATAAGGATACCCACTCTCATTTTATTCAACATAGTACTGGAAGTCCTAGCAATAGCAATCAGACAACAAAAAGAAATAAAAGGCATCCAAATTGGTAAGGAAGAAGTAAAACGTTCACTACTTGCAAATTACATGATATTATATAGAGAAAATCCTAAAGACTCCACCAAAACAACTACTAAAACTGATAAATGAATTCAGTAAGGTCACAGGATACAAAATCAATATACAGAAACCCACTGCGTTTCTATACACTAATAACGAAGTCATAAAAAAAGAAATTAAGGAAACAGTCCCATTTAAAATTGCATAAAAATTTAAAAATTGCATAAAAATTTTTTTAAAAAACTAGGAATAAAAAACAAAAACAAGGGGCGCCTGGGTGGCTCTAGTGGGTTAAGCCTCTGCCTTTAGCTCAGGTCATGATATCAGGGTCCTGGGATGGAGCCCAGCATCGGGCTCTCTGCTCAGCAGGGAGCCTGCTTCCCTTCCTCTCTCTCTGCCTGCCTCTCTGCCTACTTGTGATCTCTCTCTCTGTCAAATAAATAAATTAATAATAAAAGAAAAAAAATCTTTAAAAAAATTAAAAAAACAAAACAGAACCAAAAAACTAGGAATAAACTTAACCAAGGAAGTGAAAGACCTATACTCTGAAAACCATAACTGATGAAAGAAATAGAAGATGACACAGACTAATGGAAAGATATTCCACGTTCATGAATTAGGAGACTAAATATTGATAAAATGTCCATGGTACCTAAAGCAATCTACAGATTTACTGTAATCCCTATGAAAATAACAACAGCATTTTTCACAGACTCCAACAAATAATCCTATAATTCATATGGAACCACAAAGATTCTGAATAGCCAAAGCAATCTTGAAAAAGAGTAACAAAACTGGGGGTATCACAATCCCAAATTTTAAGATATACTACAAAACTATAATAATCAAATCAGTAGGGTACTAGCACAAAAACAGACACATAGATCAACGGAAGAGAAATAAACCCACAATTATATGGTAAATTAATCCTTGACAAGAAGGAAAGAATATCCAATGGGAAAAAGTCAGTCTCTTCAACAAATGGTGATGGGAGGGGCGCCTAGGTGGCTCAGTCCATTAAGCGTTTCCCTTTCGCCCAGGTTGTGATCCCAGGGTCCTGGGATCAAGTCTGCATCAGGCTCCCTGCTCAGTGGAGAGTCTGCTTCTCCCTCTGCCCTTCCCCCTGCATGTATGCTTTCTCTGTCAATTAAATAAGATCTTTAAAAAAAATGCTGATGGGAAAACTGGACAGCTACATGCAAAAGAATGAAACTGGACTTTCTTAGCCCATACACAAAAATATACTCAAAATGAATGAAAGACCTAAACGTGAGACCTAAAACCATAAAAATCCTAAAAGAAAGCACAGGCAGTAATTTCTGACATTGGTAATAGAAACATCCTTCTATTTCCTTCCTCTCTCTGCCTGCCTCTCTGCCTACTTGTGATCTCTGTCTGTCAAATAAATAAATAAAATCTTAAAAAAAAAAAAAAAAAGGCGGGGGGCACCTGGGTGGCTCAGTGGGTTAAGCCGCTGCCTTCAGCTCAGGTCATGATCCCAGGGTCCTAGGATCGAGCCCCACATCGGGCTTTCTGCTCATCAGGGAGCCTGCTTTCCTTCCTCTCTCTGCCTACTTGTGATCTCTGTCTGTCAAATAAATAAATAAAATCTTTAAAAAAAAAAAAAAAGAAACATCCTTCTAGATTTGTCTCCTATGGCAAAGGAAACAAAAGCAAAAATAAACTACTGGGACTACATAAAAATAATATGCATATTATATTTAATAATACTATTAAATACTATTAAAAAATGGACAGAAGACATGAACAGACATTTCTCCAAAAAAGACATCTCAATGACCAACAGACACATGAAAAGATGCTCAGTATCACTCATCATCAGAGAAATGCAAGTCAAGACCACAATGAGGTATCACCTCATAGCCGTCAGACTGGCTAAAATCAAAAACACCAAGAAACTAGTGATGGTGAGCATACGGAGAAAAAGAAACCCTTGTGCACTGTTGGTGGGAATGCAAACTGGTGTGCCTACTATGAGAAACAGTATGAAGGGTCCTAAAAAAATTAACAGTAGAATTACTATATGATCCAGTAATTCCATCACTGAGTATTTACCCAAAGAATATGAAAACACTAATTCAAAAAGATGTATACACCCCGATGTTTTTAGCAGCATTATTTACTATAAATAATATATTTACTATAGCCAATTCTGGAAGCAACCCAAGTGTCCGTGGATAAAGATAAATAGATAAAGAAGAGGTAGTATTTATATACAATGGAATATTACTCAGCCAGAAAAAAAGAATGAAATCTTGTCATTTGCAACAATATGGATGGAAAATACAATGCTAAGTGAAATAAGTCAGAGAAAAACCAATACCATATGATTTCATTCATATGCAGAATTTAAGAAACAAAATAAATGAACAAAGAAAAAAAGAGGTAATCAAGAAAACAGACTCTTAAATACAGAGAACAAACTGATGGTCACCAATGAGGAGGTGGGGGGGGATGGGTGAAAGAGGTGAAGGGAATTAAGAGTACACTTACTGTCTTACTATGATGGGCACTGAGCAATTTATAGAAATGTTGAATCACCTGAAATTTAAAATTGTACACACCTGAAACTAATATAACACTGTATGCTAATTGTACTAGAACTGAAATAAAGAAAATGGACAAGAATGTATATTATTCCTATGTGCTCTTGCAAAAAAAAATGGTAATAATAAAGCACACACAAAAAAACAAAAACAAAAAAAATTCTGAAAGGAATGATTTAACTATCAAGGGAAAATTTCTAAGACTGTTAAGAGATACCAATTGCCTTCGCCCCTAAACAATCATCTTCCTACAGTAAGAAGTAGTTTTCACCAAGCAATTCTCCCTCCTCTGAAATCTTGTGCTATATATACAGATATCTGTATCTATCTATCTATTGCAATACTTTACATTCACCCTATAGTAAAGACTTTTGCATTCCAGGCTTTACCTCTCCATTATATGAGAAACATTCATCTTTATAGGATCCACATAGTCTAGGATTAGTGTTTCATAAGGAGGAGGATGTGATCCATTCATGGCTATAAACTAAAGTTAGTGGGTCACAGTCAGCATTTCTTTCAAAGAAAATTACCTGCTATTCAGCAACCTGGCTACAGAATTTTAAATTATGTCAATCAGGAAATTATAAAACTCTAAATGTCCTGAATCATTATGACCCTGTAAGGTTATTAATTCTAGGGCATGTATGCTTTCCACTTGAGAGATAACTACCCGTTAAATCATATTCTAAGATGTAATTACAGTTCAGGCAACAAGAGCCATTTCACAAAGTTAATATATAGTTAACAAAAGTTATAGACAGTAAGTACCAGCGGAGCCCAGGGAAGGATAGCTCATACTAGGCTGGGTCAGTTGAGGAAGGTTTCCCTGAGGAGGTGAGGTTTAAGCAGGGCCCAGGAAAGGCCTGGATTGGAAAAGAGAAGGGGAGAAAAAAACCATAGTTGCCAGCTGGCCTGGCCTGAGACTAACAGAACAAAGGGACTGAAGAGGCTATTGTAATAGTTTAGCTTGGAATTGTGTAGGTTTATAAAAGCTGGTAACCCTGGAAATGCAAAGGAAGGGGCATAAAGTAGGAAGGAATCATGGAAAAGTCTTGGTGGTTAATTGGACTTTGGTATAGAGGTGAAGGTGAAGAAACAGATGACTCTAAAATACTGTAATCCTGGGTGACCAGGAAGAGATTAGTGCCATTAACAGAAATGTGAAAAAAAAACAAAGCAGTTTTAGAAGGTAGTGTTATGTAATGACATTAATATTTCTTATAAAAGTTTAACTTGCTTTGAATACCCATACCCCCCAGTTGCACCTATCCATATGAGGTATACTAACCAATTTAAGCAGCATCCTATTCTTAAGGCACTCACTACTTGGAAGAACCAGGTCTAATACTCAGCCAGTTAAAATACTGAAATCCCCCTATACCAGTTATCAAATAATTATCTCAGCACCTTGAGTGATGCCCACCTCCACTCTATGCCCACCTGTCCCATTGTCCCAGTTCTTTCGCCAGACCTCAGGCCTAAAGAACTAACCCATGACACTGTAAGAGGCCTTAGCTCAATGACCAGATTCTGTTCTAATTGGGCAATGTGTATGCCTTATTGGTAGTAGTAGGCAAAATATAATAAAAGCAAGTGTTAACAGCATTCAAAAAAGGGAATAATCACCTCAGCTTGGGCCAATTATTCATTTAAACAACTGCTGAGGGTGTACACTGTGGATACATTGATAGGTGTGATCCTAGCAGTTTCAGCCTGCTCACATACTAATACAGAGACCAACATATAAACAAATCACCACAATCTAGAGTAGTAGTACAAAAGAAGTATTTACAAAGTGCAGTGGAAGGCACAAAGGGGATATTAGTCAATACACCACTTGGGAAGAAAAACAAAGCAGTCCCATAAAGTTTCACAGAGGTGATGTAAAACCTGAGCCATGAAAGATGGACAGGAGTGCTAGGCAGAGAAAGGATGAAGATAAACCATCCCAAGCAGAGAGATACCAGTACTGTATGAGCCACAACCCAGCATAGAGTGTACAAAAACAATGAAATGAAAAATGTGTAATGCCTGGCACACAGTGTTAATAAGAAATAACAATATACAATAAATATTAGAGATTCTTTTCTATCAGGGTTATTTCTCTGATTATGTTTTTAAAGGCTGATCCTAAAATTCATTTGTTTTGTCTAAGCCTATACAAGCTGAACAATGGATAGGGTAATCAAAATACCCTGGGAGGCATGGGGTGAGCAGTTTGAAATTTAAAAATGAAGTACCTGTAATTCACAAATCAACTAGAGTTGTCTTCACATCTTAGATGTGTGTAAAGCAAAGATGAAACAAGGACAGTGAATTAACTAGGAGTGTGAAATAGGAGCAAAAGAACAACAGAAGACCTCACTACTTTTCCAATTAACAAAGAAGGGCTTCCTGGAGGGGAATATTTTTTAACAGAAGGGAACAAGCAAGTGCTAAACAGGCTAGAAAGAAGCCTTGAAGATTCAAGAAGTATTTAAAGAATAAATCTTCAGAGGAAGACCAATAGGTGAGAGTAAATGTATGTATATGCTTGTCTAGAATGTGAAATGGAGAAAGGTCATCTAGGGAACAGAGATTAAAGATAAATGACTATAAATTCAAACTAATAAAAGGGTTTGGCAATGTTACACAATTTAACTGCAAAAACGCGTTCTGGAAATCTTTAAAAAACCAAGATCCATATTTTTTAGAGAGTAACTTTCCTGGCATCTTAGCCAACATTCATTTCACCATGTTACACTCAAATTCTTCATATATGAACCAAAACACTGGGGGTATGTAAGTAACAGCAATAGGCTCTTTTATACCTTGCCTGATGTTGGATATTTGCATTTAATGTTTTCAATAACACAGAAGACTACATGCAGTGTCATTCTATCAGCACAGCTCCACATGTACAAAGCTTGGTACTGCAGCCACCCAGATCCACAGATGTATGAGACTCAACATTGCCGCCCTTGAAGAGATCATGGAGAGGTGGTCAGCAAATAGTAATTACCTTCTCTTTTAAACTATGGTCATTTTATAGAAATCAAACTACATAAAAAGGCAAACAGAGAGCCTGTTTTGGTCTGCAGTAGCCACACCAGTCATTGTCATTTAAAGCCAATTGTTTAAGAGAAAGGAAGCAGCCTAGGCCAAGGAGAAGGGAGTTATCACCACTGCTTTCCGAAATTGTTGTATGAGCTGCTCCCTCAAAGGAAGAGGCCATCAATGCTCCGGAAGTGACAGAGGTTTCCGGCAGTTTTAAAGGATAGTGTCTGCAGTGTGACCCACGGTTCAAACTGCATAAAAATAAGAACTCACTGACAAATGATAACAAGTACTTCCTCACTTTCCTATCGGCTGAATCAGAGTCATTGTTTGGGTTGTAGTTCCTTGTTTAAATTAGGTTATTAAATCACAATGATGTTGGCCAAACATTCTAGTCATAAGCCATCAGGAAAACTTATCAAAAATACCAGTGTCAAGGTTTGGGCACACGTACACACACACACAGACACACACACACACACACACACCTTTGCACTAATAAAACACGCACACTAATAAAACATACACACACCTTTGCACTAATAAAACACGCACACACACACACAGACACACACAAACACACACACACCTTTGCACTAATAAAATCGGCTCAGTACCAAGGGTATCTTTCAAAAACTGTTTTTTTTCTCTCCTGAAAACCACAAGTGAATGTTCTATAAGGTAGCAAAAAGAGAAAGGAATTTGCAGACAGATCTGAGTTTGAATGCCAATTCTGCCATCTATTAGAGCTATTGGAATTTGAATACGTTACTTCATGTCTGTGGGCTTGTTTTCTTACAAGTAAAATGAAAAAAAAAAAATAGTACCTATCTCAGAGATTTTTTTTTTTTTTTTTAAAGTAGGCTCCACACCCTCAGCTTGGAGCCCAGCTCAGGGCCTGAAGTTCACCACCCTAAGTGATGCTCTCAGACCTGAGCTGGGATCAAGATTCAGACGTTTAACTGACTGATCCACCCAGTGCACCCCTCAGAGAGGTCTTATGATGATCAATTAAGTTGGATAATACCTGCATGCAAGTATCTAGCAAGGTCCTGAAGGAAGTGAGGGCTTGATGTATTACAGTATATTTTGTAGAGCATGTTTTATTAGCATGTACCTCCCAAATCTGAAACCACTGCCAAATACACGCACAAACATACACAATGGTATATGTTTAATATTACTACTTATGAGGAATAAATTGTCATGTAAAACATTTCTTAAAAAGATTTCATTTACTTATTGAGAAAGAGAGCATATGCGCACGCACATGCACACACACACACAAACACAAGAGTGCAGGTGGAGGAGGGGCAGAGGGAGAAAGACTCTTTGGAGGACTCAGTCTGAACACAGAGCCTGAGGCAAGGATGCGTATCACCACCCTGAGATCAGGATCTGAGCCAAAATCAAGAGTTGGATACTTAACCAACTGAGCCACCCAGATACCTCAGTGAATAAAACTTTAGCAAAAAAAAAAAAAAAAACCAAAACCAAAAAAACTTTAGCAATTTGTTCCAACTTTTCATTTAGAACAGTATGACCTGGCAAAGCAAAATTTTTTAAAAATTTGCAGTTATCGGGGCGCCTGGGTGGCTCAGTGGGTTAAAGCCTCTGCCTTCAGCTCACGTCATGATCCCAAGGTCCTGGGATTGAGCCCTGCGTCAGGGTCTCTGCTCAGCGGGGAGCCTGCTTCCCCCTCCCCCTCTGCCTGCCTCTCTGCCTACTTGTGATCTCTCTGTCAAATAAATAAATAAAATCTTTAAAAAAAAAAATTGCAGTTATCATGGAACTGAAAACAGCAACAAGGCAATGACATGGTGACAGTGAAAGTCTCCAACACACTAAATACCATGTGGCCTGGTATGTGTGATATGTTTTTGCTTCTGACTTTCTATCCAGTGCTGTGACAGACAGTGCAATATACCTTTAGTTACTCATTCATCACTACATGAATTATGTAGCTCTGAGGAAAGGTATATATCGCAAAAATAAAAGGTGATTGAATATCTTATTTCTAAAGAATTTTAAAATAATCTGTAGCATCACTTTCATAACCCCATATGCTGAAGATTATGAATCCACATCTCAAAGGACTACTTATTTCCTCTTGGGGGTCAGAATAATATAATTACAATAATGGCTCAAATATCCAGGTTTCTCCTAAAAGTAGTTAAAGAGATTTAGCTTAAATTTTCAGTTTAATATCTTTTAAAATGATAATACTTTATTAAATAGAAGAACACTATTATTCTAAGCACCATGTTTAAAGATGAGACCACTAGGGGCGCTCACGTGGCTCAGTTGGCTGAACATCCAACTCTTGATTTCTGCTTGGGTCATGATCTCAGGGTCCTGGGATGGAGCCCCACACAGGGAGCATGCTTCTCCCTCTTCCTCTGTCCCTCCTTTCACAGGTTCTCTCGTACTCACATGCACTCTCTCTCTCACTCCCTTTCTCTCTAATTTTATTTTAATCTTAAAAAAAAAAAAAAAAAGATGAGACCACTATCCAGGCTTTCAGAGAAAACAAAATATATAGGAATTATTAACTGAACTTGACTTTCTAATCAAGGTAGACTTTTAAAACCAAAGTGCCAAATGGTGACATCTGTTCCTTTGAGTTAGTAGACAAATATGGAACATTCAAATGGAATAGAAGATGAATATATAGCAGTGACTAATTCATGCAGTATAGATAAGCAATATTTACATGAACTTTAACTTACTCCAAGCCAAATTTTGTACACAGATTGTTGGGAAAGCTTAAAAAGGAGGATTCCCTAATGGAACTAGGGTGAACTATACTAAGCACCAAACTTAAGGGAACAATTTCTAAAGTAATGACCTCACTCCTGCCCCACAACCAGTTTAGTCTCTTCCTTTATTTCTTGGAGAGTATCTTTTTGTGATCATCAATGGAGGTCTCTTAACATCCTTTACTCTAGAATTAGAGCCCTCCAAAAATACCTAATAGTCTGTGTCTTAGAAGGTTTCATAGCCCCTTTTTGCTGTTAACATGGTTCATTTATTTAAAGAGCATTCATTTAAGATTTTCTTTTTGTAACACAAAAGCCAAGTCAGAAGAAAGTTCTGTATTGTTAAAACCTCCATTACGATTTTTTTCCCTCTCCAAAATTATCCAGCATGGTGCTAGAGAATTGAGATTCCTCAATGATTCCTTGATTCCTCTTGATTCAACTTTATTACGGTCTAATGTGGATTTCCTTAACAAATGTGACTTCCACACTATCTCTAATTTAGGCCATGAATTACACAATCTTATGTCTATTCCAGAAATAGAGCTAGCACAGAAGCAACATAGATCAAGGGCTCTGATGTCAACAGGGCTTAGTTCAAATCCTGGCACTACTACTTATTAACTATGTGATCATGGATATATCACTTTACCTCTGAGCCCTTTATTTCTCTATAAAGAAGATGTAGTACCTCCTTGTAGGGTAGAAGATAAACATATTAAGAGCACTTAGGCTGCACCTGTTACAAGGTGAATCCATTTATTCTGGTCAGCAGAGCAGTGCTTTGCCCCATACCACTTCAACAAGCCCCATACCACTTCAACCACTTCTTGAAGTCAATGAAAAATTCAGAAAGGAATACCTGTACCATGCATGTGCCAAGAGAAATAGTAATAATACTGACTTCATAGCCCACCTCTTACCTCATAAGAGTTTGACCCCCTGTCCCAGTATTACTGACCTTTCAGTTCCTCCAATATGGACTTTTCTTTCCTACCTTAAGATACACTCTCTACCTGGGCAGAAATCTCTATTAACTCCCTTCTCCTGGCTAACTCCTATTCAAATTCCCAGTCTCTGCTTTGACACCATTGCTGCCTACAGGATTCTCTAATACATGGGCACTTGGATGGCTCAGTCAGTTGAGCAGCTGCCTTCACCTCAGGTCAGGATCCTGGAGCCCCTGGATTGAGTCCTACATCAGGCTGCCTGCTCGGTGGGAAGTCTGCTTCTCCCTCCGACACTATCATCACACTCCCCCTTCTTGTGCTCTCTCTGACTCTCTCAAACAAATAAACAAAATCTTTTTTTTTTTTTTTAAGTGTTCTCTAATACGCAAGACTCTGGACTCCACTGCAGATCCCACAACAATCTACTTCCTTAGAGCACACATTGTCACACTTGTAATTACTTATCACTATATTCTTTCCCACTGAACTGTAAACTTCACGAAGTCTATCTTTGATTTCCACTTATCCCCAGCTATTAACATAGTGTATGGCACATGGGAAGAGTTCAATAAATATTTCTGGATGAACACTGTGCTACTTCACTATATGTCAGATATTATATCTACTGTAATAGAATGATACTTCATCAAAGCTATTCAAGGAAAGCTCCTAAAGAAATCTGACTTATTAATAAATCAGCCTTTTCCTAACCCATGCATGCATCCCCACAACATAAACAACAAGAAAGAACATCATGAACTTCAGAGAGACAGGGCAGTTGATCCTCTTCAGGTGCAGCACTGTGTGACAACTCGGAACTGACAAATACATAAAAGAAAGTAAAGATTTACAAATATATATAGTTAACTGGCTTCTTTTTGCAAATGAATCATAATTAAGTACTGCCTTTATCTTAAGTCTCTAGTAAATATGGGAAGTTACACAACTGCCACAGAAGTAGGCTTTAAGGGGACATTTTTCCTAGTTATCTTCATTATTTATCCTTTCCCTGGCCCTCACCCAGACACAAAACAGAGAGCAAACTTTGCCACACTCCCTCCCATGATTCTTTCTCTGTACACGTGTGGGGAGAAGGGTTAGTTCAGATAACTAGCTACAGCTTCCAGATAGATCATCAGAATAAGAGAATGTGAATAAGTGGGCCTGCTTTTATTTGTCTGGCATTCTACACTATTTCCCAAAAGGATTTTAAGGACAGTTGAAAATAAAGTCTCCATACCATTTCCTTCCCTATTCACACACACACACACACCCCTTCCTTATTTCAGTGTAGAGGGAAGCACTAAAGGAGAGCAGATTCAACAAACATTTGTAATGATGATATTCTAGAACTATAAAAACTATCTAAAACCTATGAGCAGTATGGTATGGAGTATGATACTTATAAGACAGAGTTCCTGCTTTAAAAAGGGAGTAAAATAAGGGTACAAAAGATTTTAACACAAGGCTAGAATAAAACATGTGCCATGAGAGAAATACAAAGATAGATCTGACTGATCCCACACACTCCAGGAGATTAGGAAATACCTCATGGAGAAGGCAGTGCCTGAGATGGGGTTTAAAAAAAAGGGGTAAGATTGATAAAGGGGGTAAGGGCATTGGGAGAGGTATTCCAGGCAAAAGGAACAATGTGGCTAAAGCATAGAAATAGGAAAAGAATGAGCATGTGTGAAGAATAGATTAGCACAGTGGAAAGGTGGGTTGGGGTCACAGGGTGGAAGGCCTTGAATGATATAAGATTTTGTTCTGAATAAAGCAAACAATCAGCTGGGGTGCCTGGGTAGCTCAGTCTGTTAAGTGTCTGCCTTCGGCTCAGGTCATGATCTCAGAGTCCTAGGATAGGGCCTGGTATCTGGCTCCCTGCTCAGTGGGAGTCTGCTTGACCCTCTCCCACTCCCTCTGCCCCTCCCCATACTTGTACACTCTCTTACTCTCTCTCAAATAAATAAATAAAGTCTTAAAAAAAAATAAAAAAGCAAACAATTAGAAATCATTGCAGCCTCTGAGGAGAAGAGGTGATTAAAGTGACCCAGGGGAATGCAGTGAAGGGCTAACTACAGGAAGCAAGAAGGACCTTCAACCTCACATAATCCACCTTTCACTGTCCCTTACCCCATCCTCACTCCTTTTCTTACTTGGCTTAAATTTCATGGTCAATGAATAAACTACTCCCTAGCATATGTCCCTCAATTCCCATGTCTCTCTCTCTCTCTCTCTCTCTCTCTCTTACTGATTTGGCAAATCGTTAAAAAGAACTCTCCACCAACTTCTTATTCATACCCAAGGAAGTAAATGTAGCGAGAGAAACATACAACCTATCAAATAGTCTTACTAAAATGAATTAGACTTCAAAGCTGGCTATAATCAAACTGTAATTCTCTAGTCCATTTACTTTCCTTCTCTGCTAGAGGAGTGTTTCTGTTCTCTTTCCTCCTCACTGTCTTCACCCCCTGCTACCCTCTCCTTGGGTATGTCTTTCCAGCCATATTGGTTGGCCTCCTTTTAGTTGTTCCTGCCAGACACACATCTACCTTCGGGCTTTTGTACTTGCTTTTCCCTATGCCTTGAACGCTCTTCCCCCATGGCCTAGAAGAGTGCCTTGCAAAGAGTAAGAACTTAACAAAAAATGGGGTTTTTTTCAGTTTGGAATTTTGAATGTTTTTTTTTTTGGAATTTTTTAATTTGGAATTTGTTTTTTTCAATTTGGAATTTTGAATTGTTTGAATTTGGAAACATTTGTATGTTCAAGTTTTCTATTTTGCTTTTTTCATTTAACATTAATTCAAGAACATTTCTCACATTACCAGATATACTTCAAGACCATCATTTTTAAGGCATAATAATATTTCATCTTATGGATGTATCACAAATTACTTACAATTTGGGATTGAGAAAGCAGGAGATTTACAAATGGGATATTGTAGATGTTTCTCCGTTTGATCCTTCTGAAGCTTGATAGATTCACTTCTAAAAATAAGCATAGTATCTACCTCACAGTATTGTTTTTAAAACTGAATGTGGAATATAATAGACACAGAGACATCAGTTTTGAAAACAGAGGCATCATGATGTCAACTGAATGAAAGATCATAGATCTTGGAAGCAAAAGATTAAAATATACTGTCCCTCAATAGCTGGATCAAGTCACTTAACCTCTATGAACCTCAATTAAACCATCTATTTTTAAAAATGATTGTGTAAACGAGTTTAAAATAATACCTGGCCCTGATAAGACAATCAATAAATGTATACTCATTCATTGCTCATAAACAACAACGAAAACTTTTCTTAAATTGTGAACCAGAATAAAAAAGATAGCAAAAGGGGCGCCTGGGTGGCTCAGTGGGTTAAGCCTCTGCCTTTGGCTCAGGTCATGATCTCAGGGTCCTGGGATCGAGCCCCTCATCAGACACTCTGCTCAGCAGGAAACCTGCTTTCCCCCTCTCTCTCTGCCTCTCTGCCTACGAGTGATCTCTCTCTCTCTCTCTCTGTCAAATAAATAAAGTCTTAAAAAAAAGATATAAAAAAAGATTTTTATAACTCACCAATAACATACACATTGTCAATGCAAAAGTTTCCTTTTGATGGACACTTACAAAGCATACTTCAGATTTCTTACATAAAGCTCTATATCAATTCTGTTTTGTTATGAAAAAGACAGGCAAAACCATTATTTTAAATACTGAGTGACAGTACAAATAAATAAATTCCTTTATTAATCACATGCTTCAATGTATATATACATATCAGGTCAGTGAACTATCATGGTAATGATTAAGTTGAGCAAGAAAATATTAAGTAGACCACCCTCACTTCAGGGATTTTTTTTTTGTTTAAGATTTATTTATTCATTTATTTATCTGACAGAGAGAGATACAGAGAGAGAGCATAAGCAGAGGGAGCAAAAAAGGGAGAGGGAGAAGCAGGCTCTCTGCTGAGCAGGGACTTGATCCCAGGACCCCAGGATCACGACCCAAGCCAAAGGCAGATGCTTAACTACTGAGCCACCTAGGAGTGCCAACTTCAGGGATTTTTTTGAAGCAATCTGCAAATGCAGCCACATAATGCCAAGACATTACACATTTTGTCAGTCCTCTTTCATATTTTTCAGATACAAGCTTGAGTATGTATGACTGGAATGGCCAGGAAGTATGTGAATTCCACCAGGATGTAATCATCTCTGCTTTCCTGGGACCTAGTCCAGTGCCTGACATATAAAAGGAATTGGATGAACACTGAGTAGGTGGACGGGTGGGTGAATAAGAGACTGAGTATGGTCGTCATTAGTGTTGTTGTCTCCTTCTAGGATCTCCAAAGTGAGTATTTTTTGTCTCCCCACCCTGTCCTTAGTTGCAGCAATATAACCAGTATGGTTCAAAGAATTATGAAAGGAAGTGACATGTGCAATTTCCAGACTGGAGCATTTCTTTGCCTTATTTACAAGTATATTAAACTATAATCCACTGATAAAAAGAAATATATATACTATTTATGTAACTGAAAAGAGTTCATATAGATTTTCATATTTTCCAGAATAACTATTTTAGGTATGATAAGTGATGATTTGAATATTTTAGTCTGTGTGGAGAGGGGGTAAGTTAAAGCCATATATATTAAGAAACCTCAAGATAAAATAGAAATATTTATCATTTATTGAGTAAAATGATATATAAACTGTGCTATTAAGTCCTTTACACATACTAGCTCATGTCACAACAAATCTGTGAGATGAACAGTATAATTATCCCAGACATCTTGCTGATTATAAAAACAGATGCTCAGAGTAACCTGTCTGAAGTTACTCAGCTAATGGGAGAAATATAATTTGTTCTCAAACGTGTATAGTAATCAATCTCTATCAAGTTCCTGACTCTTCATAATTTAGATCAAAGTTACCTCATCATATCTAAGGGGTGGACTACATGATCTCCAAGACCCCTTCTGGTAATGATTCTAGGAGTAAAAACAGAAATCAATTCAGAAGTCGCATGGTATTTGTGACATATACCCTGGGCCTTAGGGGAAAGCCATCAATAGATGAACCAATAATAAAAAGTGGAGAAGAGGGGGAAAAACTAAAAAGGAGAGGAGGAGGAGAAAGATCAGGATTTTACTAGACATTAGGGCCACTGTGGCATGAGTGGAAAAGGGGAACCTGGAGTAGGAAATAAAGAACCATAACGGATATATACCAGTAGAAACAGCTTAGCCCACTGATATGACTGCCTTAACAGACAAGGAAGGAGCTGTGGGAAGGCTTTGCAGAAGTCAGTGGCCATGAGCTTAATGCTGGGTCAAGATGAATAAACACTGATCATTAGTTAAACAGGAATAGTTGAGTATAGATTACTGACCACTGAGTTTCTAAAAGAGGCATTACCACAACTGTCATGCATTTGCATCAGTCTGAAATGCTAACGCTATGGGGACTGTGGTTTTAGGACTGAATGGGGAAGAAACCAGCATTTACTTTATTACGTTCCTTAAATTCCTACTATGTCCCAGGCACTATGCTTGTGCTTTCATGTGTTACTATATTTAACCCTCACAACAACCTTGGAAGAAATAATGGTTAATTTTACATGTCAACGTGGCTGGGCTACAGAGCCCATATATTTGGTCAAACATTCTGGGTGTTTCTATGAAGGTGTCTTTTTGGATAGGATTTATATGTAAATCAGCAGACTCTGAGTAAAGCAGATTTACCCTCTATAATATGAATGGGTCTCATCCAACCAGGTGAAAGCCTGAAGAGCAAAAAAGACTGACCTCTCCTGAGCAAGAAGGAATTATGCAAGCAGATTCTCTTTGGACTCAAACTGCAACTCTTCTCTGGGTCTCCAGCCTGCTAGTCTACCCTGTAGATTTTGAACTTACCAAGCCTCCATAATCATAAGAACTAATTCCTTAAAATAAATCAATCTCTGCGAAAAGAGGGATAGACAGAGAGACACATTCTATGGTTCTGTTTCTCTAGAGAACTCTGACAAATACAGTAAATACTGTTTCCTAGTAACACTGAGGAAAATGAGAGCCTCAAAGGACCCATTCTTTTTTCCTACTACATCACACAGTAAAATGCTCTCAGGACTCACATTGTACTCTGAGGGGCTAGGGTGGGAGGTGGAGAATAATGAGAAGGAAAACCTTGTAACCACAAGCCATAGACTCCAAGTAGCCCCTTAAAACTCTGGCATCACACATGTACCCAAAGCCTGGATGTGACCAAGTGATGTACTATCCTTTGTTGGGTCTCCTGATTCAGTTACTTCAGATAAAAGAAACCAAATAAAAAAATATTCCTACTACAGCAACAACATTTGACGACTTCGAAAGAAGGGGAAAAATAATTAGTGAAGAAGAGAAGCAAAAAACGACAATAAGAATAAAAAATAACTTGTGTCAATTAAATGATGGTAGACTTTGCTTTGTTTAGGCTTTTATTGGATAGCCATCCATTCACTCCCTCAACAAGTATTTATTTTGTACTTTATATTTTTTATGGGCTCTTCTAGGTACTGGAGAGCGCTATCTAGCTATGGGGTACACACAGAAAATAGTAAGTGTGCAGAGTGATAAAAGACAAACTAAGTTGCCCTGAAGTCCAGAAGGCTTCACAGAAGAGGTGACATTTCAGCTAGGATACAGGTATCAGTTTGAGGAGAAGAGAAATGGTATTCCAGACAGAATTTCCAACACCGTAAAATTCAATTGAGTCTATGTTCTATGTTGCTAAAAGTATATGCGTACGTTAAGGAGCAAATGGGAAGGAAAGGGCCATACTAAGCCTTTATACCCAGACCATTCATGGAGTTATGTGCATGAAAGGACAGCTGAGAATGGCTTTGGTCAACTGGACAGATATAACCACAGATAAAGAAAATCATTACAAAGGTTGATAAAAATTCAACCTTGAATAAAAACTGAGCCTTACAATTCCAATAATGATGTCTATTATCGAAAGACACAAAAGTATTTCATGTCCTCTAAGAAAAAAAAAAACTGAAGTTGAGTTTATACAGACATAGTCAGTCCCACTAAAAATCTATGGTCCAGAATTGGCAACAACTATAATCATTATTATGTAATAAATATATATGTGGAAGTTTTCTCAAAAAATGAAATAAAGCTCAGTTGGAGTTGGTGTAGGAAAATTATTATTATAGTAATAAACGCATATGTGGAATCTGTGTCCTAAAATATAAACTAAGTCAGAGGGCAAAAGGTGGCTGAGTAAAGTCAGATTTATCAAATGACCAAAAATGGAAAAAGGACCAATCTTAAATTTTATTTCTAAATAGGTAAGTGGTCAAGAAAAGAATGTATAATGAAGGAATATAAATTAAGGGCTCACAGATCATTTGGTCTCTTCCTCCCTTTTGTTCCCCCTTTTCTCTTGACACTTCTCTTTTTCATCATTTCTTATTTTCTTTTTGGGGGGGGCGGAGATAGCACAAGCACATGTGCACAAGTGTGGGGAGGGAACAGAGGGAGAGGGAGAGAGAGAAACTTAAGCAAGTTCCATGCTCAGCTGGGAGCCCAATATGGGGCTTGATCCTACCGCCCTAAGACCAAGATCTGAGCCAAAATCAAGAGTGGGACACTTTATCAACTGAGCCACGTAGGTGCCCCTTCATCACTTTTAAAGAGATTTCAGAGATCCTCATTGCAGTAGTTCTTCAATTTTACTTTATCAGTAAAACTCTGCAAATAATCATATATAAAATCCCAATACATGAAATAAACCAAAGCATAAAGCTCAGGCTCAAAGAGTTCAGGGAGAGAGGGGTTGCTAGAACACCCTAACTTGGCCTCCACTTGGGCCTTCACCTACCAACCCCCTGAGATAGCTCCCCCAAAGCCCTTAATTTTCCTCAGTAGAGTGTGTAATTTGCTGTTCCTTATTCAACCCCCTCATTTTACAAATGAAGAACTGTACCCTACAGATTTAACTTAAATAAGTTGTCTGAATAAAAGTCCCGTTTCAAAAATAAAAAAATAAAAGTCCCCGGTTTCCTGGTACCTCTGCTGAAATAAAATGCTTTCTCTTCCTCATAAACTATAATTTAAATTTCTGGGTTAAAAATAATTTCTTATAAGTTACAAATTCATACAATCCCTCTACCAAAATTCAAAATTTAGGGCCAAATACTCTGCTGGGGACTTGTCATCTGTCCATTTAACCATTATCAAATCCCCAGATCAAGAAACTGGGTTCATTTTTTTTTTTTTAAAGATTTTATTTATCTGCTTGAGAGAGAAAGAGAGGGAGCATGCACGCTGGAGAGAGCAAGAGCAGAGGAGGAGCAGGAGAGGAAAAAGATGACTCCGGCTAAGCAGGAGCCCTACCTGATCCTAGGACCTTAGGGATCATGACCAGCGCCTAGGGCAGGCCCTGAACCTGGTGAGCCACCCAGGCACCCCAAGAAACTGGGTTCAGAGAAGTACTGTAACTTTCCCAAGGTCACAGAGCTAACAAAGTGGTATGCTGTTCTATTCAACTCCAAAAGCAAATCTCAGACTCTTAAATTCTTTCTAATCCACACATTTCCCTAAACTTTGCCTATC
Organism: Martes martes; assembly: GCF_963455335.1. Taxonomy (NCBI): domain Eukaryota; kingdom Metazoa; phylum Chordata; class Mammalia; order Carnivora; family Mustelidae; genus Martes; species Martes martes. The sequence continues at coordinate 68,037,811 of NC_137898.1, forward strand.
TTTACAGAGTCTCCCAGAAATAAAGAACCATAAGAGATCCTGTCATTTTACCCAGGATGTACTTTTTTATCCAGGCTTGTCAGAGTGCCTTATGCTTCAGCCAAGCACAGGCATCAAGGCTATTTTAAACTTCTAAACTCAAGCTTCAGAACCATAGAAATGCTAACCCCCACCCTCAAATCTTGACTCTCTTCTACTATTTCCTCTATAAGCATGGGCTACACATACGTTCAGTCTTATGGAGAATAGGAATGGTTAAAAACTCTTAATCAAAGGATTACAAAATCAAGTTTGAGCTAAGCAAGAGATGACAGGCTGACGTTTTAGGTTGAATACTAAATATTATCTAGTAAGATATTGGGAACGTGAATTTAGAGGCTGCTTAGGGACAAAGGATGACTGTCACCACGGAGTAGGAGACAGAGTTGGCATTAAATAATTTTAATTTGACGGGAGGTCAGGGAAATTTGAATTAGGGCATCCTCTGAGAGCAGAAGTTGAAGTGACTATCATAGCCAATTACAGAAGAAAGTGTGGAACCAGGATTGATGTTATATTACTGGTAACGGGAGGAGAGATTTTAAAGAGAACTGAAACTTAGTGTCACCCTCTGGGAGCTGTGAGCCAAAGATCGAACAAGTCCTAGGCATTAGGGATCTGAAAGTCTGGGTGGGCTACGGTGCCTAGGCTCGGGTCTATTACACCGGCGACTTCGAAACTTCAAGTCTTCCCCCACGCCCACCCCGCTCCGCCTTACCTTCTGTTGGATGTAGTGAACCGAGTAATTCTTGGCAACAGTACGGCGGAATGTGGAACTGGCTGACCAGCGCAGGCTGCTGAGGGCCTTCATGGCCGGCGGTACACGGAAGGCGGCCCCGGGCGTCAGGATAGCCAAGAGCAGGAGCAGGACGGTGGGACGCCCCATGCCTCAAGCTGGCGGCTGCAGTGCGGGTGGGAGCGAGACCGGTAGATGCCGCGAGCAAGAGCCGAGCCCAACCACAGCTCCGCCCACCGCAGATAAGCTCCTCCCCGGTGAAACCCAAAGCCACTCATCCCCGCGGCAACACCGCCCACACCTGGTCACCCAAACCACACCGCCCCCGAACGCGAGGGCGCGGCAACTTTTCCTGTTCCTCTCGTGCAGGCCCCTATAGAGTCCAGCTTCATCGCGGTTACAGCCCAAGCCGACCCTTACCATCCTTGGACTTCCTCCTACCTGGCCGCCGGAATCCCATCCTTTCCCAGAGCGCTCCACAGATCCAACTTTCCGGCCATTCCCTGCCGGCCTCAATTCCATTGCCACACCCCTTGCCCTCCGCAAACCCATATAATGATAATAATAATAGCTACCATGACAATTTCTTGAGAGTTCTCTGCAGGTCACTATATCGCTAGGCATAATGGCACACACATCAACTCATCTAACTTAAGCATCAGTGTGTCGATTGACCCTCCCATTTACTGATGAGGAAACTGAGGCCCCAAGAGAGGTGTAGAGACTTACACTGGGTCACTCCGCAGACCGCTCGGTCTGGCTCCTTGCACCCCACTTCCATTAAGTCAGTCAACCACCTCCTGTGGTACTCTGTTCATGGATCACCCCAAACCTCCATGTTGCCCACATAACCCATCCCTTAACTGGAGATGGCAGGGCCCACATAGCCCCGAGTCAAGTTACGTCCTGGTCCCTTCTTCCAGGACACGCCCCCTTTCTTCTCCCGGCTCAGGATAGCCCGCTTCAGATCCCGCTTCCTCACCCCCTTCCATCTTCACCGCGCCACCAACCTCTTTACCCAGCTTCCACTCCTCCTTCCAGTCACCCCGCTGAGCCCCGACTGGAGGGGTGCTACCATCACCTCCTGGGATCCCTATACTACCCCCAAAACCAACTTTATAGACTACGCCACGACTCCACAAGTCAGAGAAGAACATTCGCCAAACCCTGCCTCTACCCACAGTTTGACGAAAATGGTCGTTCCCAAAAACTCACAGAACGCAGTGTTCAATCTCCACCCTCGGCAGCGCCTTCTTCTGATTGGCTGTGAGGAACCACTACCAAAGCGTCACTTCCGGCGGAAAAGGACGCGGGAGATTCGATTGGAAGGCTCCTGGCTGGTCGCTAAGTCCTGGGGTCTGCACCAACGAGCGTTGCCCGGGCAGGTTTCCGTCCTCTGCTTCAGGTGAGGAACTATGGGAAGAGATTCTCGGGACGCGCAAAGGGCGAGACTCCTAATGAGGTCCTCAGTGTCGTTATAAATGAGAATTAGAACATTCTATGTTATTTTTTTTTCAGGAGTTAGTCTTTTCTGTAAAAGGTTTCTGAGAGTAAAGAGAAAAAGGTCAGTCATTTAAATTTTAGGCACTGCTGTTGATAAGAGTTCAGCTAGCGTTTACTCAACATTTACTAAGCCATCGAGCTAGATGTGGGTGAGCGTCTGGAACCGGTAATACAAAGAGGGAAAGTACTATTCCTGCTTTTGGGGTGCTCAGAATTAGAGATTTTGCAGGCTATGCCGAGTAATGCGTGCTAAAAAGGGATCTTTTTCTTTCTTTCTTTTTTTTTTTTTTAAAGATTTGATACATTTATTTGAGAGAGGGTGAGAGAGAGCACAAGAGCAGAGGGAGAAGCAGGCTTCCCGCCAAGCAGGGAGCCCAGTGCGGGACTCGATACCAGGACCCTTGGGATCCTGACCTGAGCCCAAAGCAGACGCTTAACCGAATGAGCCACCCAGGTGCCGGAAAAGGGGTCTTTCAAACTGCTTGGATGGCCTAGAGAGAAAAGTGCTTATCAGTGTGCTCAAACGGGAAACTTAAGAGTTTTCCAGATTCCTTCCTTGTCTCATATTCGGCTCGTCCTTATCAGCCTCTTAATATCTCAAATGCATACAATTAACACCAAGACTGCTACATAGGTAGGCGACTAGCCTCCCAGCTGGCTCTTACTTCAATTGTGTTATTTTCCAATCCAGTCTCCGCATTGCCAGGCTGTATGATAAGTCGCAGATCTGGTCGGGGCACACCCCCCCCTATTTAAAACCTTTGTTGCCTCCTATTTGCCCTGAGGTTTAAGTCTAAACTCCTTCACGTATTTTACAGGGCCTTTCTCGTCTAGCTTTTGCCCATCTCTGAGCTTGTTTTTCACCACTCTAGCCCTAGGCTCCAGCCCTGTGGAAGGAATGTCTTTTTTGAATTCCTCAAATGCACCAACCCACCTCACCTCACCTCCAGACCAATTTTTACTCCTTCCTTAACCTGTATTTTATTAAGTCAGGAAGCCTTTCCTGACCTTGCAAGACTGGGTCACAAAGTACCCAGTAGTTAGTCATCCTGCAGATAGTTTTAAGTGCCTTCCTTTGCCAAGAGTTACTAGGTACTGGTATTAAAATGGTGAACAAGTTAGATTCCTCACCAAATACAACTTAAACCTTTGATGGATGGAGTTAAGGATAATGGGAAACTGAGTTAGGTTGGTCTGGGATGGCCTTTCTGAGGTCTTAAAACACTAAATTCAGCCAAGTAAATTTGAAGATCTTTTTAGCTTTATTAAATGATTCAGGTAGCATCTTAGTAGCAAGTAGAAGGGCGGTCGGGAGGGTTGTACAAAATAGGTTTTTATGGGAAAGAGGGTAGGGCTAGAAACTTATTAGCAAAAGAAAGGATTGTTCCAAGCAAGGTCACTCTTCCTGCTGGTCGGGGAGCAGGAAGTCTTATCATGCTGATTACCTTTGATAAGATGGGAGAGAGCCCTTGTTGGCTTTGATCCGGAAAATCCCTAACTGACCAGTTAAGACTGTATTTCAGCGGAAGGTTGAAAACTGCAATTAGATTAGGTATTAAACGCCAATTTGGGGACCCTGCCTAAATGGACTCCATTTTGGGTCTGTAGTTTTCTTTTTAACAGAGGAGTTGACTCTTAGAGTAAGGCCTAAAAGATGAAAATGATCCAGCCATGCAATAGAAAAGGTTGTGCAAAGGCCCTAAGGTAGAAAAGAGCTTGACGTCTGAGTGTTCAAGAACTTAAGGAAAGACCGGTGCTGCTTGAAATGTATTCAGAAAGGACAGGTGGTGAAATGGGCCTTAAGAGATGAGTAGCGACCAGATCATGCAGTAGAGGCTATTGCAGCAGCAGAAGTAATAGGTGATGGTGGTTTGAATTAAGGTGGTGGCAGAATATATGGGGGGAAGTGGATGGTGGTTTTTAGGTACGGAAATAGATCCAAGGACATACAGATGGGTATAATGTGGGATTTGAGGGAAAAGGGAATGAAAGGTGATTCCTAGGTAACTGACCTGACTTAACTGATTGGAGAGTAGTGCCATTTGCTGAGATAGAGAAAACTGTAAAAAAAGAATGTGGTGTCTGTCTGATCAGATTGGGGCCTCCAGATGTGGGGCAATGATCTGGTGGAAATGGGTAGCACAGGCAGTGCAAGAATTCACCCAAGACGGCACAAAGGAGATAGTTTATTGAATATACCACAAGCGAGTGGCAGGCAGGACAGCAAAGAGGAGACGTCCGCCACAAGAGAGTGGGGCTATTATTTCAAGGAGGAAGGTGAAGAGGTATGGAGACATACAGAATTTTTTCTTTTTGGTACTTTGGAACTTTTTGGTAACTGTTCCTGGTTGTAAGTAGCCCATTGGTCTGTTAGGGACAATGGATATTTTGAGGTAGGTCACCTGATAGGCTTGTCTGTATTCAGCCAGGTGGTCACTGGGCCCTTTTGCCTTGCTGTTCATACCTCTCGGCTCAAGCCTATTGTCTAAAAGCGGTCTTTACAAAGAAGTTTAAGAGGAAACTAAGAATTCAAGTTTTTTACCTATTAAAACTTGAAATATCTATGAGACGTCAACATAGTTGGCTCTCCAAAACTGTCCCCTCGGTGTGGAAGTCTGGAGCTTGCAGATATTGTATGTACCTGTGTGTCACTTCCTTAGTAGTTACACATTGCCTTAGCCAATAGTTTTAAGTGTCTTGAACACAAGAGCCTGTGTTTTTTTGTCTGTAACTCTTTCCTCCTCCCCATCCCTAAAATAGTATTACATTTACCACAAATTCAATAGACAAACTGTAGTACTCGCTAAGAATTTCTTGGGTGGTTCTTGGATTTTTTGTTATTGTTGTTAGGGTTTATTTTGTTTTGTTTTAATAGGCTCCACACCCAACATGAGGCTTGAACTCATGACCCTCAGATTAAGAGTCACATGCTCTACAGACTGAGCCAGACAGCAGCCCCTTCTTGGGTAGTGTTTTTAAAGTATTTTTCACCAATATTTCTCCAAATAAAAGAGGTTTTGTTTTTTGTTTGTTTAGTTTTCTGTCTCCTGCCTTCTCATCCCTTTCCAGAATTTTCATGTTAATGTCAGTAAATCATTTCTCAAGGACTTGTTTTGACTACTTTTAGAAAAATTAGACAAGTATGCACTCTCAAGGGTGACCATTAGATAGTTTTAAGTGAACGACTTAAAATAGCTGAGGCCTCTTGGGCCTGTGTAATATGAAACAGGAGATCTGAGAGCAACAATGTGACAGATTTTCTTGCACAGCATGAACAGTTTTGGGAGTATAGAGGCTGCCCCAAGATGGGGCACTCTGGCATGAAGATTATTTTGAGTTAAAAAGCAATTAAAACCCAGCAGATTCAAGAAGAGCCCTTTTCTTCCCCCCATAACTGCCTGAAAAGAATGTAGATAGAGGACCTCATCCAAGATGAGAGCTATCTCCACATTATGATACATAGTAAGGTATGGTAGAAAGGAGAAACAGCAAGGCCTGTTTGATCAAAGTCCTCTCTTATTCCCATTGTTTCTGAGTGGCCCAGCAAGTATTTGTTTACCAAACATTGACCCTTTTTAATTTTTTTCTGAGGATTGCATGCCTTCTCGAGGAAGTCCTGGACCCCTACCCACTTCTACTTAGTTCAGGGTGACATATGTACCTCATTTTGCCTGTCTTTGGAATTTTCAGGAGTATGTGAATTCCCTCTGTAAACATGCTGTTAAATTTTATTTTCTTGTTAATCTGTCTCATGTCATTTTGGTTCTTACTGCAGCTAAAAGCACCTTGAAGAGGACAGGAATTCATGTCCTCAACAATGTTAAACAATTAAATTTTTCTTCATGATCTAACATTTAATAAGAATTATTCTAGATTTTCTAGTCTAGCCCAAAGGAGAAAAAATTATGTCACTGTATGTGCATATAGGGGCATGGTTTTTGTTTTGTTTTTAAGATTTTATTTATTTGAGAGAGAGCGCAAGAGCGAGTGAGACTGAGAGAATGAGTGGGGGGAGGGGCAGAGGGAGCCCAGCACAGGACTAGATCCCAGGACTCTGGGATCGTTACCTGAGCGGAATGCAGACACTTAATCAACTGAACCACCCAGGTGCCCTGGTTTTTCATATTAAGGTGTCTTCTAGGAAATTGGTAGTGAAGGAGTTTAGATAAAAAGGCTCCAGATAGTAGAGCAAAGATTTACAAAATAATCTGAAAGAGATTCTCTCAAGCTTTATGACTTAACTGTAACCACATTAATCACAAGTGTTGTTCACCATCAGACAGCCTCAATGGCTAGGCCAATGATTTTCAAATGTGGGCAACATAAGCATTATCTTGTGAGACGTGCAAATTCTCTGGCCCTCATCCCAGATTTACTGAATCAAACTCAAGTTGGGGCCCAGAAGTCCATTTTATCAGGCCCTCCCGGTGATTTTGATGGACACTAAAGTTTGAAAACCACTTGGCTGATATGAAAATGGATGGTGATTAATGAGTTTTGTATCTGGGCCCACTGACAAAACCATCTCTAGTGAGAAAAGAACACATCAACTATATTAGCCTAATTCCCTTAAAATATTTGATTCACCTAATACCCCTTTTTCAAGCAACTTCCTCTTTCTAATTTGGTTTAACATATAGTTATACCCAAAAGAAAATGTGTGTTTAAGATGTGTCCCTTCCCTGTGACTGTAATTTTTCATGGTAAATTAATAAAGCATCTTTGGTTATGGTTTAGATCCCCATATAGCTTGATTAGAAAGAAAGCATGTATTCTATGTTAAATACGGGACCCATGTATTTTAATAAATCTCAGTCAGTCTTCACTCTTGGACATTCCTGGGAAATCTTCTGGGACTTCAAAACAAAAGCTAACTGAGGTCCTATTTAGTTCCATTAACCTATCCTGACATATATTTTTCTCCCCCCTCTATCTCAACCTCTTTCTTTCTACTTTTAAGTGTAAGAGATGGAGAGGACCCAAGGCTTTCTTTGTATGTTATTTCTAAGTTCACTACCTAGTATTTTTATTATATTTATTCATTTTTTAAAGCATAAACATAATACATTTTCAAAATACTTTTAACATATAAAGAAAATTAAAATCACCTTTAATCTGACAACTATGAAAAATTGTTTCCAGAAAAAGATTATGTATTTGCCGTGGTGCCTGGGTGGCTCAGTGGGTTAAAGCCTCTGCCTTCAGCTCAGGTCATGATCCCAGGGGCCTGGGATGGAGCGCCGCATAGGGCTCTCTGCTCAGCAGGGAGCCTGCTTCCCCTTCTCTCTCTGCCTGCCTCTCTGCCTACTTGTGATCTCTGTCAAATAAATAAATAAAATCTTTCAAAAAAAAAAAAAGATTATGTATTTGCCTATTCTCCGTCCTCCAAGCTACGACTAGATTAGTCCCCTTATATTTTCTCATAGCATTATGTATATTTCTTTTATAGAATTTGCCACGTTATCAGTTAAATTTTTTGTGTGATTATTGTCCATTTTGCCCAGCACTTATCCCCCAATACCTGGTATTTAGCAGTTGCACAATGAATAACTGATAAAATTGAACTGGAATATGATTTTCTGGCTGTGATGGAGCTGAAAGAAATTAAATGCTTCTTCACCATCCTTCCCAAGAAAATCAAGAAGAAAAATAAATTGAAAGAGATACTATATATGAAATTGTTCCCAAGTCCATTGTAAGATTTTCATAACTTTGGTATTTACTTGTTCCTGATGTTTCATTCAGTTCTCTATCAAACATTCTACAAGTCAAGCAGTAGAGAGAGAGATAAATTAGAGGACAAGTGTCATAAAGGAAACACTGTAAAAAAACAGCAAAAAACAACAGTGGCTGCTTGAAAGGATTTTACTGGATTTTTGTCTACTGGACAATTAATGAGAAGCCTTTTTGCCATTTTCTGGGGTTACCAGGTGAAACACAAATAGTAAAAATAGTTGACTGACCTTTTTCATTTTAGTTCTCAAATTTTCCTTTAAGTTGTAAATACTGTGGTTTTTTTAGACATACTTTTTTGACCCGCTAGAGGGCAATAGACCCTTAAATAAAGACAGTTTACCCAACTTAAAAACACAGCAATTAGTGCTTGCACAATTAATTTAGAAATTAATCCCAAATATTTCTGCTTGTGTTTTCATTTGTTGTTGAGCTGTCTGCCCAATTAGACAGTAAGCATCTTATTTTGCATTGTTTCCTCTATAACATTTAGCATAGTATCCTAGTTATCGTTAAGGTTTAGTCCATTTCCTAAAGTTTTAGTTTGATAACAGTTGTGTCAAGAATATGATTTGATGTAGTTCCCCATATAGTTGTGGTACAAAATAAAACTTTATTTTAGAGCCCTAAAGAAGATAGTCTCTGCTCATTATATGACCACAATTAAGGGGGAAAATGGAAATGAGGATATAATGCAAATGTTTAAAATAAGTTTTAAATACGGTACTGTATATGAAACTACTCTGTGCCTGCTGATGTGTATGTATACAAATATAAGATTATTTTGTGATTTGGTAAAATTGGGTTTTATATTTAATGGTGTATGGTAAAACCAGCTTAGGAAGAACAAGGCTGAAAATCAGGAAGGAAGTTAACAGCTGAAGTTCAGATCAACAGTTTTTAAGCTTGGCCCTGGGGATATAATGAGATGGTACTTCTAAGATCTTACTCTGTTCCAGAAGAAAACATTAAACAGGTAAGTTTATTAGGATGTGATAAGTGGCAAATTAAAAAATAGGGTCCTTTACCTGGGAAAGCTTCTTGGAGAAAAAGGCCCTTAAGAAGACTTCTTAAAGAAGAATAAGCATTAGCCAGGCAAGTGAAAGAACATTTTAGACAGAGGAGGAAGGAAAAGAAGCAAAAACAGAGAAATGTAAAATGTATTGTAGTAGGGGAGTGTTTTACCTCTGAACAAAGGATACAACTCAGATTATCTTTTTGTGTTCTCTTTAGCATAAATTACTAACACTTAAATAACAAAAGAGAACCAAGGAAAGAGGTGTTAGGGAGAATAAAACCAAATGGAAATGACTAGACAAAACAAATGTCAGACCTCTTTGTTAATAGAGGAAGACTTTTTAAAGGGGGCTTTAAATAAAAAGGGAAGGAAATCTATTATGTTGCATATACCTACTCCTATAAAATTTTTTCTTAAATTGCAAAATTCTGCTTATAGTTTTTTATTCAGTGAATATGGATTAAGAACATACTTTGTGGGCACCTGAGTTGCTCAGCTGGTTGAGCAGCTGCTTTCGGCTCTAGTCATGATCCCGGAGTCCCAGAATGGAGTCCCAAGAATACTCTAGGCAAAGAGAAAAGTACAAAAACCTGAGGAGGGAAATTGGTGTGTCTGAGGAGCAGAAAGAAGGCTAGCATGGATTGAAGTGCAGAGATTAAGCAGGAGAATGTTACAGGGTGAGGTAAGGAGGAGGGGCTAGATGACCAAGAGCCTCATAGGCTATTGTAAGGAACTGAGGGTTTATTCTAAATAGCACAATTTTAAGAAGGATGACATTTTTCAGGTAGGGAGCTTTGCCCTACTTTATCTCCCAAAGCTCATAAGTAGCTGTAACACCGTGTTACACCCTTCCACAAACTGGATTTTAGAGGAGATATAGAGGGAAGATGCCTTTGCTGACCTACATTCCATCATTTGTTGTGTTGGAAAGGAACTTGAGGTTAGGAGCACTAATGCAGTATTTTGTGACCTTCCTGTCTTCCCCTTGTATTCCATTCCCCTACTCTACTTTGTCCTTAGAGATTGCCATGTGACCTAGATGACAACCAAATCTGGGATTACATGTCTTCTTGTGGTAGAACCTTACTAGTCATGTATCCTGAGGGTCCCAAAACAAAGATGACAACAAAGAACAAAGAGTTAGGATTAGATTTTTTATTTTTTCTATGTTCCCTTTAATAACATAGGTCAGTGGTTTATAAAAATCCCTTTATGTTTCATCTTTACAAGTTTTCATCTTACTGCCTTAGGTGGCAAGATTTTATTTTCACAGAAATGTTTTGCTTGATAGAATTGGTATCACTTTAGATTTCCCTTCCATAGTCACCACATTTCTACATTTATGGTCATCCTTAGGAAAAATGGTATCTAAAAGAGTCTATTATGATTTTTAAACTAATTTCCATTTTGTCTGATTTTGCTAATGGCAGTCACAGAAGCAGTTCCACTCATTTTCAGAAATTGAAACCTTTTCTATATGTTTACAAATGAAAAATTTATGATAAAGTTCTGTCTTGAACATGTACAGAAGCTTTAATTTCAAAAGATTTATATCATGCTATAAATAAGCTAATCCATTTTTTAAATTTTGATAAACCAACATTGATTTTTTTTTTTAAAGATTTTATTTATTTATTTGTCAGAGAGAGAGAGAGAGAGTGAGCACAAGCAGACAGAGTGGCAGAGGGAGAAGCAGGCTCCCTGCAGAGCAAGGAGCCCGATGTGGGACTCGATCCCCGGACGCTGGGATTATGACCTGAGCCGAAGGCAGCCACTTAACCAACTGAGCCACCCAGGCGTCCCCAACATTGATTTTTTAAACAGAACATTATTATTCTACTTCTGAGTGTTTTATAAAAGGATCTTAAATCTCTCTTTTAACTATGTTAACATTTTTATTTGTCTGTTTGCAGAATCAGAATTGTCTTTTTTTTTCTTTAAGTTGTATAAAAACATATACACTGAAATCTAGTAAAGGGATTTTTTTTTTCAGCCTAAAAGCACCATTACCCAATTTAGATTCTTTAAAAGAATCATATAAGTTTATTTAAGTTCCTTCCAGTTAACGGAAGAAACAAGTTCTTAAAGCTCTTCTAAAGTTGTGAAAAGGATTAAATTATATCATTCCTGAATTACAGGGATGCTGCATTTATTTAAAAACAAAATTTGTTTGAGCTACTCTATTTAAATCGTATTTTCTTGCTACTAACACTTTTAATTAGGCAGAAAAATAAAATGAGTTTTTCAATATCTTGACACATACCACAAAAGACACCTATTTGAATGCTTTACAGTGGAGGCTAAGTTGTTTTCCTAAGAAGTGAATTATGTACATACAATGAAAGATTTTCCATTCATCCCATGGCTATTTTGTTTTGCAGGCTGCAGTGAGAACATATGAATAGAGGAAGAAAATTTCTTCTGGCCTCCGTTCTTGCTCTCCAGAATTCCAGTTTTACATATCCTTCATGTCAGAAGTGCTTCTCTCGGATAATCCTGGTCTCCAAAAGGTAAAAGTAAAGTCTGTAAGCGTAAGAGAGGAAATACGTGTGTACACTGTAGATTTCCTACAGCTCAACAGCAAATAGGGACTAAATTCACCATACCATACATCATCCCAAGAATGGAAAGGAGACTAACTGTGCTGGAGTGTTTAGGGAAAGGACTTGTTGAACCAGGACTATAGGTGAGAAGGGGACACGTGATCTGTTGTGGGAGCCAGAGCATTGGCCTTCAGGCTGGACAGAGAGACAGCAGTAGGGAGAGTTGCCACATTCAAATCTCTCTGAGGCAAGGTAGAGCGGTTAGTAGATGTTTCTGTCTCTGTCTTTTTTACCCTCAAGCCCTGAACAAGACTCTAGCTATTCTTCCTTCATCTTGTGCTGGCTCTGAAAGGAGTCTCTAAGTCTCCTTGTAAGTTTTGGTTCCACACAGACCTAGTGGTATCTGATCACCTCCAGGTCCCAGGCCTGGCACATGGACCTGCACAGAAAGAACCATGGGCAGAAGAGGCACCAAGCATGGAAGCCCAGCTCAAGTGTGTACCTCAGGAGACCCAACCTTTCCCAGAGAGTGAAGATACCCAGAGTCCAGGGACAAAGGATCACTGTTACAACCACTCATTACTGAAGTGGAATCACAGGTGTTCTCAGAAAAACTCACCACCAGCACCTCTACATTTGGAGCCACCTCTGAAGTTGAGGGCACTTTAGAGCAGCAACAGAGAAATCCCAAATTGGAGAGACTGAGGCAGTCCCCTGCCCAGTGGAAACATTTCAGACAGGTGATTGTCACCCATAAGAAAACTTCCGCAGGGAAGGAAGACCATAAATGTAGTGAATGTGGTGAAGTCTTCATTTATAATTCATGCCTTATAATCCACCAGAGAATTCATTCTAGAAAAAAACCCTTTAAGTATAGCAACTGTGGGAAAACCTTTAACCAGAGCTCAAACCTTGTTGAGCATCAGAGTATTCATACAGTTGAGAAAAACCCTACAAATGTCATGAGTATAGGAACTACTTTAGGTGGAGTGCTCATCTTATTCAGCATCAGACGATTCATTGAGAAGAGAAGCCCTCTGAGTATAATGACACTGGGAAGACTCAGTCAGAGTTCATATCTAAGTCAGCATCTGAGAATGCACAGTGGAGAGAAACCTTTTATATGTAAAGACTGTGGGAAAGCCTACAGATGGAGTTCAGTGCTCCTTAGACATCAGAACATTCATTCCAGAGAAGAACCTACCCAATGTGCTGAAGGTGAAAACACCTCCAGATAGAACTGTACTTTTGTTTAATAAGTTGCAGAACTAGATTATATTAAAGTTATAAATTATTTTTAAAAAAACCCACCATATACCAGGACAGATTCTCTTGGGTCGGTTCTTTAAATCCAGAATAGAATTGTCTGGTAATCATCTAGAGCTGGGCGGTGGGGGTGGTGGGGGGGGTGTTCAGGTTACCTCCAAGCCTTTGCTAGGTACCTGCTTTAGAGAAGACAAGTACTTTCTTGAGAGTAAATCCAATCCTGATGCAAAAACTTAGTCCACTTCTGGGATATCCCTGGAATGGTGTAGGGTTTGTTTGTTTGTTTGTTTATTATATGTTTATTTTCACTTCATACCCAGATTATTTTTTTTTTTAATAAATAAATTCCTTCAGAAAAGGGACTATTAGAGAAATCTCTGTACCTTTCAACAGCTTGACTCACAATACTTTATTTGTGGTCCTGAGATGCTGGCCAATTATACCTGAAAGTCTAAGGTTCTTTGATTTTTAAAGTATAAATCAGGATTAGGATTGGAGTTCCTTAAGAATACTTTCTTTTTGGGGCTGGGTGGCTCAGTCAGGTAAGCATGTGCCTTCGATTCAGGTCATGATCTCATAGTCCTGGTATGGAGCCCTGCAGTGAGCTCCATGCTCAACAGGGATTTTGCTTGTCCCTCTGCCTCTCCCCCGGCTTGTGCTCATGTTGTGTGCTCTCTTTCTCCTTTCTCTCTCTCAAATAAATAAATAAATAAATAAAAAGAATACTTGGGGCACCTCGGTGGCTCAGTAGGTTAAGTGTCCAACTCTTGGTTTCAGCTCAGGTCATGCATGGAGTCTGCTTGACATTCTCTCTCTCCCTCTGCCCCTCCCCCCAACTTACAGGCATAAATACATCTTTTTTTTTTTTTTTTTCCTTTTAAGAATACTTTTCTTTCTGCCTAGAGGAGAGAATATATAGTAAGTACTTGGTAGTAAGTAAGTAAAACTTACTAGTGTGCCAGTAATATTCTTAAATAGTCAAGTTAGCATTTAATGGGGAAGGATTAGTAGTTCCAGCCCCTATCTAGACTAAGAGATCCTTCTAGTTATTATCGCTGTTCTTTTATTGAGCCATTCTCTCAAGCATTCATTTGTAAACTCAGAAACACCCTGTTTGTGTTAGTCATCATTAAATCCTCAACATCCAGCCCAAAGGTCAAGTTCATAGAAAATACACAGAAGGGGCTTCTGGGTGGCTCAGTGGGTTAAAAACCTCTGCCTTCGGCTCAGGTCATGGTCTCAGGGTCCTGGGCTCGAGCAAGCATCAGACTCTCTGCTCAGCAGGGAGACTGCTACCCACCCACCCACTCCCCCACCCTTCCAACCCCCCCCCCCCCCCCCCGCCTACTTATGATCTCTCTCTCTTTGTCTAATAAATAAATAAATAATCTTAAAAAAAAAACCACAAAGAAAATACTTGTTAAGTGAATGAATAAATGACATTATGATAGTGTTTATAAGTATACTTACTGCAGGGACGCCTGGGTGGCTCAGTTTGTTATGTTAAACCGCTGCTTTTGGCTCAGGTTGGGATCCTAGGGTCCTGGGATTGAGTCCCACATCTGGCTCCTGGCTCAGCAGAGAGCTTACTTTTCCCTCCCACTCTGCCTGCTACTCTCCCTGCTTTGTACTCTCCCTCTCTGGTAAATGAATAAATAAAACCTTAAAAAGATTATTTAAAAAAGTATACTTACTGCAATATATCATGATGATTAAAAAACATAATTCTCTGGAGCCAGACTCCCAACCCTGTCACTTGAATTATCTGGGCTTTCAAAATATATTTGTGTCATAGGGTTTTTATAAGACCTAATGAGTTAATATACACAAAATGCTTAGAACATTGTGTGATACATAATCAGTAGTCAATACATGTGAAATATTTTTAAATTGTTTTGTTTGCTCTTTACCAAGTTACTTCTTATGAAGATAACCTGCAACAAAAATATACATTGAACAATATTGCCATTATTGCCTCTTTGGCCTGGTAATAACAATAGATAACATTAATGAATGTTGACCATTTGCTAAGCACTATGCCGGGAGCTTTATAAGCTTATCTTTTAATACAACAGCCCTATGAGTGATGCTATTAATGCCAGCCTTCAAAGAAGAAAATTAAAGCTTAGAAAAGTTAAGTAACATGCCCCAAATTACACAGCTAACTAGTTAGTGGCAGAAACATATTCAACCCTAAAAATTTGGCTGCTGTCTGCATTACCTAATCACTATATTACCTTCAGATTAACAGTGGAATTTCTATCCAGAATGACATCACTGCCCCCTCTTTCCCAGAGCTTAAGAAGCCCTGGGTAAGGGAGTTCTGACTGAACTATTTAGGTATACAATAGATTGAGCAAAGAAGGAAATATGAGGATCCAGCAGTAGTTATTAAGTCAGACTTTAAAGAAATTTACAAACTATAAAACAATGCCCTTCTCTTGATGCTAATTTTTTTATTTTGGAACACAGTTATTTTTCATAAAGATGATTTTTTTTTGGTTA
Source organism: Martes martes (assembly GCF_963455335.1). Classification (NCBI taxonomy): domain Eukaryota; kingdom Metazoa; phylum Chordata; class Mammalia; order Carnivora; family Mustelidae; genus Martes; species Martes martes. The sequence continues at coordinate 68,053,154 of NC_137898.1, forward strand.
ACCACGCAATGGATCTATTATTTGAGTAGATTATAAATATTTTTTTAGATTTCTCAATTTTAATTTCTTATTTTCATTAATATTTCATATTCCGTTAAAAATATAGGTAGATATTAGTCACATAGAAGCTCTCTGGCGTTCTCAGTTTTTTAAGAATATAAAGGGGCCTGGGTACCTGGGTGGCTCAGTTGGTTAAGTGACTGCCTTCGGCTCAGGTCATGATCCTGGAGTCCCGGGCTCCCTGCCCTTCCCTGAGACCGAAAAATTTGAAGACTGCTATTCCGTTAACAAATGATGTTTTTGGAAAATAGGAGTGCCTCTAGAAGTTAAATCAGGGGACTGATTTGAATGTGTTGTCTCTACCTTTGCTTCTCAAAAGGTGGTCTGAGAAGAGCTGTATCAGCTCATCTGGAAGCTTATTTGAAATGCAGAATCTTGGGCCTTGTCCCAAACTTAATGAATCAGAATCTTTATTTTAACACAATAAACAAGGTATTTACAAATGGAGCAATTGAGGTGGATTTTATGACCCAAATCTAAGGATTTCAATTCCTAGCCTGTAGTTTTTCCTTCAGTGATGTCTTATAACTGTAAGAACTGTAAGGCTAATGATGAACTATCTTGCAAGCAGAAGACCAATGATAGTCTAACAAAAACTAGGTTTTTAGTATTAATGCATATATATACTAAATTATATATACTTTAATATATTTATATTATCATTATAATATTTAACATAATAAATATGTATAATCCAAGAGGAATAAAGCTGGATTAAAATAAATAAGTGTCAGTATGGACTAATAGATTAGAGGGTTTTAAACTTTAATATGCATAGAAATTCCTGGGCTGCTTAAAAACATTTGTAAACTGCAAAAACGCTGATGTATATTTTTCTAAGATTTGTCGAGAGGTTTACATTAGACCTGAATGTATTATTAATACGTAAGAGTAAGGATAGATGAATGGATTGGCATGCAGCCATTTTCAGTGTAGCAAAAGCAAAAAAATAATTAGCACAGATCTAGTGATGGTGAATCAGTAATTTACACAAAGGATTAACCTTTGTTCAAAATAGTCACCTTGTGAGCTATGGATTTTAGGCTCCCCCTGGTGGTTTTCTGGCAGTAACCAAATTATACAACTATCTCTAACATTATTTTCTATTTGCATTTTGCCTTTCGTTTTTAAGCCAGATCATTACGGTCATGAAGGAAGAATAAAATCCTAGGATTAACCATTACCATAAGATGTATTAAGAGGTCAGTTTGCTAAATTAAGAACATGAAAGATGGCTATCAGAGTTAAAGACATTGCAGAAAACTAGAAAGGAGGGAAACACTAGAAATGACAGTAATCATCACAGTATTTAGTATAATTATGAGGACGAAGCAGACTGACCACATTAATTTGGCAAGATCTGCACTACATTCTTTCCTTACTTTCTTTTTTTTTTAAAGTGTTTTGTTGGTTTTTTTTTTAAGATTTTATTTATTTATTTGACAGACAGAGATCACAAGCAGGCAGAGAGGCAGGCAGAGAGAGAGAGGAAGGGAAGCAGGCTCCCCGCTGAGCAGAGAGCCCATGCGGGGCTTGATTCCAGGACCCTGGGATCATGACCTGAGCTGAAGGCCAGAGGCTTTAACCCACTGAGCCACCCAGGCGCCCCACTTTCTTTTTTTTTTTTTTTTTTAAGAGTTTATTGAGAAGAGAGAGCATGCACCAAGCATGTGCACACAAGTGATGGGAGGGATAAAGGGAGAGGGAAAGAAAAAATCTCAAATAGACTCTGCTGTGCTGAGCCTGGAGCCTGACCTGGGGCTGGATCTCACTACCCAGAGATCATAACCTGAGCTGAAATCAAGAGTCCTATGCTTGCTTGACTGAGCTACCCAGGTGCCCCTATTTATTTTCTTTCTTACACTTTGTCACATTTTATTCTTCAATCCTGTTTTTTTTGTTTTTTTGTTTTTTTGTTTTTTTTTTGCAGATTAGAAAATCAAGGATTAAGTAATTTGTAACTATCCCAAGACCAGACCACTAGTACATAACAGTAGAGTTACAATTAACCACAGTAGTTTTTGCCAAGAAAGCCTTTGGCCATAGTTATATATTGCCTTAAAAACAACTTTAAAAATGTTTCACACCTAATTTTGGTAACCTGATAGATTCTCAGCATATTTCAAAGAATTAAAGAAAGTACAGGTTGTTCTTATATTGGTGAGAAAAAGAAAACTAGGTAATTTGTATATCAATATTTATTAAATGTTTCAAGATTATTCATCATTCTCTTAACAGATATTATTCTCTTAAAAGATAGACCTTAAACATCAGGTCTTCTGTTGGTGTGGTCCTCATTTCATTGTTTACTTTGCCCCCCCCCCCAATTCCACACTATAATATGCCTCAATTTGTTAATGGTAATTTAGCTACCTAATAAGAATATCTTTCTACCTCCCCCTTCCTTTCCTTACCCTCTCTCTTTTTCTCCCTCCCTCTCCCTCTTCTTTTCTCTCTCTCCTTCTCTCATGCACACAGGTTTTATTTTTCCTTTTTTTAAGTAAGCTCCACGCCGATTGTGGGCCTCAAACTCACTACCCTGAGATCTAGAGTTGCATGCTCTACCAGCTGAGCCAGCCAGGCACTCCAGTTTTCTATCAATTTGGTGCTACTTAATTTAAGTCAGGAAAAGTAGTTCTCATGAATAGAGAAATTGAAAAGATCCTGATCTGAAATCGTTTAAGAATATGAGTTATATAAGTACATTTGTACACAAAATATTATTTTTAATCTTTACTTTTCCAGATTTGTTTTCCATAGTAAAAAAAAAAAAAAAAAAAATAGTGAACATCTGTACTTTTTTTTTTTCCTCCACTCTTCCAGGTCTCATTGTCCAAAATGTGGCTCTACTGGTAAAGCTGAAAATGCCAATTATAGATACAAACTTTCCTTAAAAGTTGCAGAATCTAACAAATTATTTGGCATTACTGTATTTGGAAGCTGCTTAGATGCATTTTTTGGTCTTACAGCCACTGGTTTGCACAGGTAAGACTATTTAAAGTATTTTTTTCTCTTAGCTACTCTTTCAGTATATCAGTAGAATTTGAAGATACATGTTTTTAAGGTAATACGCATTTGCTTGAAAGATAATCACTTGACCTCAGATTATCAGTTCCTTTTAAAAATGATCAAATAAAAAGGTATGTATTTTCTCATTACATATTATGACAATGTTAAGCTAGGCTCCTTTTTTTCAGGGAAATTTAGCTGTCCTAAAAATATTAGTTTACAATACTGTAATCCATATTAGATAGATAGATTAGATTAGATTAGATAGATTAGATAGATTAGATAGATAGATATTAGAAGATAAGAAAGTAAAATTGTTTCAAACTAAAGGATTATCCAGACTGAGGAGCATTAAAGTAGCTAAAGTCCCTTAAAATAGAAGAAGCCATTGAGGGAATATTTGCATATCAGAGGTTGAAAATTTGTCATTTCTTTCACTTGCACTGCAACATCATCTGCATAGTTTGACCTATTGAGGTGTCCTGAGATGTAAGAATGATACAAGCGATTAAAAGCTTTTTCTTCCCTTCCATCTCCTACTCTTGAGAATACTCTCTCACTTGCCAGAAAATAATCTCTGTCCATTTCCTTGTAGTTGAGAACAAACTGGATTATCAAAAGAAGAAAGACTTCCTCTGCTTTGAGGGCTAGAGATCCCACTACTACTCCTACTGCCGCTTTTCAAATAATTGCTGGGCTTGATTACTAGGAAGGGATCCACTTTATACACGCTTGATCATTTTTTACTTTCTAAGCTATGGGAAACTAAAGGGAGCAAAATGCCTACCTTTTAAAGTCTTTTTTTTTTTTTTCTATATGTCACTCAAAAGGTTTATGCTGCATTTTCAAACTAACTGTATTTTTTTTATGGCAAGTTAAAAGTTCAAAGCTTTTGTCTTCATATTTTTACTTTTCTTTCTAATCAAGGTACATTCAGGATCCTAATGAAATTTCAGAAACACTGGACAATGATGCAGTTCGGAACCTATTAACTAAAGCAGTTGAAATTTGCTTTGTTGGACAAAGCTTTATTTTTGGAGTGACGGTAATTGAGACTAGCTTTCTTTTTAGTATTCTGTTAACATTTTCATTGTAATAAAATACTTTGAATTTTCTGAATAGTTTTTGGAGTCATACATGTAAGAGTCTGTAGAAGCGCTTTAAACTGTAAAAATAGGCTAACCGCGATCTGTTAAAACACCATGTGTGACAGCTTCCTCTTTCAAGTCAGAAGAGCCCAGTTCAGATGCTTTCAGAGCTTTAAAAATGTAAATTAATTTTAAAGTCAGAATAGTTAGATATTTTGTTTTGATATTTGGTGTTTATTTCACTCTCCAGAATTTGTTTAAATTCTGTAGTAAAACTTAACTCTTTATTGGTTTGATTCTGTCATCTATAAAAGTAGGAAAGAACTAACATGGAAAAGAAAGTATCTGAGTATTTGTTACTCTAAGAATAGGTGGGAAGAATGGTCTTAAATAATTACAAAAGTGATTGTAGAAGTTATAAGAATATACTGACTGTAGGAATAATCGTTTTCTGTCTCATCTATGCTAAAGGGAACAAATAGAAATTTTGCCCACACTTGAATCCAGGTTTCAAAAGAGGAAATAGCATTCCACAGCTAAACATTGAGAAAAAATCAAAGTAACAGTGAAATCAGGAGCCACTGAACTTTTTGTTGTTGTTGTTAAAATCTTAGATGATTTTTGTTTTTTTCTTCTTTTTAATGAGTGAGAACTTTTCCCTAAACGTTCAAAGTTTCTGGAGTCTAATGAGAAATATAATAGTAGGTACTATTGAGCAACTACTGTTTGCTTGGCACTGCAGTTTTCCTTGTGTTACTGATAATATAATAGTCCTGCATATTTATCCTTATTTTATGCATGAGAGAACTAACGTTCAGAGAAGTTAAATAATTTGTCCAAAGCCCCAATAGTAGTAAATGTTAGAACCAGTCTCTTTACTCCAAGGTTTATTTCTATTACTTATGCTACTCTACCTAAAACACTATAGGAATTCAAATTTTGGGGTAGAAGTTACAACTGTGTCTATTTTAATCTGTTAAGTCTCTGTTTCACTTTTGAGTCAAAAGAAGAGATTTTTGTTCTCATTTAAATTCATTTACTACTTTCACAGAATTTTGGAAACCGAGATGGACAAGGTTCAGATTCTAATAACTTCTTAAAGCAATGCTCTAACCACAGGAGAGAAGTTAAAGCATTAGTAGCTTGCCAGATTGTTCTACCAGACCCAGGTGTTGCCAGCTTCACTGTCATTGACTACTTCCATCAGCTTTTGCAGATTTCTGATTTCAGGAAACTTGATGGTGGCACCCAGGCATCAAGTAGCCACTTACTTGCTTCAGAACACACGGATAGTGATCTCAGCAACATCTGTGACCCTGACAGCAGTTCTTGTTTTTTCAAGTCCCATAGCAGAGGTAATTTTTCAAGATTCTGGCAGGCATCACTTGAACTCACTTCTACTCTTTCACACCTAACAAATGATGATTTTTCAGCTTCAGAACAAAGCAAGGCCATTGGTACTCTTCACCAGAACAGAAAGTACATCTCTTTTACAGAGGCCACTGCTTCCAATAATAGCTGCCATGATGCCTTTCAGGGTTCTTGGAGCCTTGTTTCATACATGGATAAAAGGAGTACAGCACAGAAGTTGGATGAAGAGCTTGGCTTACAAGCTTATCAGCCCACCGCAGTCCATAGCAGTCATGAAATCAGAGTTACTCACCCTAATTTTTTCCCTTTGAAAATGCAAGAGCCCCTTGAGTCAGGTAATAAAAAATCCTTCCACAGTGCAGTGGAAATTAAAAATAGGTATTCCCCACGTGAGCCCACATGTCACCAGTATCATGATTTAGATAACCCCAATAGCCTTCAGGAGAGATCTACATTTTGTCCACCTTCATCACTCAGACTTGAAGAGGTAACTGGTGGTTCCCAGGACTCTGACGCTGAGATTTGGGATGATCTGCCATTCTCTGAAAGCCTGAATGAGTTTCTGGCAATTATTGAAAGTGAAATTGCTATAACCCAGACAGATGCCAGTAGTAGGAAGTGTCTTCTAGATAATGACATCGATAGATTACATGCAGACCACAGCAGGTTATCTGTGACTTCCCAGACAACTACTGGAGCTGTCCATATACCACCTATAGCTTTAAGATCATCTCAAACAACCATCAAAGCAAGCTGTAGCAAAGATAACTTCCTTTCCAACCGTGAAGCAAATCCAAGTCCTAGTGTTCAGAAGGAGTCACAGTCAAATAACACAGCAGAGGCTGTCTCTATAAGTAGTAATGGAAGTGATATTTCTGAATATTTTCCACCAAATTCTTGTCAGTCAGCTCTGTTTCCATCTTCAGAAGGTTTAGAAACAACAGGTACTCTTAAGTCTACCAGAATTCCACCACATAGGGCTAAAATTTCACTTCAGTGCAATACTTCAGAGAGTGACCATTCTTATCTCAGTAGCAAATATTTCAAAAGATGTGGAGAAAAATCATTTTCAGAAATGAGTGAAAAGTTGGTAACTTTGCGTTCAAGGAGATGTAATATTTCTGACTTTTGCAACTTAGAAAATAAACAACATTATAGGTGGCCAAAGAACCAAGGCGACAGTTTTACAATCTGCAGAAAGCTTACATATCCTTTAGAAGCACTTTGTAGTAGTCCCAAAAGTACAAGTACACTGAAAGAAATGCCTTGTGGACATATCAACAATAACTTAACACAGAACTATTCTACTGGTCATGAAGGTAGTAGCTACAATGCTTCTGCTGATCTCTTTGATGATAGTGCTAAAGAAATGGAGATTACAACAGAAATTACTAAAAAGTCACAGGACATTTTGTTACAGTCGGGAAAATCTTTGGCAGAAAGTCATCATACAGAATCAGATTTCTCACTGAGATCACTTCCTGAGAATTCCAGCCAATTTTCACAAAAGTTAACTTTGCAAAGCATATCTGCTTCTGTGTGTCCAAGAACATGTTCTTCTCCACCTCATTTTCAGGAAGATTCAGAATATGATTTTGGAGATAGTCAAGATTTTGTTCCATGTTCACAGTCAACTCCAGTCGCAGGATTCCACCAAACAAGAGCTCATGGGGTAAAAGGAGCTTTCAAAAATTTACTTGTCTTTTATTCGGATCTTGATGTTAACCATAAAAAAAGAAGGATTTCCTCTGAAAGTGATGCACACCAAGCCACCCGTAGGTGTCCAAACAATGTAAAGACACCCAGCCAGAAATTCAGAAGCCCTATTAAATCTGGCATTACACAACCAGAGGTTTTCAATAGTCCTATTGCTGAGTGTCCTGAAACTGATAATGAATGGGTCCCTCCTACCACAAAAAAAGTATTTCCTAGAGAGATGCTTGAATTCCAAGCCGTGGCTCTAAGGAAATGCTCTGCTGCTTGTGATTCTACTGATCAAGAAGAATTACTGAGAAAGAAACTGAAATGTGTCAAACGAAGAACAAGTTCAGGCTGGCTTTCTGAAGAGTCAGTTTTGGGACTTGATTCTTGTTCAGAAGTCCAGCGTTGCTTTCCATTTTCAGAAAATTGCCCACCTTCTGTGCCTGAGAATAAAAACAGTTGGTCTCCTGAATTATTTTCATAGAAAGTCAACCTGGAGCCAGCTGCTAAGCTTTTAAAGGTAAGTCTGTTTGGAAATTTTTGCCTGCTGTAGTATGGAAAGCAGTCTTGAAATTTGAAAACTCAAACAGAAGCAATAGAAAATAGGTTTTTTTGTGCTTTTTTAAAATGTAAAGCCATTGTTTTTCCCACTGTTTTATCCAGACTACACTCATTCAAATACTTTGGCACTTTATCTTACTGTTGATTGTCCTGTAGTGATATTGTTAATTTTGATTGTTAAAAGTATTTGTTAAGATCACATGTACATTCAGAAATAAAGTTTTTGCAGACCAAAACTTAAAGTCATAATTGTTCTGCCCAGCTTAGAAAATGCCTGCTATGTATTAGGGCCAACTACAGTGCTGCGTTTGTGATACAAAGCTACGAGATCAGTAATCTCAAAAAATTTTAGTCTCCTGGGTAAGACAGACATAGACAATTTCAGTACAATGCAGTAAATGCAATGATAGAGGTTTTTAATGGGTACTAAAACATTTATGTTGCTATGGGAGCATGATAGAGAATCGATTCACTAAGCAACATATATGGGTTGGGGATAAGATCAATAAAAACTTACTGTTTAGAGTTAAATGTGAAACAGTCATTTTTTATTTGGTAAATATTTATTGAATGGTTACTGCATGCCAGGCACTGGGCTAGGTGCTAGGAACTCGAAAATGAAAGTCAAGCCCATTCCTTCAAGAAACTCATGGTCTATTAGTGTAAACATCTACTTTTTTTTTTTTTTAAAGATTTTATTAATTTATTTGACAGACAGAGATCACAAGTAGGCAGAGAGAGAGGAGGAAGCAGGCTCCCCGCTGAGCAGAGAGCCCGATGCGGGGCTTGATCCCAGGACCCCGGGATCATGACCTGAGCAGAAGGCAGAGGCTTTAACCCACTGAGCCACCCAGGCGCCCCATAGATTGAATAATTTTTAACACTTTGCCTTTTGTGTATGTGTGTATTTGCTTTTACTGTATCCCTATAGATATATAGTTGTTTTTGATGAATTGTTTGAAGATAAGCTTTTCACTTATCATTTCACTCCCAAATACTTAAACCTGAGTTTCCTTAAAGTGAAGACTTTTTCTTCCACATAATTACGGTATCATTATCGTAACAAAGAAAAATAACAGTAATTATCCAGTATCATCTAATATTCAGCCCATTTTCAAATTTTTCTACTTGCCCTAGATTGTCTTATAATTGATGATGTTTAACCAGGATTTAAGTTTCATCCATGATGTTTCATTATGTTTCTAGGGTTTTTTTTTTTTTCCTAGAATTTCACCTTTTATTTTTCACCACATAAGTAGAGTGTTTCCTCAATAAAGATTTAGAATAATGGATAGAGAAAGAGTATATATTTATTGCTCAGTCAGTGCATGTGAAGATTCTTTGTAGTATATAGACCCCATCTCTTCATCTTCTTTATTGCCAGATGTCCCATTCCTGGCTAATTTCATATCTCCCACTGCAATAAAAAAATGGTAGTGCAGTTATTCACAATGCTATGACCCTTGAGAAAGTGTTTGTATTGAACTATATGGATCTTGCCTCTACGGTTCCCCAATACCATCTATTTAATGCTGATTATGTCATTACTCATGATGTTGCATCCATTGTGTCACTGAATACTGGCTTCCAGTGACTACCAGAGGTCATTACTGGCCTCATTGATGACTACCAAAAATACACACCTCACCCAGAATATGCAGGAAAATGAATAATAATTCATTTTCTGGTCATATTTGTCATTTGGACTTTCATAATGTAAACGTAGAATACATATTCTAACCACGTCTTCTCTTGAACTTTTAAGGCTGTAATTACCGCATTCCTAGGCTGTGATCTCTTGATCACACCCAGGAATAATAGGCAAGAGGCCCAGGGGTGGAGCAAGAAGAGTGGTTTCATTTGAGCAAGGAATGTCCATTCCTTCATCAGCATGGCTTAAGTCCAGACCTGGAGAGCATAGTGTCATTATCAACTGAAACAAAAGAGGACACTGATTAGAAGGGACGGTTGGCATTGTGGAGCAACAGTCTTAAAAGGCCTCAGATGAGAAGGGCCTGGCCTGGCACAAGGTGCAGAACCTGCAAAGGGATAAGGTGATCTCCCTAGTGCCAATGGCAGGAGGTAAACAGGGTAAAGAACAACTGCCACCAGCCTCACAAGCCTGGGGTCTACAGACCAGAGACAGCACCAGTTGAAACAGGTAAGACTCCATGCACGGATACACACACACACACCCCTACCTCTCAATCCTAAGGGTCAGTGGTGACATTTGGTAGCCCAGAACTTGTAATTCATTTGTCCCAATAGGGGAATCACCTAAACAAAGCACCATTCTTCCAGCCCAGGCATATACTGTCATGGGAAAGAAATACTGCTCAGTCAGCAGGAATGGCCTTCTGTTCAGACCCAGGGCAGTTCCATAGGTATAATAAGACCTAGAGCTCCTCTGGGCATGTGCTGCACACCCAGCCTGAGTTAAAGGATTGGAGAATACCTCAAAGGGAGAAATGGTACCTATGCCAGGCACCAAAGTGAAACTTAGAAAATTTTAAGAGGTACTTCCTGCAACGAGATCTCATGTGGGACCAGATCTGGGCTCAGGGTGCCTTGCTTATTAGTCCCAGAAATGGAGAACTTAGAAAATCTTGAGGAAGGCTCTCTAAAGCATCAATCACCCTGAAGCATGGGTGCTGGGGTAGGATCCCTGTTTACTGGAGTCTCAGAAATATTGTCTGATCATCTCCCCTAAAAAAGTCTTTTTGCCTTTTTATTTGCCTACACTTTAAAAGATGGTGCCTGTCAGTGTTCTGTTATTGGCACTTCTGCATGTACTCTGTGGTTGAATTCATCCACTTATCTATAGTAATCACCCATAGCGTGTTTAATCTGAAGTCTGTCTATCTAGAATTTCTCCTGAGATCACACTTGTATGTTAGTGTGTTTGTTATTCAGTTCAAAATGTTTAATACTTTCCATGTGGTTTCTTTGACTTACGAGTTGTTTACAAATGTGTTTCTTAGTTTTTAAGCATAAGGCTTTTTTTTTTAGTTACCTCTTTATGAATGACTTCTACCTAAATTACATTGTGGTCAGAAGACTTACACTATATTATTTCAGTCCTTTGAAATTTGTTAAGAGTTGTTTTGTGGCCTCATCTATGGTCAGTTTTTGTGAAGGTTCCATGTATGGTTGAGAAGAACATGTATTCTGCAGTTATTGGACACAGTATTTTGTGTCTGTATATTAGATATGTTAATTATGTTCAAATTATTTGTACTGATTTTTCCCCATTCTATCAATTACTGAAGGAGGTATTTTTATTTTTAATTTTTTTTAAGATTTTATTCATTTGACACAGAGATCACAAATAGGCAGAGAGAGAGGGAGAAGCAGGCTCCCCGCTGAACAGAGAGCCTGATGCGGGGCTCAATCCCAGGACATTGAGACCATGACCTGAACTGAAGGCAGAGGGTTAACCCTCTGAGCCACCCAGGCACCCCAAAGGAGGTATTTTTAAATCTCCCTCTGATTGTGAATGTGTTTTACATTTTAGTCAGGTTTTGTTTTTTGTTTCTTTTTGAGACTGCATTTTTAGGCACAAGTTCAATTCTGTATCTTCCTGATAGACTGAAAAGTCCATCTGAAAAGAGCTCATCTCATCATCATGAATGCTTTTTTTTTTTTTTTTTTTTTTTTAAGTAATCTCTAGGGGCACCTGGGTGGCTTAGTCATTGGACGTCTGCCTTCGGCTCTAGGTCGTGATGTAGGGATCGAGCCCTGCATCAGGCAGGAAGCCTGTTCTCCGTCTCCCACTCTCCCTGTTTGTGTTCCCTCTCTCACTGTGTCTCTGTCAAATAAATAAATAAAGTCTATAAAATAAATAATCTCTACACCCAACATGGGACTTGAACCCACTGCCCCAAAGATCACCAGTTGCATGCTCTTTGGACAGCCAGCCAGGCACCCCACCATGAATGCTTTTATGGGCTAATAACTTGTTATAACTACACTACATTAGCTTTGTTTTGGTTAGTATTTGCAAGAGGTTGAGGGTTTTGTTTGTTTTGTTTTCCATTTCTCTTTTGATCTTCCAGTATCTTTATGTCTTAGGTGTGTTTCCTATAAAACTCTTGGTTGGATTTGTGCTGTTGTCCAATCTGAGAATCTTTGTCCTCTAACTGAACATTTAGTCCATTAGCAATGTAACTAAAATATGTTTGGGTTTATCTTCTTTCATACTTCCTGTGCTGGTTCATTGTTTGTTTCCTTCTCCTTTCTTTTCTAGTTGTTGTGGGGTTTTGTTGTTGTTGTTGTTTTATTTTGTTTTTTGTTTTTTTTATTCATTCCTATTTTTCCCCTAGGTTTGGAAATTAAATGCTATTTCTTTTTGGTTTGCCCTAGGAATTATACCATGCACCCTTAGTTTATCAAAGTATAAAGCTAATCAGTGCTTATAATCCTTTCCCAAAGACCTTAAGTCATTTTCAATCCATTTACCCTTCTCTTATATTTTTCATGAATTTGAATTCTTCATTTTTTACTCTATCAGATACTAGCTTCTACAGTTCTTTGTGTTTTGTTTTTGGGTTTACCTATATATTTACCTTTCTCTTTGCTCTTTAACTTATATCTTGCACTGTCACTCTTCTTTGGTCTGAAATCTATCCCTCAGAATTTCTTTAGTTGAAATTCTGTTGGTGCAAAACTCAGTTTATGTTTATTTGCTTGCTTGCTAAAGCCATTTTCACACACTCATATTAGGTTGAGTTTAGTGATATCCAAGATAGCTAGAAAAGAGACCCAAAAATGAATGGCTGGAGAAGCATTTTCCCACTGTGGAGATCTAAATATGAGGTACGTGTGTTTGGCAAAATAGTCCTATTTTTGCAGGTCTTAACCAGGTTATTTATCTCAGGGTTTGCAGTTTGGCTGGTACCAGATGAAGAGATTAAGCAGGCATTTAAATAGATATTAATGTGAACAAACTGAATAGATATGATAAAGTTAACTGGATTCAACAAATGCCTTTGACAGTGTGTTCCAACTCTCCAGTGAAGTTGATCCAGTTCCTCTAACATTAAACCTGTAATAGCAGCCAATCAACCTGAACTCTGCAATATCTGCTATAGATTGAATTAGGTTCCTTTTTTTTTTAAATTTATGTGATATTTTTATTTTTTTAAATTATGTTGTTAGCCAGCATTAGTTTTTGATGTAGTGTTAAACAATTCATTAGGTGCATATAATTCCCAGTGCTCATCACAACAGGTGCCCTTAATACTCAATTCAAATGTTGAAACCTAATCCCCAATGTGATGGTATTTGGAGGTGGGGCTTTGGGGAAGTGATGAGGTCAGGAGAGTAGAGACCTCATAAATGGGATTAGTAATCTTATAAAAGAGATCAGAGAGCTCCCTCACTCCTGTCATGCTGCAATAAAAAGACAGCAGTCTTAAATTAAAAAAAAAAAAAAGACAGCAGTCTATGAACCAGGAAACGGCCTCACTAGACATTGTATCTCAGGCACCTACAGGCACTTCCCAGCCTCCAGAACTGTGAGAAATAAATTTCTGGTGTTGAAGCACCTGGCTGGCTTGTTGCCAGGTCATGTGACTCCTGATCTTGGGGTTGTGGGTTCGAGCCCCATGTTAGCTGCAGAGATTACTTAAAAATAAAATATTTAATTCTTGATGTTTATACACCACTCAGTCTGTGGTATTTTGTTAAAGTGGCCTGAAAAGACTAAGACTGTATCTCTTAGAGGCCTGCGAGTTGGCTAATTTTTAATTTCATGGTAGTATCATTTATTATATGCCAAACACTGTGTCACATTACTTGAATTATTCATTTAATCTTCAGAATAGCATGTAATGGGTGGTATTGGCTCAGTTTTAGAGAAGAGAAAACTGAGGCACAGGGATAAAACAACTTGTTCCAGTATAATAATAAAAACTTGTTCCATAATCAGTATATGGTAGAGCTAGAGTTCAAACAGGAGTTTTATCTATAAAACCATGCTCTTCCCACAAGTGCTAAGGTCTACCCTGATATCAGTTCTTTGCTTCCTCCTTTGTAATAAAACCCATGTTTTACTAAGGGAGCAGTACCCTCTGTTGAAAGACTATGTCTCAGCCTTCCTTGTAGGCCAAGTTCTGGACAGAGAGCTATAAATAGACACGTTGCATAGAACTTCCAAGAAGTCTCCATGGAATGAAGAGATCAAGCCCTTCTTCCTTCTTTCCCGTTGCTGGGACAGGGACATGAAGATGAAGGCTTTAGCAACCATCTTGCACAATATGTTGTCTTAAAATTAGAGGCCAGAGTTGAGAGATACTCCACTGACAACACCATGAAACCACAGTACTAGTCCCAGGCTGCCAACCCTTAGACCCCTTTCACATGAGAAAAGGAAACCCTGTCTTCTTTATTCTTTCTTTCTTATTTTAATTATATATATCCAAGTAATCCTAACCAAGGTGCCACCTGTTTGAGTATTCCACCTACATTTTGCCTTTCCCAATTTTCTAAAGCTACCCGATTCTGTTCTCTGTGACCATTAATTAGTAAAAATAGTTGTCTGTGGCTCTAGGCTGTTAGCATTAACTCTTTAAAAGAAAAAAAAAAGAAAGACAGACAGACAAGAAAAGGTACCTGGGGGACTCAGTTGGTTAAGTATCTGCCTTCAGTTCAGGTCATGATCCCAGGGTCCTGGGATTAGGGCCCGCATTGGGCTACCTGCTCAACAAAGTCTGCTTCTCCCTCTTCCTCTGTCACTCCCTCTGGTTGAATGCACTCTCTCTGTGTCAAATAAATAAAATCTTAAAAAAAAAAAAAGCCCCAAGTGAAGAGAACTAACATTTGTATGCCTTCTATGTGTTCTCTCACATTCTGTCTCGCTCATATACCTAGGTGCCCAGAGATCCTGCATTCCCTCCTGCTCATTTATATGAAGCGTCTTGTGATAACTCAAAGTCGGTTCTTCCCCTTGTGCACTCAGGGACATCACTCCAGGTGCTGTCTAACTCCTATATCATGAATCATTCCATGATCATTTCCATCAGCACTAATACATCCTGCTTTAAAAATAAAATTTTTTTGGCCTCACATTCCTCAACACCTCTTATCAGCAAAAACTCCTTAAAAGTTTATTCCATAGTCACTGTCCTTTTCCTCTCTTCTGTTTCTCTTGAACTCACGCACGGCATTCTTTCATCTCCGTCACTCCACTAAAATAATAGTGTCACCAATGAATTTCATGTTACTCAATCCATGGTCATCTCTTACTCTACATCTTTCTTAATTGATCAGCAGCATTTGACACAGTTGATCACAGCTCCTCGGAATATTTTCAGAACACTACTATTCATTTTCTTCCTATTTTATTGGCCATACATTTTGTCTCCCTTTCTGGTTCTTTCCTATCCCTAACTAAATGTTGGAGTGCCCCAGGGTTCAGTCCTAAGGTATCTTAGGACTTACACTAACTTCTTTGATGATACCAGTTTAAGGCCTTTGATTCTATCTCCGTGTTACTGACTCCCAAATTTCTATCTCCAGCCTAATCTCTCCCCAAATCTCAGGCACATATCTCCAACTACCAACTTAAGATCTCTTATTTGGATATCTAATAGACATCTCAAACTCAGCACATCCTGAACCAAATTCCTGCTTCACCCTATCCACCCAAACTGCTCCTCCTGCAGTGTTTTCCATGTGAGCAAATGTCAGTGAAACACTACCAGCTGCTTCAGCCAAAAACTTTACAGTCATGCTTGACTCCTCTTTCTTTACATTTAAACCATAAGCAAGACCTGTAGGCTCGAACTTTAAAATTCATACAGAATCCATTTTTAAGTATTTTTAAAAACTATTTAAAACTTTGTAGACTAGGTGGCCCAGTCAGTTGAGTCTCAGACTCTTGATTTTAGCTCAGGTCATGATCTCAGGGTTGTGAGGTCAAGCTCATACGGAAATATTTCTAGATGAAGTTATATAATGTATGGGCTCTGCATCAAAATAATACAGAATGGAGAAAATGAGTGGGAATATAAAAGAGACAAGATTGACCATGAGCTGATGATTGTTGGAGGTGGGTGATGTGTATGTACATGGAGGTTCGTTATACTCTTCTACTTTATGTTTGATATTCTCTATAATAAAAAATTACATAGTTCTTATCACTGCCAAAAAAATTGTTAACTGTGTATTTAAGTATTAGCTAGATTTATTGTGGTGTTCACTTCATAATGTATACGTATATCAAATATTATGTTGTATACCTGAAACTAATGTTATATGTCAGTTATACCTCAATTAAAGAAAACAGTCAAATAGAATATAACCAGAATATGAACCTTCCCACAATCTCCGTACCTACTCCTATGGTCCAGGTCACCTTCTTTTACCTGATTTATACCAGTCGTCTTCCAAATAGTTTTCCTTGCTTCTGTCTTTACCCTTTTATAAGCTGCTGTTAACACAGCAGCACTGTGGTCCTGTTAAAATATAAGTCAAATCACTATTCTACTCAACCTTCGAGGGCTGCTATGATCCATATCACACTCCCCTCAAATCTCATCTCCCCTTGGCCCTCACTCATTCGTTGTGTTTTAGCCATACTGGAATTCTCTCACCTTGAGGCCTTTATACATTCTGTTCCCTCTGCCTGCAACACTTTCACCAAAATAAACACACCATTCCCTCTTCCTAAGCTCTATTTTCGAATGACATTATTGATTAGGCCTCTCCTTAACCACTTTGTATAAAAGAGTGACCTTCCACCATTACTGCTTCTCTCCTTTGCCCTGGTTTATTCTCTTCATAGTAATTATCGCCATTTGATATTACTATATATTTCTTTATTTTCTATTCTTTTCGTGCTATAATTTCCATTAAAGTAAGCTTTTGTATTTTGTTCACTGCTCTAGTTTCAGTGACTAGAACACTTCTTGGCACATAGCAGGTGCTTGTCAAATTATTGAAGACCGGCATGGAGATGCTCATTTTATAATGAGGAAAACAAGATAAAAAGAGGCTAAGTAACTTGCTCCAAGTAATACAGATACTTTGACCTAAAGCTTTTGTATTTTTCATTCCTTTTGTTTGGAATGCTTCCTATGTTCAAACCGGGGTCTTAACCTTTGTCTTCCATCCAAACTTGTATACTTTCTACTTCAGCTGCAGAAAGTACTTCACAAGGTTAACATGAGGATTAAATGTGAATATGAGCATCACTAAACTTTGTAGAATGTAAGACCACATATAGTTCTTGTGGTTTCATCTCTAAGATCAAAGTCATACTAGCCTGTTTCTTCAAGCTTATTTTTATCTAGATGTGAAAATATAACTATTTTCTAGGAAACCTGAATAAATTCCAAGTATGAAAATTTAGATAGGGTGTCTTATGTTAATAACATTTGGTTTCCTGCAAGTAAGTAAAGGAAATAAGATATTTCAGTTATAGAAATATTCAGAGGTGAGCACCTGGCCAAAAGCACAATCACATGACTGGTTTAAACATAGCTCCCAGTTTCATCTCTCAGCTGCAGATGTGTTTTGGGGTATATAGATAGTTTATATGAGGTATAGTCTGCCTGTTAGCAGATGTGGAATAATTGAGTCAACTAAGGATAGTTACCCTCATAAAATACATACGTATGTATTTTAAAATCTTATTCAAGTTTGCAATTATCCCATTTAACTAATGGAAAAAAACAATGTTCAAGGTGAAATCACTTGTCCAAATGTCCTTAGTGGGGAAAAAACAAAATGGAATGAAAACACATAGGAGTCAAAGTTTCTCCTCTAGCTAATATAGTATTTGCCTCTCAAGCAAGCTTTGCAGCTTATGGCATACTAGGTCATATTAGAATGATGGGAGATTGTCATATCTGACTGGTTTTAACCTACAAAAACAAATTTCATGCAATTTAAATTAATATTAATAACAGAACACTTAAAACCACAGCATGTATATTTGGGAGAGAAATTCAACAAAACATCTTTTTAATGAAGGTGCTAAAATAGTAAAAATAAGAGTCTCATAGCAACTGTAGAAAAGCTGTAATTAGAGAATAACATAAAATTATGGTAAGTGATTTTGTAAAGCCCAATACTTTATAAACACTAAAGGATAATGTCAAGTAAGGCTATATAGATTGTCTATGTTCAGAACACTTGTCAGGGAGCCCAAAATCAGGTTTGATTCTTTTATCATCCTCTTAACTCTACCATGTTCCATGACTCATAATCCAAGGCGCTCATTTCTCAAGTGCATGTCCCAACACAGAGGATGAGAGGAAAGGATTGGAGAGGAGATGAATTTCAAGAAAAAGAACAAGTCCATGACTCCTGCAGTACAAGTGGGAGACAGATTCCTGTACCTGCCCTATAGCATATGCTAGTAAATTGTGAATAAATGAATGGGTGAATGAACGAATGCCTTATTGGTCATGAGTAAGTAGTTTCATTCCTAATTGTGAAAGATAAGATCTTAAATGATGTCTCTAAAGAATATAGAATGATATAATGTGTTTTAGATGAAGGGACCTTAAAGATATCTAATCTGCTGTGTATTTTGTAGTTGAGAAAATTAAGACTTGAAATTAAATGATTAGCCCAAAGTCACACAGCTTGTCCATGTCAGAACTGGGACTAGAATTTGTCTTCTGCTTCTCAGTGTAATACTCTTTCCACTACGTCTTCAGATAAAGCATCTTTCTCACCATTAGAAATAATTAGCATGAAACTTTCACATTCTGAATATAGCAGAGTAGTCTTATTTAGTATTGCAATCAGAAGGCCTTAAAATTATTTAATCTAGTCCCTTGTTTTACAAAGGAGAAATTTATGGTGCAAAATGTTAAATGACTTGTCCAAGGTTAGCCAGTTAGAGAACAAACAAACTCAGGTGCCCAAATTCAGAGCACATTCCACCTCATGCTGAAGGACATTCATGTACTTAAAGCTTATTTGCTTTTATGTACTTTGATGGCATATGATACTCCACATGTGGGCAACAGGAAATGTTTATTTATGTACAAGTACATGAGAAAGCAATTTCCATTCATCTTTTTAAAAAAATTTTACAAATAAAAAGTTATTAATACATTCATCCTTTGCACACAAAATACATTCTTTTTACTTTTACTCTCAGTATGAATTATCTCTTAATTAAAACTTAAGCTACAATGGACAGGTGGTTTGGCAATTTGACAATCTTTTTTCAAGATGGAAAAATCCCCCCTGGCGCAAATAATACAATATGTGTTAATAAAAATAATTAATAAAAAAAAAGATGGAAAAATCCAAACTTTAAAGACAGTCAGTGTATGTAAAGGAAAGTATATATTAAAAGTGCTCCTTAATTGAATCCTAGAAGATTGAATGAGTACTTTCCAACATAGTTTGTAGCTATCCCTTGAAACAATGCAGAGGACTTTAGAAATTCTCTATGCGATGACAACTCAATTTCTACAAGACTGAAGCAGTCTTCATGAAATTGATTATCATATATAGATGGTAGGTTCATAGAAAGATTCCTACGGACATATTGAGATGTTAGCCATTATTCAGGGGTCTCCTAATTGACCAATTGACCTAAGATTATAAATTGCGTT
Organism: Martes martes; assembly: GCF_963455335.1. Classification (NCBI taxonomy): domain Eukaryota; kingdom Metazoa; phylum Chordata; class Mammalia; order Carnivora; family Mustelidae; genus Martes; species Martes martes. The sequence goes on from NC_137898.1 coordinate 68,072,523, forward strand.
CTCCAAGTGGGATTTTAAGAGGTTCTGCTTAAGTGAACACATGTGATTTGTTAGACTAATCGCTTTTAAGAGAGATGTGACAGTATATACCCATACAGAAAACTTGTACACAAATGTCCATAGCAGCATTATTTATAACAACCCCCAAATAGAAACAACCCAAGTGTTCATCAACCGATGAATGGACAAGTAAATTGTGGAATATACATACAATGGAATATATTTAGCCATAAAAAGAATATTGATTTGTGGTACAACATAAAACTGAAAACATTATGCTAAGTGAAAGAAGTCAGACACAGAAAACCCATATATTGTATAATTATATGAAGTGTCCAAGATAGGCAAATCCATAGAAACAGAAAGTAGGTTAGTGGTTACCAGATGCTGGGGGAGGAGGGTGGAGACGTAATTGCTAATGAGTACAGAGTTTCTTTTTGGGATACTGAAAATGTTCTAGAGTTAGATAGTGGTGAGTGTTGTTCAACTTTTAAAAAATACTAAAAACATCAAATTGAACACATTAAAGGGGTGAATTGTGTGTGAATTATGTCTTTATTCTAAAAAGAGGGATGCAACTTCATTAAAGAATTTTTTTGTTCACATTCCTGTTTCTGATCCCACCTTTTTAATGCGGATTGAAGTTTTCATATAATCACATTTTACAGAAGGTTTTCAGCTAAGTGCACTCAAGTCATTATGGGCTTATATTCCTAACAGGCTTTTTATTAAACAAACTAAATACATGAACACATAGGACAATACAGTGTACTATATATTAACATTTAAAACCAAGTATTACGCCTGTATTGAAGCAGATAGTTAAGATTTTATATACTGGTGTATTCAGATATTACTGAGAGCCTATGCTTAAAACCAGCCAGATATTAATAACTGAGTTCATAAGATTTGATGATTAACATGTTTGTTAAAACTATGGGTATGTTAAAGGTCCATGTTTTAAAGGAAAGAGATAGGAAAGGGGAAATTCAGGGGTTCTCTAAGTCTTTATAAAACAGCTTCTCTAAGTATTTTAACAAGCTGCTGAGAAGACTTTCAGAATGATATATTTTGCATTTTATTTCATCCCTACACTAAAAGTCATGCATTAAAGTATTGTAACAATATATGTGGGGCACAACTTTTTCCCTTTAGATGATCAAAAATCTCTTCTTAATCCTTTATTATTTGAAATTTTAAGCATCTTTTTTTGGAGGGGTGTGTGTGTGTGTGTGTGTGTGTGTGTGTGTGTTGCTGAAAACAGCAACTTTACTCACACACTTACATTTATGTAAGTGTATTTACATAAATACATTTATGTAGCTCCCTTACATATCATCAAAGGAGCTCCAACCATCTGGTATGTCTAGAGGACACTTCAGTGAGCAGAAATTAGAAGCCAGCATTCCAGTCATTTGAAATTTTCCACAAAAGGGACATGAAAGCCCCAACACGCCTTAAAGGAATAAGAGGATTAAAAAATGTTTTAAATCAATTGACATTCAATGTCAAATAGCCTACAAGAAAGTTCCACTAGCATTCTGCAATTGTATAGGATGAGAGAGTATTTCTAATGATTACATTCCAGAAAGCAATATGTTTAGCAGCTGTTTTTCAGAGGGCTTATCAAGTTTTGCTATTATTATTTAATCCAGGCGTAACTGTATAACCTTAAACAAAGCTGTGGACCATTCAACTAAAACGATAAATTACCCTAACAGACCAGATTCTTTTGTTATTCTGTACATGAGTTTTTGCTTTATTAGGCATTTGGTACTCCAATTTTTATTTCAGAATACAGTGCACATGTAGAAAGGGAAAGAAACCCTGCTAAATTTGGGTGTTGGTAATTATGTCCATCAAATATACGTCATCTACGAAATGAAATTCTAAAAGCAGATGACAAAACTAGGATTCATGACTCTATTTTTACCAAGAGGAGAAAACAAGAACCACACAACCAGAATAATTCTTCAGAAGCACACTTTGTTATCAAGTATATAAGGAAGAAAAATAAATGGATAATTGAAGAGTTAATCAACAGTGAAATTATGATCTAAATCTGATACTAATAAGAAACTAAGAATTTATAAATACCTAGCCTGACACTCCCCAAGAGAATAATGATTATCACCTTAATGAGCTTTTTCTGACTGTCGTTAAAGGGAAAAAATTAGGCAAAGGGCAATAATAAATGGCAAACATGGTCCCTTAAGAAGATAGGATCAACCCATTTTTCTTCCCATGGAGAATGGGCTCAAGAAGAAAGAGGTTCAAATTGCACTGTGAGGTATTTCAGTAATAAAGTTAAGTTTCCTGATAATGAGGAGTTTGCAACCCTGGAATTGTCCATTGGGAAAGAGTGCAAGATTACCTTTCCTGAAATATGTAAAGAAATAAAGAGACTGTTGGGTGACAGTAATGCCCAAAGGCAGAAAGAAGGAGCAAATAAGTGACTTCTTTTTAAGGCCCTTTCAGAAATGGTGCTCTTTTCTTCGAAGTTGAAATGGATTCTTTGTTTTGACCCTAAGGATCTATATTTGTATCAGACTATCCAAAGTCTGCCCTTAAGTAAAGAGAAAAGAACTAATGTTTGACTGCATACTGCCTACTGAGCACCGTCCTAACTTTCAATTTATCTTACCTAATTTTCACAATAATCCTGACAGGTATTATGAGTCTATCTCATAGATGAGGAAACTGATCCTCAAGAGATTGTGCTTTGCATAAAGATACAGCTAATTCATGGCAGTACTAGGTCTCCTCGTATCTAACCTGGTGTTCCCCCTTCACACACTCCTTGAAGTGTTAAAGTTATAACCCATCAAGGATTCCATTAGGAACTAGAACACAACATCTCCAAAAATTCTGCTCTAATTCAGTGGAAATTAAGAATTTGTCTCATGTACCTAAGTAACTCAATTAAAGAGGTGGCTAGCTTTTGTGCTCTAACCTCTTATTTAAAAGAGTCAAAGTCTTACCCAAACTCAAGTGTTTCTCACCATACTGACGCAAGACCAATGACTTATAAAGACTAATGAAAACCCATCTATCAGCCTAACAGGGATGCAACTTATTTTGCTGGTGGAATCATTTGGTCATGGGCTTTATTAGTAAGTGTTGCTTATAGCTGTCTCTGATTTCTGAAAACTCATGTTTTGTTACTTTTTCTACTGAAGAAATTTGGCCTTGGTTCTATTAAAATAATTTGCAGATCATGTTTTTTCAAGACAATCAACCCAGCTAACCAAATGTCATTTGAGATTCTGCCAAGACAGATCTTAAGGTCTCCTTTATGCCATGAACGCACCAGCCCATCTCTAATGGAAGCTGCAAAACTTCATACTGGTCGATTTATGGGATCTTTAACTGAAGATTCTGTTCTGCAAAAAAGGCCTGGTCTGAAATCCTAGATACCAGTTATTCACTAAACTGAGCATGGCCTGTGTTTGCCATGTGACAAAAACATAATTTCCATGATTCTACATAACTTCTATTAAAACAGTACTTCTTTTTAGCTCAAGAACCAGTCTGTGATTTCAACTGGACATCAGTGAATGGACTGACGAAGCAGTCCCAGCCTAGGGCATAATGACAAGCCAGTCTCTTAGCTAAACAACATGTAACCAACCTCCTTCCAGGAAGACTGGCAGAAAAGCAGTCTTTAAAAAAAAAAAAAATCATTAGCTGTAGGTTAACAGATATTTAACTGAACATGTTATGAGAGGCAAAGTGCTACAACGTAAATTAATAGGTCATTTAGTCGAACCTCCAACCAATGCTAAGATCCTTTCCTCATCATCTAGCATCTGCTTGATGCATACTATTACCTAAGGCAGCTCCTTCCATGGTGATCCACCTTTTTGAGAGTTCTCCCCGACTTAGATCCCAAATCTGTGGCCCTCTGGCCTCAGTGGACCTCATTCCATCCCTTTGAACCAGAGTCTTGCTCTAATTGACTAATTGTATCCCTCTCTCTTTCCCAGGCTAAATCTCCCCCAAATCCTCCAAATATTCTTCAGATGTCATAAGTTTTAAATTCTTCACCATCTTTATTATGCTTCAGTTTCTTTTTAATTTCAAAGTATAGTTCCCAGAAATGACTATAACCTTCCAACATCATAGGCTTAGGAAAGAAGATGAAGTGTCATCTCTCTCGTTCCAAGATTACTATATTAATTAGCTGTTCGAAGGTAGGATAATTTCTTAATTCAGCATGATTTCTACCTAGTGTGATAAATGTAAGGGAAGGCAGCTTTCCTTTTAAACAAATACACTCACGGAACAGAAATGAAATTTGAAAAGAGAAAAAGAGAGCACATCCCCCTCTTATCCCAAAATTAGTGCTCAGTCAGATTGCTTGTGTGGAGTAATGTTTGTCTGAACCAGGAGATACACATCTTATTCATTGTCTTTGAATTTCTAGTTAAGTCTCAAAAGTATTATAGTTGCTTTAAAATGCATCTGTCAGCACTGTGGTTGAGGAAAGTAAGTAACCAGTTGCAGTTGAAAAAAAAAAAAAATCTAGAGACAACAAAGGGCAAACCCTAAAAGAGGTAATGGGGCACTATTCCCTAAAGAACAGAAGGCTATGAAATGTACAGAGTTCTGCAGGCTTAAGAAATAGAAAACGTGGGGCGCCTGGGTGGCTCAGTGGGTTAAGGCCTCTGCCTTCGGCTCGGGTCATGGTCCCAGGGTCCTAGGATCGAGCCCCGCATCGGGCTCTCTGCTCAGCGGGGAGCCTGCTTCCTCCTCTCTCTCTGCCTGCCTCTCTGCCTACTTGTGATCTCTCTCTGTGTCAAATAAATAAATAAAAATATTTTTTAAAAAAATAGAAAACGTATATCTTTAGAGCCATTGTTTTGATATGTGGGGAACAAAATGAAAGTTTTTTTCTGGTTGTGAGATATCTTATGTGACTTGGTTTATAAAAAAAGATGTTTTCATTAGTCAGAAGAGCAATTCTGAAATTTGATGCTGAATCTGGAAGAATTATGGAATAGCCGAAAAGTTAAATGAGGCAAATCATTGACCTAACACTGGAACTCACCAGTGTCCTCCAAAGGTATGCAGTCATGAATAGGACCCACTCCTCTGTTAAATTCTGCCTCCTCTCTCCAACAAATCTAAGTTGCTTAAAATAAATAATTCTAACCCAAATATATTATATTGACCAGTGGTTTTTACCCTTTTTCAGAAACTGACACATTACCAAATCAATCCCTTTGACTTTCATTTCTAGTTACACTTGCCACTTTACTCAGGAAGAGATGGTAACATGAAATGAGTAGAAAAGACGGGGAAAGAAAGACCAGGAACCCTAATGGCCTAATCTAATCTGCAGAAAGGACAATTGGCCCTGCATAATCAAAATTAAATATTAATACAACAGGAATAATAAAAACATAAAAAGCCTTATATAGGTAAAGGAAAAAGCACAAAATCCTATAAGGATACAGACTACCCAAAGCCATAATAAAATATCGTTAATGTCAGCGAGCTATATGATTTCACAGGTTCTTCCACGCCTGATTCTAGGACATAAATATGATGCATTTTCATTGGAAAAGGAAAAGTTTTGCCGAATATTTTGTAACTTTATTAAAAGAAGAAAAAAATGGAAGCAGACACAGACACTGATAGTGTGAGGCAGATCAAGCCAAGCTGAATTATAAGAAAGCAATTCTCTTTTTCATCCACCATGAAGTAGGCCTTCATTTTTATTTAAGAAGGATCATCTTAGCAAATGTTGCCATGGCAATAACCACCAGTAAGCAAACCAACGAGTTTAGTTTCTGGTCTAGGTTAAGAAGACCACATTTAATCAGTATCCTTTCTCAAGTTCTATTTGAGAAATTTCTATGTAACTGGCCAACCTCCACTTGGCACTAAGTCATTTATTCAACTAATATTTATTGAGCACCAACAATATGGTCAGGGATTGTTCTGAAACTAGAGATGTACCAGTGAACAAGTGTCCATAAGGCCTAATCTGGAATTCACACAACTAAGGCAGGGAGAAAAGTTCTAAATTCCCATGTATCTCTACCTACGGGCCATGGATGGGTGACTGTACATTATGGAAAGGCTGCAAGGAGTAGTAACAGGAAAGGAAGGAGCCAAGAGCAGAAGTTTCTAATCCCCTTATGAGTATGATCAAGGGTAGACTGAAGCAGCTGAGCCCTAGGGAATAGGAATTTCAGAATGCAAGAGTAATCCTGGAAGCTGTTGTTCTACAACTAAATTTGTCCAACCTAATAGTCTGTCTGCGTTCACAAAGCAGTTTTAGTTTCAACACACTTGCTGCTGTGGAGACAGAGTTCAGTCATGATTTGGGAATTGGATTTTTGCCCTAAAGAAAAGATAATAAATCTAAACCTTTAGACATTTCCTCACAGTTTTAAAAAGACAAGTTCTCCTGCCCACCTTGATCAACTTGTTTTCTGAGTACTTTCATAGTTGCTGGCTTCGTGGAGAAACGGGGAGGGAAAAGCAACAATTATTAGAAATGATTTTGGTTGGTATTTATTAAAATGACTTTTCTTTCCTGGAGAAACAGATTCAAAGTGAAAGCAATTCAAACTTCTGGGATCTCTTTCTCTCACCCATAGGAGAGGATCAGAACAAACACAGTGAAGCCAACCAAAAGTATCAATCCCTTATACAATATGTATAATCTGTATACAAGAGATGAGTCACTTTGAAATCCGCTAGAGGAACACTGGAAATGCTTTATCAATATCGTGTCTCTGTGCACCTCATTTCTTTAAAATTAAACAGCTTTCAAACATCAACATATCAGGACCGAGATTGCCACCATCTACAACAACAGAAATTGCATATCCTGCCCTTATTCCATTATTCATCCCTCAGCGATGCCAAGTGGCAAGCTACAGAAACATCTGACGGCATCAACAGCATACAGGTTTAATTATTTCCCCAATTTGCATTTATATCAGTGAACAAATTGGAAGGCATCAAAGTATGGCACTAAAGAAATTAGTAACAAATATCCAGCAGCACATCTTCCATCTCGAGTCTTGTTTTAAAATTGGCTAATTAAAGGCATATACACCTCCATTTGAATTGGAGATGTGCAGTAACACGTGCATGTAAAGGGAGGGAGTTAAAAAAAAGAAAGAATGGGGATACCAGGAGAGAAAGGAAAAGAAAAAGAAATAGGAAAGAATGTATGGTCGTGAGTCCGAGAGTAACTTTACAACATGAAGGAGGCAACTAATGACAGCTCCGCCTGCTTCCACAAGCAGAATTTTTCTAAGGTTACTGAAGATACAAAAATGGTTCATGAGACTTTTCATCTGTTGCTATTGTCACTTATCATACTAAAAACATGTACAAAATTCTAAGCCTTGGTCTGTCCAAGATGGATAGTACCAGGAAGTAAAAGATGTCACCTGCTTATCAAGGACTGTGCTCTGCTTAGAACTCTGCATCGCAGTCCATTAATCCACAGTATTTTGGTCAGATCAGGTCTGTTTTCTTGTATTACTCATGATGTCTTAGAGCTAGTCTTTTACATTAGAATATCACCAGCCATTTTTTTTTCTCAATTTTCTAACGTTTTCATTTACTTAAAGGGCTGGAAAGATGAGAGAATAGAAGAAAAAAATGGTAGAGATTTAGAGGGGAAAGAACATGAAAATATTTTATTTTCCAACAAATCCACCCTAGTGAAGGTAGTAATGAGACTTTGAAAAAGAGTGCTGATTCATGGACGTCCCTTTTTTTTTTATTTCAATGTAATACATTTGAGGACATTGATGTACTAAATTGTTTGGTCTGTGAAAGAGCGGATTCATTAGCACCAAAAGGAGTCATGGAGCTTATATATAATATTAAACCAATGATTGTTAACTGTTGGTCATGGGAAAAGGTTTCATTTCATTTTTACATCCCAAAGTTCTTGAAAGTGCCTGTGGACAAGAGAAGTAACACTTTTCAAAGTCTCCATGGAGTCATCAACACACACCACAGAGGCAGTACTTGGCCTTCCCAGTTTTGGTTTATCTGGTAGACAAGAAAACCAGGGCCCCCAGAAGCCCTAAAGCACAGCCCCTACATGCACCCACTGACGTGCAGGAGGGATCTCCCTACAGTACATTTCCCCCGGGCTGTGTTTAGGAATGCGCTTTTACTTGCTTTTTTTTTTTTTTTTAAAGAACAAAAGCAACATGCTCTGCAGATCACGGAGCGCCTAGTGCAATTTTCTCCTTGCTCCAACTCCTGACTGCAAAAGGGTGAAACCGTTATATGTTCTGCTAATGCTGGCCTGTGGACAAAGCCTTCGGCCTGCCATGCTCTGTAAGCTCTGGATCCCACGGGAGTCAGATCTGAGAGCAGGAGCCACAGTCATCACCAGATCTCCCCCAGCAATTTGGGGCCCATCGGGGCAGCTGCTGATTCCTCTTGCTTCTCCTTGCCTCAGCCTTTAGTTGAAATTACAACAAGTCAAATAGCTGATGCTTTTCCCTTCTCCGGGTAAGGGCGAGGATACATTGTTTACAAGTGTGTTCTGCCTGGCTTCACTGATGAGTCGGCATGCTAAGTCAAGGAAGAGTTTCTCCACATTATCTGATTCCTTGGCTGAGGTCTCCAGGTAATACATGTCCTGAGCTTCTGAGAATTCTTCAGCTCTCTGCTGGGAGACCTCTCTCCTTTCAGCCAGATCAATCTTGTTGCCTGGAACAGGGATAAATCAAAGAAGGAAACATCACTGGACTTTTTACAGGCTCAGAAGCATCAAAATTCAATTTCATATCTGAAGTCAAATCAGACAGATGGGCAAGTAAAGCAAAGCAAATGTGGCTGTGATTACTGCAATGTGTAAGATATCAATGCCATTTGTAATGGCAAAGACCTGGACACAACCCAGATGCCCCTCAGTTGGGCACTGGCTTGAATGAAATTTGGTCCATCTATCTGCACAATGAAGTTATTTGCCTCTGTAAAAAGCAGTGAGGAATGTCTCTGCATACTGCCATGGGGTGAGACACGAGGATATACTGTTAAGTGAATAAAGCCAACTAGATGCTGACCTGCAATGAAGCCGTATTTTCTGTCCTGTATCCACCTAAGTGAACATCATGCCAAGTGTAGCCTATCATAGTCTTGTGAGTCATTTGGTGGAGCCTCATAGAAAACCCCTCTGGGCACTACAGAATTCACCACACACACACACTAGGTCTGTCCACTGAAAAGCCTAAAAGCAGTGACCACCCACTAATAAGGAAGAATCCTATCAATTTGGTTGTGGCCTCTAAATATAACTAATTAAATATAAATATAACTTCACATTAATAATAATCAGTGCTTCTTGAAGAAATGGGCAATTCCTGGTCTGGGGCAGGAAATGCACAAGTTGTGCCTAGAATGCTTACACCAGAGAGCAAGTGAGGTCATTGTCAAAAGGTCATATCTAAGGAACTCAGGAGACCATATGAAGCAGCTCCACTCTCAGAGTTGGAACAATTGGACCGTCAATGATAAGAACTGCAAGGGCCTAGAAAATGTTGAATATACTTAAATCTATATTAATATTCAAAATAGAAACAAATTTTAGTAGTTACTTCTTGAAAATACTAGGGAAAGAACTCATTATTTTAAAAAGTGGGAAATTTTAAAAAGGGGAATCAAGCATTTTTCTTGGCTGTACTATGAGAACTGTACCTCAGAATATCAACTGGGAAGTATATTCGCTAAAAAGAAAAACACAAACTGCATCTGACCAGGCCTCTAAATTTACCTACAACTCTCCAAGAAATACAGGTAATGGAGGAACTTGTCAATGTATACTACGGTGGTCTGAAATAACAAAATTCAGACTTGAAAACTCTGAAGGATAAACATATGATTTAACAAATAAATTCCAAGGGAGAAAAAAACGGAGGGATAACCTACAGGCAAAAAGAGAATTAAAAGACACAAAAATCAATGAGAATATATGAGCCTTATTTAGATCTTTGATGTGAACAAATTTTTTTTAAATGTCTGAGTCAATCAAGGAACTCAACATTGTCTAAACTTTTGATGCTATTAAGAACTTACTATTTTTTTAGGTCTGAAAATGGATTTGTACTTAGGTTCTCTTTCTTTAAAAATCCTATTTTGAAGTTATACACTGAATTATTGAAAGATGAATTAATACAGCATCTGGGATTTGCTTCAAAATAATCTGAGACAACATAAAGGGGGAGCAGGTTAAATAAGACTGGCCATGAGTTGATGATCGTCAGAGCTGAGAGATGTGTACATGCGGGTTCCTGATACCGTTTTTTCTACTTTTGCTTGTGTTTGAAATTTTCTATAATAAAAAGGCTTTTTTTTTTTTTTAAAGCCAGTGCCTCTTTCATACTGAATGGGCTAATTATCTCCCATCAAATCTCCATTTAACTTCCTTAGACAGAATCCCAAGGAATATGCTTTGACTCAAGTTCTGAAGGGCTTTTTGTGGAATCGAAAGAAAGCCCAAGTCCTGAGATGGATGCTTTCAAGTGCTTCATGACATTCTCCAGTGTGCAAGAGGGTTTTCAGGAGTGGGCACAGAGCACTAGCTCATAGAGAGGCAGATACTTAACCCAGCCGCCTGAAAGAAGAGTCCAGCAACTTGTTACAAAGCAGCGCATTAGAGTTGGACAGATACAAGGTTTGGAGTTGATCTTAACATGCTATGCAACCTTGGGCAAAGAACTTCAACTCTCTGGGCCACCGTTTCCTCATACATAAATTAGGAATAATTACATATAAATTTCCTAACATGATTCCTGGCACATGAGTGCTAGCTATAATGCTTACTGTTTAAGTGTTTACTTAGCTTACTGTTAACCATAATTTGTGACTTAACAATGCTTCTGAGATTCTCTAGCTGGATTTCCAAATTCAAGTCTTGCTAGAATATACAGCAATATTCCTTTTTAGGAAGAAAACATTTTAACAGCCATATATTATTAACATTTTTCATCACCAGGAGAAGAGTTTTTAACAACCCAATCCATGTCACTGCAATCCCATTGTTAATGGGCATATTTGTCACCACAGAAACTCATGTGTTGTTTTCTGTTTTTCTGCCTTACTAAACAGAGGTCCTACCCTCCCACAAGATGAAACAAACTGCAGAATTTCCCTTAATGGATTCTCCCTGAAATTAGAATTTCTCAAGTCAGCACAAATGTAAGAAGAGAAAAAAAAAAAAAGTCCATTTCTTTAGGCAATAAGCAGTTACTTTAAGAATAAATTCTTTATTAACTTCTGAGATAAGGTTTACATCTAGACCAGCAGTTTCCAGGATTTTGTAACTAGATTTTTTGGGTAATGCTTAGCAGTCCACATCACTTCCATGGCAGTCCACCTTCTTGCCTAGAACCTTCATTGACAGAAAAATCAATCAGCAATATTTTCAACTTTATTTTTCTAAACCATCGCCTTGGGATATGACCTATTTCATTTTCTCCTCAATTTCAGAAGAACTGCACGTTGACTGCATGAATTATATACCTGTAGACTATGTTAGTGGAAGATAGCAAGGCATAAGCATTATGTGATTATAAATTCTCTGATGGCCACAAATCAATTTCCCTCCTCATTAGTCCTTACTTACCCACTAGCACAGTGATGACCTTGTTGCTGGCATATTGTTCTATCTCCCGCAGCCACTCAGGAAGGCAACGGAAGGATTCCTCACAGGTTATGTCATAGGTGAGGATCAAGGCATTGGCGCTTCGGTAGTAACTCTGGGTAATGGACCGAAATCTTTCTTGACCTGCTGTGTCCCAGATCTGAAGCTGTAAAAAGGGGTAGGAGAAAGATCGGGTTAGAGAAGCAGAAAAGAGAGCATTGCCTTGCTTTAGTTTAGAAATGGAAACACCTCACTCAATTTCATGGTTATTTTCCGCCCTAAGAAACAAACAAACCAACAACAACAAAAAACCACAAAAACACAAAAACCAAACAAACCCAAAAAATAAAACACCACTTTTTTTTTTTTTTTTTTTAAATAATGTGGTGGGTATATCTGGTTAGGGAGAGGGGCTTACTTTGTTTTTGGGGGTTTTTCTTCCTTTATTATGTTACCTAAGAATTTCTTCCATTCTTTAATTAAAAAAAAAAAACTTATTGTGAGGTGCCTGGGTGGCCCAGTCGGTTACGTGTCTGCCTTTGGCTCAGGTCATGATCCCAGGGTGCTGGGATCAAGTCCATCGGGCTCTCAGCTGGGAGCCTGCTTCTCCCTCTCCCTCTCGCCTCCTCCCCAGCTTGTGCTCTTTCTCTCTCTCGCTCACTCTCTCTCTCAAATAAATAAATAAAATCTTAAAAAAAAAAAAGTTATTGAGGGGCGCCTGGGTGGCTCAGTGAGTTAAAGCCTCTGCCTTCAGCTCAGGTCATGATCTCAGGGTCCTGGGATCGAGCCCCACATGGAGCTCTCTGCTCAGCAGGGAGCCTGCTTCCCCCTCTCTCTCTGCCTGCCTCTCTCCTTACTTGTGATCTCTGTCTGTCAAATAAATAAATTAAAAAAAAAAAAGTTACTGAGTATTTAGTATGTATCAAGCTCTAAGCATTTTACATGTAACATACTCAGTGAAGTAGGTACTATTACTCCACTTCTCACATGAGGAAACTGAGGCACAGAGAGATTAATTAAGTTGCTCAGTGTCTCACAGCCAATATGTCCCAGAGCCAGTTTAACCAGGCTATTGTGGTCCCAGAGTTCATGCTCATAGCCACAATAATGTATTACAAACGTTAGGATAGAGAGCAAGCTGTTGGTTCTGTGACTGCTGGCACTTCAGACAACAACTGGAGCAGAAGAACATCCGACCTCAACCACCTTTTCCAGATCAAAACTCAGAGGACTCTAGTAAGATATTATCTTTGTTAATGAAAATGGGAACGATGCCATGGCAGATAAAATAATTCCCCTCCACCATTTTTAAGCTCTGAGACCGTGGGCAAGTCACTTGATCTCCGAGTTTCAGGGGTTTCTTTTCTTTCTTTTTTTTTTTTTTTTTAAGATTTTATTTATTTATTTGACAGATCACAAGTGGGCAGAGAGGCAGGCAGGGGGTGGGGTGGGGGGGGGAACAGGCTCTCTACTGAGCAGAGAGCCCAATGCAGGGCTTGATCCCAGGACCGTGAGATCATGACCTGAGCCAAAGGCAGAGGCTTAACCCACTGAGCCACCCAGGCACACCAGGGCTTTCTTTATAAAAAGATGTTAGTAATATCCAAGCCTACTGGAAGTTCGAATTTTTCTGAAGTCACCTACCAGTTATAAGACCTAACAACTGATGGTTCTAATAATAAAGAAGAAAATAAAACACATTTCTCCCCAGATTTCCCTGCACAGAGCAGAAGACTACAAAGAGAGCCGCACTCCAGAGCCTTCTGAGTGCAGGATAATGCCGAAGGCCTTGAGAAATAACATCAAGAGTAAGAATGTTCCCTTCTAAACTGCATAAACTTCATGTCACAAAATGGATTCACCTCCATTAAGAGAACATCATTTCTTCAAGGAAAACCTTCTGGAACATTCAAATTGGGCCAGGTTCCTCATCCCCACCTCCCGCCCCCACAGAGTCTCTTCTGCAACCCACCCTGTAATTCTCCCTCATAACACCTGACACACTTGAATCATTTATTTGTAATAATATGTTTGATAACTATCTTTTTCACTAGACTGAGAGCTTCCTGAAGGGGAAATGGTCCATTTTATTCACAGAATCCCCCACTCCAAATAAAGTTCCTGCCTGGCAGACAGTAAATGTTCACATATGTATTGCGGGTCTCATTTACTCTTTACAACAACCCAGGGAGGTAGGCGGGTTTATGCCTCTCCTCCATCTACTCGCTGGCTACCCACAAGGCTGGGACTCGGACTCCAGGTTTTCTATGCCCAGTTGAGGATGCATCCCACCACCATGCTGCCTTTGCCCCCAGAGACTCATTTTGCTATACATCTGCATCCAAAGAGGATGAGTTAGTTGGTGTCACCCTCTGTTCATACCAGTGTAGCTGGGAAGACTAATGAGGGACCAGTGGTCCCTAGCCCCAAGCAGTGGCACAAGGCTCTCCTTTGATCTGAAGTCGCAGCTGCTCCTTATGATGTACATGAAAGTCTGTGTGTGCTGAAGGCGACCATACAGATGTTACGGCTTTGACTGGGACAAAAGCTATTTCTCTGCTCTGCTTTCAACCTAAGGACATGGTTCCCCTCTGCCGGGATGTGTCTTTAGGACAACAGACTATTGTTTTCATACCACAGTGAGCCTTGAAAAACACTTGTCATTGAATTTAATACTGTCAATCATCAGAAATCACTATGTTCTCATGATTGGCACATCTTGAGAACAGCTCTGAGGGTTAAAACCATTGAAATATTTTCTAGAAGAGTGATTGTATGGCCTTGCCAAGATGGAGGCTGCTTTCTCCTAGCGGGCTGCCTGTTTCTAGCCTCACGGTTGAGTCTTAAGAATATCCATGTTCTACTGCCTTTATCATTCCATTTGGTTTCACTATTTTCTCTGCAACTCATTCACTCATTTTCAGCACTTGTGTGTCATTAATATATGTAGAGTGCTAGGCACAGGGAGGATTACTAGAGGAATACAACACAATTCCTGACCTCAAAGAGCTCACCATCTACAGGGAGATCAAATATAGTAAACTAACCATAATAAAAAAGGAGATGTCCTTCTACTGAAGAGTCGCCATTAGGAGAGAGTGTCTCCTAGGTTTTAATCCCATGCTGGTCAGTATGTTCTCAGTACTGCAGCCATGGGCTTTCTAACTGTCCTCATCTCCAGCAGGGGTGACACTGTTTGCTTACACTTTTTTTTTTTTTAATTTATTTGACAGACAGAGATCACAAGTAGGCAGAGAGGCAGGCAGAGAGAGAGGAGGAAGCAGGCTCCCGTGGAGCAGAGAGCCCGATGCGGGGCTTGATCCCAGGACCCTGGGATCATGACCCGAGCGAAGGCAGAGGCTTTTACCCAGTGAGACACCCAGGTGCCCCTGTTTGCCTACACTCTTAGCACCATTAACTTCTCTCTCCTATCTCACTGTTGCAATCCCGCACTGCAGTCCCAGGTGCACTTGAGTGCCTCTGTGCCAGAGGGAGGACTTGGAGGGCAAGGGCTGCCTCTTATTGAACCTTATACGCCAGTGCCTTCCTAACAGAGTACATGGTACATGGTGGACACATGTGAATAATGGCTAGCTGCATGAAAAAAGGATGGCGGAAGGATTGGCTAATTCTGCGTAAATGACTAGTAGGATATTAAAGAGGATTTCACAGATAAAATGTTTAAGCTAGGGGACAATGAGTTCCTAGAGGGCAAAACTGCGTTACCTAACACAGTGCTTGGCATGCATCATCTATCTACTCTACTGCAGGAGGGATAGATGGATGAATGGAAGGACAGATGGTCAAATGAGTAAATATATGTGCATATGTTCAAGATATTCTTATCTATGAAATATATACCTGATTACAAAGACAGCCAGCAAGTCTTCTCTTTATATTATAAGTACTCTCCTCAGGTTACAGTGTTGTAGCCTCAGCTTAAAGTTTTACTTGTTTCTTGTTTGTTTGATAGACTTAAAAAAAAATGGATAGGAGAATATTCTACATCTGTTTTAATCACATTGTCTACTCAAGGTCATTTCAAAAGGCAGATCACGTTAAGAGAAGGGCCTCAACTTGGCCTTTACTGACTTGGAACTAAGGCTTCACCGCCACAAGAATGTTTCTAATACCTTCGATTCCCTGCCTTCAATCCTGGAAGCCATCTGAAGAACTGAAGAGGGGAGGCCAAGGCGGGGAGATGAGAAGTCAGGAGAGAGGCCTGGGGTGTGGGGCTGCCTTGGCCTTCACCAGGCAGGTGATCCCCCACACACCACCAGTAGCTTCTCTTTCCCACTGACTTTGTGGGACTCCGAGAAACCCAACAAACTACTTGCAAAAAGACACTTAAAGCATCACTGAGAAGAGGGATTCAGTAAACATTAAAGAACCAGGACAACAATGACACAACAACTGCATCCCCAGTGAAGCTTGGGAAGCTCTAGCCTCATCCACAGAAAGACTAAAGACATTGCTCCTCACGCGTCCACGTGTTAATGAGACCCTTGGACTAATGGGGTTGAGGAGGGTCATTCTAGATCTTGGTTCCATATAAATGGCTAGAAAGAAACTCTAGCAAATTAATTAGGACTCATTAATTTAGGAGATTAACCAACTCTTACTTTTTAAAGATGAAGGTCCAGAGACCTAAAGAGGTGAGAGGACAGGAACTGTGCCTGTGCTGTGGACAGGGAGAGGAGTGAGACACAAACCTCGTTCCTGAGGAGCCTGGGGTCTCGTGGTAGCACTGGATGTTATGAAAAGATGGATTTTTAGCTGAGTGTAATACGCGCTTAACAATGAGGTTACAGTTTGCAGAAAATGGAATGAATGTAATCCCTGAACCTGGGGATTCAGAAAAGAAAAATAAGCCTGTTCTTTAACAGTGGGGACCATTTCTTATTCACCCCTATTCATTCCCAGGGCCTGGCACATGGGAGGCACTAACATTTGTGGTCAAAGGAATGAACTCACACATATGTATATGACCAGGAAACCTTCTGGAAGTAAAATGCCTGCAACATTAGTTATCTTTACTCAACTCCCAGGTGATCACCTCCAACCTGCTGCGAGGATGGTTACAAGTGGCTCTTCCTGCCAATGCTTCCTGGACGCACACTATGGTCTCCTTCCTACCCCCACTCCCTAGCTCCTTCTCCCCACCTGAATGCATGATTTTTCTGAGCTTTCTGGTTGGCACTGACATGGATTTCACACCCTGCTTTGTTTTCCAGGGCCCCTAGCTCTCCATTCACTATTGTATTCGGTGTGGATGTCTCTGCAGAAGGAACCACTTTGAAGAGTCAGGGCTGGAAGAGACACTGGGAGTGCTTCTGTCCCCAACTTGGGAGCCTCCCTACACACTTCTCTGTGTGTCTCTGAAATGTGGCAAGAGCATGCTGGAGCCTCTCTGCCCTTCCCATGGCATGTGAAGGCAGGACTGCAGGTACTGGGTATGGGAGAAGGGTACAAAAGACATGGATTTAAAGCCTTGGGGTGCTTAGGTTGGGATCTAGTTGGAAAACTGATGCCACAGTTTTCATTGTGCTGCTGTTGCCAGGGACACTGCTTTTTGCCCTGCGACTCAGCTCTGAAAGATCTGACCGCGGAATTTCACTAACTCTGAGAGGCAGGTAGAGCACAGAGCCAAAGATAGCCTCTCTCCCCTCCTTCCAAGTAACTCAGTCCTAGTCCATATTTCCTCCCATCACCTTCCTCCTGTCCTTGCTTCAAAGTGACAGGCCTACTGTGCCTTCATCCTCTTCTCCCCTGGCAGGGGAGATCCCAGGGAGGAAGAGGATGCATTAGCTCACAAAACTGGTTCAGATCCTGCCTACCTCCCTTCCTAACTGTGCAGCCATGGATAGGTAAGTGGCTGAATCTCTCTGAAACCTGTAAAAGGAAGATAACTTACCATTTACCTCACAGGGGTTACAGTGAGGACTAAGTTAAATAGGACAGCTCATATAAAAGCACCTAGCAGTGCGATGGACATATTAGGCGCTCAATAAACACTATCTCCCTTCTCCCATTACCAGACATACCATGGTTTTTACAGGTACCAAACTGTCCAGAGGCCATGGGGGAAAGAGGGAGATCATGGATCCTTCCTGGATCCCTCCTTTACGGTCTCTCCCTTGTTACCAATAGCATGGTATGGTATGGTGGGAGACATAATAATTCCCATAGGTCATTCATACGACCAAATGACCCAGAACGAATGTGGGAATCAGTAGGCTCTCTCATGGGGCTACTGTTCTTAAGAGGTAGCACTGCTTATTGGCCCAACTCAGGAGTTCCCAATTTTTGGGATTTGTTCCTTGTTTTTATATAACCTCTGACATGACAGGAGACAGGACCAACTTGCCTTAGACCTTCTCTCTGTCTTCCCATCTTTTTTTTTTTTTTTTTAATATTTTATTTATTTATTTGACACAGAGAGAGAGATACAGCAAGAGAGGGAACACAGGCAGGGGGAGAGAGAGAGGGAGAAGCAGGCTTCCCACTGAGCAGGGAGCCAGATGTGGGGCTCGATCCCAGAACCCTGGGATCATGACCTGAGCTCAAGGCAGATGCTTAACGTCTGAGCCACCCAGGCGCCCCTGTCTTCCCATCTTTAAATGCAACATCTACAAAGGAATAGAAGAACTCTGTTTGGAAATAAGTCACTGTGGCTGAATATATTATTTTCAATGTGGGTTTCAATTAGGAGATGTAATAAGTGTTACAATACCACTACTTCTTCTCAGGAAATGAAAGCCTTATTGAACACTTAGCATCTTACCTTGACTTTTTCACCATTAATCTCCACCGTCTTAATCATAAAATCAACTCCAATCGTGGCTCCTTGTCCTGGAGGGAAAAGACCCTGAAGAGGACATAAAGGAAAATAATTAAGCAAATCTTTCAATTAAACAAAATTCTCTCCTCTCTCCTCCCTCACCATGCATAACCACCAGCCCCTTCCTTTGGCTGAGCTGAGAACTCTGGTTAGTGTCATGGGAGCCATGTTGAATTCAATTTTGTATGTATGCTTTGAGGGGAGGAGGAAGGAGGGAGAAAGTAGGAGAGAGGAATGCTAAAAGAAGAAAGAGAGTGAAATGGAGAGGAAGACAGAGAGGGGGCAGGGAGAAAACTGGGAAGGGGCAAGGGAGCCCCATTCCAAAACTGGAACAGAACTCAGACACAAGGATAAGAGCATGAAGCCATAGGGATGAGATCAGGATCGTCAGATGAGTAGCAAAATGGATAGGTACTCACAGAGAGGTAAATCCCAGAAGATTAAAACTGGTTATCAGCCTACGGCATGAACCACTGACATGAACAAACAAACAAGAACACGCTACAGGAAACATGAATGAGACAGTGAAGCTTTTGAATTTTCCTCTGCTCTGAGGGTGAGAACTACTTCCCTCAGTGCAATGTACCACACATGTAATTACATGAAACTGGGGCCCCTGACACTGGGAGAACCATGGAAGAAAATAAAATCATTCAGAGAGAAAGTAGGAACAGTACTAAACCAGGAGTCTGGAGGAGCTCTGTGTGTGGCCTCAGGCAAATCAGTCCCCCTCTTCCGGCCTCAAATTCAATGAGCATTCCAAAACAAAACAAAACAAAACAAAAAGCTCTACCTCAGACTAGCAGCTGAGCTAGAAAGATAGGATTTTAGCAAAATTACATGTACAATGTATGTTGCTGGTATATAATTTTTCCTGCAGGCTTGGGGAGGGACTTGGAGGTGGGAAGGAATTC
Source organism: Martes martes (assembly GCF_963455335.1). NCBI lineage: Eukaryota > Metazoa > Chordata > Mammalia > Carnivora > Mustelidae > Martes > Martes martes. Next base: position 68,091,910 of record NC_137898.1, read on the forward strand.
TAATAAGGAAGCTTTCTTCACCTAGCTTCTATTCCCTCTTCACTTAGAACGGGAATCGCCAGAAATTAAAGTAAAATGGACTCTATGAGCTCTGGCAGCTAAGATTGGGGCATCTTTAATTAAGTCTATTCCCTAACAAGAGAGTTCTTTAATTAAAGTTTGAACTTAAAAGACGGAGCTTCAAACCCACAGAAAATATTCCATTGCATGTTCTGCAAAAGATGTAGACATAAACATTCATAACTGTACTTACAAATATTGAATCAATTTTCCTCTATTTTGGTTTGGCTCAAACACAAGGCTGCCAAGTTTCGAGTTTATCGCTCCAGCTGTTTTGCAGTCTAATAAATGCCAAAAAATAAAACAAATCCTTCCCAATGTCTCCCCCATCATTTTGTTCCCCAACTCTTCATGTCACAAAAAATGCTGAATCCAGTTCATTTTAACTGCGTGCTAAATAACAAAACCAAACATAATACTGTCTGGGAAGTTACTTTCGGGGGGAGTTAAGGGACTGGGAGGGGTGAAAAGCAGAAAAGAAAGGGGTGGTGTGCTTATCGACAAAAATTAGTGTTAAAAAATGGAAGCATTTTTACCTTTAGTGACAAAGTTTATTCTTTTAAAGAGAAAAGCCAGATTCCTATGGTCTCAGAGGTTAGGACACCGAAAATAAAAAGAATCAGGCTAAGAAGCAGGAGACATGGGTTCTAATCCTAGCCTCGCCACTAACAGGATGCATGATGCTAAGGAGTCATTTTGTCCCTGTAGACCTCAATTTCTCATCTGTAAAACGAGAGGAGGGAACTGAATAATCTCTAAGGGATCTTTCCTTAGATAATAAGACAAGGTCAAGGGAATTTTTGATAAAAAAGAGACTAAAAACTCCTCCAGGGCTCTGCAGGCTTGTCTTCCTGCCAAAAGCAGAAAGGATTACTGGTAGGTGGAAGTAAAACCAGCTGGAGTTTCCAGTATCACAGCCTGGTGGCTGACTAAGTGTGGATGCCTGGTAGCTTCTTACTTTTGATTTCACCAGGCCGGGGCTTAGTAAAAAGCACGAGTTCTCTTGTGGGTTTGTGTACCCTGGGAAAAACCCTGGCATTTCCCAAGGTGACTCTCTGCCCTAAAGCTGTCTGTGTTATCCTGTCCAGTTCTGCACAGAACCACAGACTGTCAGCGCTGGAAGTAGCTTTGCAGGTCACCAAGCCTGTCCTGTGTGGCAGGGAGGCACGGAGGCCAGCCAGGGGAGGGAAGTGAACCCAGGCTCACAGGACGGACCAAGGCAGAGCTGGGACCAGGACCTGAGTCTCTCCGCACTCCTGCTGGTCCTCTTTCCACAGGACCCCACTGTCCCCTGCCCTAGCAGAGCTAGGCTCAGCGCTCCCACCTAGCACTTGATGCAAATGCAAGTTGCAGGCATGATAATTCTGAAAAGGATGCCATTCATATTTTTCCAGGAAAATACAAAAGAAGGTCAACTTTAGAATGATTTGTCACTCATTTCTGTATAAAAACAGGCATGTAATCTCTGGCAGTAATTCTCAAAAGGGCAGCCCCAAAGGGAACTTGTACTTAGATCATACGATAAGGGCTCAATCCAGAGGGAACATTTAATTTTGTTCAGAGAGTCCTTCACTCTTCTTGCTTCATTCCCATTTAATAGACTTAAAAGCATCAGCATATTTGGTTCTAAACCACAATGACTCACTCAGTTGCCTGGGAGGATGTGAGAGGGCATAGGCAGGGAGTTCAGTTTAATTTGTATTTGAGTTTTTTAAAAAATTAATACTTAGGTTTAGTCTGAAGTCCAGATTCATCTGTTAACATCTTTAGATTATTGACTGATAATCTATTTTAATCTAATCATCTTTTTTTAATAGTATACACTGAAAGCAAAACCACTTGCTCCTTTCATAAAGGAAGCACACGGGATGGGGGAGGACTGGTGGTGACCCCCAGGGCCAGACTCCCTGGAGATGGCTGAAAAAACTTGAGCCAGGCTATAAAGCCGGTGCACACTCTCAAAGGGCACATTAAGAACCAGCAGCCCAGAGGCCAGCGCTGGGACCAGCCCTCCATTCTCTAACCTAACCCCTAACCCCTAACCCCACAGGTTAGACTGAGAAACCCAAACCCGGACTTCCAAGTTCACTTACCTGAGTGAACCGTCGGACTAGGCACGTCTTCCCCACGCCAGCATTGCCAATTAAAACAATTTTAAACAGGAAATCATAATCTTCCATACTCATTTACACAGCTGCAAGGCAAACACAGGCAGGAGTGAGATGGGGCCTGGTCAGACTTGCCCACAGCACTCAAGCTGCGCCAGCTTGGTCTCCTCAGGAACAACAGATCTGACTCCTGGGAAGAGCAATTTAATGCCTCCCTCTGGTGATCTCGACACTGAGAGAGGAACACAGGTGTTTGGTCACAGACGAACTTTACTCCTTCCCAGTCACCTCATGCCACACAGAGTATATGACACAAATGTCCTTTCACCTGGTAACCTTTATTCTTCCAAGTCGTCAAGTCACAGGTCACTCCTGTGGTAAGATCTATTTTCTTTCAGCATGGAAAGGAGAATACAAGCCTGTGTGCAGACAAGCTGGGGGTGCAAGGGAGCAGGAACAAAGGAGAGCCCATCCAAAGCTTCAAGGCAGTTTATTTGCACGTGGTGTATGCCTATGGGAAGAATGCCAAAGGACCGGGAGACTGAACAAAGGGGAAGGAGCTAGAAAGAAACCTTTCAGTCCCCTGCACGTCCCAGGCGTCTTGGGGTCCTAACCGTGGGAGTTATGGCCATCTTCCCCCTACCACCACTCTTTATGCTGCAGCAGGTGCCTTCTGCTCAGTCCTATGGGCTGTGGCATTTGCCACGTCCTCCCCAGAATGCCCTTCCTCCCACCTTTTGGTGCCACCAAGTCAATCCTGTAAAGCCCAATGGAAGCATCTCTTTGCCTCTGACTTTTTCACCGCTCTTCCCCAAATAAAGTGAAACACTTTCATCATTCCTCTGTCCTTAAACTTCAAAGGTCTGCCTCATCCTTGAGGGAAGGGACTGTATTTTTCAGCTCTATTTTCCTCGCCCACATGTGGGACAGTAATATTTAGTAAATGTGTACTCTGTAGAATTAAAAAGTTAATTAATAAGCCTATTGCTTAAGTGTAGGCCTTAGTTTCTCCAATTGTGCTAAAAAGAATATTACATGCTCTGTCTACCTCAGAGGACAGTTATAAGGATTTTTTAAAAAACTACAAAAGAGCTTTGGTACCCACAAAGCTCTATCCTGGTGAAAACCATTATTGTCTCTTGAGTACCTACTATAGTACTGTGCTAATCGTGGTAGGAGATACAGGGAGACAAGCTAGTCCCTGCCCCCGAGACTAATGTGAGAAAAGTTAAACAACAACCACAAAGTTAAATACAATTCAAAGGAGGAGTGGAGCTCATTTCATAAGGTGCAGGCAGAACAAGCCTGTGGACTCTGGAGGAAGAGGAGAAGGACAACCAGCGAGCCCAGGAGGTGAAGGGAGAGCTGGAAGAAGCTCCCAGCATCACTCCTACCAGCAGAGCTGAAGCTCAAGTGACTGCAGGTTCGCAGGGTCGAAAGAGAGCCCAATGCACAGAGACCAGTCAAGTAGCTGGGGGAGCAGATCCCTATGTGCACAGATGATTTCTGTGTGGGTTTTAACTTATCCTTGGAAAGATGCCTGACAACCAAGCCAACACGCATGTGGCAGCTCATGGGGTTCTCTCTCAGTTCGCTGGGACTGTGAAGGAAAAACAGTTCTCTGTCCAGAATCTGGGGCCATAAGCAGTGTTGAGTTCACTAATATGCCAGGCACTACACTTGGCACCTTACGGGTATTTCCATTTGTTTTTATAAGTCTCTGAGGCTGGTATTTATTACTCTGTTACCTATTTTACAGGTAAGTAAACTGAGGGGAGCCTGAAGTCATAAAGCTAACAGCCAGAGGTCAAGGTCAGAAGGCCTATGGTGTCACCAAAAGAACTCTAGCCTTGGAGCTGGAGAAACCTAGATTCAAATCCTGACTCTACTATCTTCTTCTTCTTCTTCTTCTTCTTCTTTTTTTAAAGATTTTATTTATTTATTTGACAGAGAGAGACACAATGAGCAAGGGAACACAAGCAGGGCTAGTGGGAGAGGGAGAAGCAGGCTTCCCGCTGAGCAGAGAGCCCGATGTGGGGCTCAATCCCAGGACCCTTGGATCATGACCTGAGCTGAAGGCAGGCGCTTGACCGACTGAGCCACCCAGGAGCCCCTCCACTATCTTCTAAGTCTATGCCTCTAGGTATAGAGTTTCTAGGTGAAACTTTTTGGACCCTCGACTTCCCTATCAACAAAATGGGGCTAATAACACCTTTATCACAGAGCTGTGATGCTTGAAGGGTTTACTGTCCCCCAAGGACAGTACCCGGTTCTTAGTCACCCAGACTCCTCAATATGACAACAGTTTTTCATGGTCAGTCTTCCACCTTTACTTTCAGCCCCTACCTCTCACCACTCTGCTCACACTCTGTGCTCTAGACTCACTGGATTTCTTCAGTTCCTGAAATGCCATAGGACTGCTTTCCCCTTCAGACTTTCACAAATACTGTTCCTTCTGCCCAGAACATGGGACACAACCTCCCCTCACCACCTCCAGCCCAACTAACTTTGAGTTCTCCTTTCAGTTTCACTTAAACATCTCTCTAGTATGCTCCTTTGACCTGAGAGGAGGTTGACCCCCTGCCATGAGCTCGCATGTTACACTTCCCCATCTTACAGTCATACTCAGCATGCTTTCCTGTACTTGTTTATGTATATCTGTTTTATGCTCCAAGCCCATCCCTCAGCACCTCCACCCTACACACACACACACACACACACACACACACATGAACACGCACACACACGTGCATGACTGTGAGCAGCATGGAAGCAATGATGTGTCTGTTTGGTGGAGTCCCCATTCCTAACCCTCCCCATCATAGTCACTGTCATCCTTGCCACTATCATCATCATCATCATCATCTCATTCTATATTATGAACTCATTTAATCCTCATAACACTCCTAACAGGTGGACACTATTAGCATCCAAATTCCGAATACTGAGGCACAGAAGAAGCTAAATAAGAAGTCATGAAGGTCCCACTTAACTGGAGCCTAGGTCCAGCCCCGGTGGACGTCCTTGGCACAATACCCATAGTGCCTTTCTCAATGCCTGACTTACGGCAGAAGCTTAAGCAAGATCTGATGAGCTGAATGCTAAAGGGCGAGCACTCCATAAAATGTGATTTCCTTTTTCTCTTCCCCTCTGGCTTCACATCCAAAACTCTTCCCACCACCCTGTAGTAGTTTAAATAAGAATCAAGGACAGACTCTAGATAAAGACTCCGGGATGTGGAATGTTAATTAAAATTCAAGAAAGCTGTTAAAAGTGACAAGAAAATAAAACTCAGGGATAGGGACAGGGATAGCAGGAGGACAGGAGGCTCTGTGGGCCCCACATGGACCACAACTGACGGCTTCCATTAGCCAGTGAACAGGGACCACAGGCCTGGACAGCATCCTTCTGTGCTCAGAGGCTTGCCACACATTTACTCCTCCATCTTTGGCAGAAGTCAAAGACAAAAAGCAGAGAATTCAGAGGAGAATGTCCAAAGAGAAAGGCCTGAGAAACAGGGCTCCTAAGGGGTTTTACAGTGCCCAAATTCTGCACCTTCAGGAAAAGAAGGGAAGAGTTAGGTGGTCTGAGTCAATGCTCAGTCAGGTCTCCTGTGGCCACCAGTTGCAGAGAAAGCCACAGAAGACAAGTTAAGGCTTCCCTCCTTTCCATAAGAAATCACTTTGATGCTCTGCTGAATGTTATGGGGTTTTTTGTTTGTGTCTTTGTGTGTTTAATAAACCTCTGGGGGAAGCATTTGGTCTCTTTAAAAATCAGGCCATCTGTGACAAAGGTTGATAAACTCTGCATTACCTGCGGTGGTTACAGTTCTGTTTCTAAGAAGAAACACGCGGCTCAATGAACAGCTCACAAGATTCTCTGAAAACTATGCTCTGAGGAAGCCCTGCTGATCGGGAAGTAAGGTAACAGCTCAGGCGTCACCAGTGACCATGGGATAAGACAGCATCCCAGGAGCAGCCACTCAGAATCAGCGAGTGCCACAGAGCCCTAAATTGACAACAAAAATTACACCTTGTCTGGGCTGCCAACATGTCATAACATCTGCTACTGACCAAGCACTATTCTAAGGGGTTTTACATACTATCATTGTTAATAATAATCATCACTGACACTTATTCAATGCTTATAATGCACCAGGCACACTTCTGCATGTACTTATTTAATTCTCACAACAACTCTATGGGGTAGCTATTATTACCATCACCATCCCCAGCTTCCTGGGGAAACTGAGGCACAGAGAGGTTATCCTGAAATCTCATGGCTAGTTAGTCTTAGGACCAGGATTCAAATCTAGATCTTTCTGACTCCAAAGTCTGGCTTCTCCTAAAGTAGGAGCTGCTGTCCCTTGCCCTGTGGTAGACAGCACTGCTGTACTATCATAAGAGCTGAGGCACAACTGAATGGAAACCCCACCCCTGTGAGCTGCAATATTCTAGAATCTCCCTCCTCTTGAAGCAGCACACCCACATTGATAGGGCCACACAAAATTATTCCAGATCATACAAGCACAGCTCCTCATCGTGCCTTCCAAGCCCAGGTCTCTGGGGACGCTGACCTTCCCCCAAATAGCACTCCCACAATTCATTCATCCATGTAACTGAGTACTGGGCATAGGGGCAATAAACAGGAACACTACTCAGATGAACCAGCAAAACCCCAAACATCAGAATCACCACAACAGCTCAACATAAATGGATGTATGAATAAGATTCAAAAAAGGAAAGATAGATGAGGAAAAGAAAAGAATGAGTTTAGGGGCACCTGGGTGGCTCAGTCGGTTAAGTGTCTGACTCTTGGTTTCAGCTCAGGTCATGATCTCAAGGTCTGGAAATCAAGCCCCATGTTGGGCTCTGCAATGGGCATGGAGCCTGCTTGGGATTCTCCTTCTTCCATCTCCCTCAGCCCCTCCCTCCCCTAAAAAAAAAAAAAAAGAAAGAAAGAAAAGAAAAGAAAAAAATGAGTTTAGAAAAGATATAGGAAACAAGATGTACTGTGGAAAAAAAATCTAAAACAATGGGATTTTGGTAACATAAACCATTTATCAAAGTGACCTTTAAAAAAAAAAACAAAACGACACTGTATTCACTGTTGCACATCAGTACATTTCTCCCCCCGCCCTTCAGGGCTCAGTATAACAGATAAAGTCAAGGATTCTGGTGAACAGAGGCCTGATCCCTCCCCCAGCCCTGCTCCAGAAAATGATATTTGGGGGACTTGTCCTTGTTCAAAGACCATGTGTCTCACTAAATCCTTTTCCCTTTCAGGGCCTCAACCTTGAAGAGTAAACTGAAGGGGTTGGGTGAATAGGCACCATGGTCCTTCTGAAAGCAGCATGTGCTGCCACTCTCTCATACCTAAGAGGCAGCATGGGTACTGACCTCCAGAGATCTGGGCTGGGGGCACCTGGGTGGCACAATCAGCTGAAAGTCCATCTCTTGGTTTAGGCTCAGGTCATAGCCTCAAGGGTTGTGGGACAGAGCCCCACGTTGAGCCACATAAGGCTCCCCTCAGCAGGGAGTCTGCTTGAAAATTCTCTTCCTCTGTCCTTCCCCAACTCTGTCTGTCTGTCTCTCTCTAAAATAAATAAATAAACTTTAAAGAAGAGAGAGAGAGACCTGGGTCTGCTGAAGAGCTGTATAAAGTTTCCTCATCCATAAAATGGGGATAACAGAATCTATTATCATTGAACTGCCTGAGAGGCAAATAAGATAATACATGGAAAGTGACATTCAAAAAATACAATAATCAAATGAAATATTTGACGAGTTATATATACTGCTTGCAGAAAATACAACCAAACAAAATGAAAGAGAAAACAATTTGTAATCTCTTTCCCTAAGCAAATCCCCTCCTGGGGATAATTATAGTTAACATTTTGGTATACATCCTTCTAGGTTTTTTTGTTTATATACACTCACCTATATGTATGTAGATTTTTAAATGTATGGATTTTAAAAACAAAAACAATTATAACATTATACAATATTTTTTTTTGTTTTCTATAGAGTGGTATTTCCCCCAAACCCCCAAAATTAAAACTCATGGTATACCAACAGAACTGATTACCAAAGACCCTCAGTGTTCACTCAACATTTGCTCCTATGACCCTAAATACCCAAGAAAGGGGTGGCAAGAAGATAGATAGCTTCACAGTGATACAACTTCGAGAAATACTAAACACTAGAACCCAATCTTAAAGACTTAAAAGTTCAAAAAATTCGCATAATGAAGAAAACTGATTTTGTTTAACCTAGGATTCACCAAACGTGATTTTAACTGAGAATACTTTTCTTATATCACACCTAACAAAAATGTATCTCGCTACTAGGGCTCCATGAAACATCAGTATAGTAAATGTTATTTTACAGCACTTGAAATCAGGGTTGCCACCCAGGGAGGGTTGTTACACGAAAGAAAATAAAATAAAGGAAGAGAAGGAAAAGGAAGGGGAAGGGAGAAAGAGGACACCCAGATAAATTTCAATTTCAGATAGCAACAAATACATTTTGATATTATGTTTGTTCCAAATATTGCCTGGGACATATTTTTAGTATGTAAATATAACCCAAATATTGCATGGGACATACTTATACTAAAAAGTTATTAGTTGTTTATATGAAATTCAAATTTACTGCGCAATCCTACCCAGAGAAAATCGGAGTAGTCAGATTTACTGGAAACAGAGGCTCTAAACACAATCTCACACCTACCCAGATTGTGGAGGGAGGTCGGCAGGGCATGAGAAACAAGATGTGCCTGATGAATCCAAAACCACAAGGGAGAAATAAAGAAGGGCAACAAGTAACATTTGTAGAAGGCATTACTGAGCGTGGGTACTCTAGCATCTAGGCCAGACTCCAGGGCCCAGGCTCAGACTGGCATAGAGCATGCTCTGCAGGGGAGTTTCTCCCTCCTGGACAGTCTCAGAGCAACTGTGGCCTTTCCTCCCAGTCCATCTCCACATGTGCACCTGCCTGGTGGAGGGGGGTGTGCTCTATGCATCTGCTGCCCCTGCTGTCCTTAAGGCCAAGGACCATGCTTCAGGAAGACACTCATGTCAGCTTATTCAGGGCCACGTTCAAGTAGACACTGAATTCAAAGTGTTTGATCTTTCACTCTAACAAGGTTCTGTCTCAGGAAGCTCATTAGTGCTTAATTACTAGAAGGCAATTACTAAACATTACTATAATCAACTGCTGCAAGCTCACTTGCTTTACATAAGCTGCTAATTTCATGTTATTGCAAGTTAATTATTCTCCTTGGCCAGGGATGTCAAACACCCACCTGGGCCATGGCTGCTCCTCATTCAGCAGGCCATAATCTCCAGCATTCTGACGCGGCCTTTTACCGTTCACAAAATGTGGTCACAGACATGATCTCATCTGCACCTGCCAACAATCTCACGAGCTGCTTCTTATCATTCATTATGCAAGTGAGGAAATTGAGAGTTGAAGTAATGAAGTGTCACGCTAAGTCCCACACTAGTGAGTTGCAGCGTGGCCTCTCCATCCTAGCCATGGAGGATGTAAGGAATTTACATTCTATCATTATTTATTTATTTATTTGACAGAGAGAGAGACAGCGAGAGAGAGAGGGAACACAAGCAGGAGGAGTGGGAGAGGAAGAAGCAGGCTTCCTGCTGAGCAGGGAGCCTGATGCGGGGCTCCATCCCAGGACTCTGGGATTATGAACTGAGCTGAAGGCAAACGCTTAACAACTGAGTCACCCAGGCACCCCTACATTCTATCATTCTCGATACCAATAATCACAGCTGAGGCTTATTCAATGCTTATTATGTGCCAGGCGCTCTTCCTCATATATGTACTCATTCAAGTTTCACAACAATCCTGGGAGGAGGGTACTATTATCATTATTATTATCCCCAGCTTACAGAAAAGGACACCTGAAGTTTCCATCAAAATCACACAGCTAATGAGTAAAACTGCCAGGATTCAAAACCCACATCTTTCTGGGTAAAAATTAAGTTGGAACTCTATCTCACTCCTTATACTAAAATAAATTCCAGATGGATTAAAGATTTGGATTTTGAAAAATGAAAACACAAGAGTACTAGAAGAAAGCATGGTGTATATAAAATCTTAAAGTGGGGAAGGCTTTCTAAGAATTACTCAAAATCAAGGCCATAAAACAAAGAGATTGACCAATTTGACTACAGAAGTTTTTTAAAAACTCTTCATGGCAGAACAAGAAAAGATGAACTGATTAAAATATCTGAAATAAATATATAACTAAGGACTAATTTCCTTAAATGCTTCAAGAGTTCCCACTAATCAATAAAAAAATTGAATAAATCAATAGAAAAAAATGGACAAAGGACACAAGCAGATAGTTTATAAGACAGGGAAGAAAAATGACACTTACATATTTTTTAAAATGACCAACTTTACTCCTGAGAGTAAATTCAAGCTCTAATGTATAATTAATAATTATAAATTTAAACAATTAAGATTATAATTATAAATATTATTTTAAACAAGATGGTAAGTTGTAATGAAAACTATAATGAATTCAAAAGCAGAAGCCATTTTTCACTCCAGATTGGCAGAGTTCCCTCTGCGAAGGAGAGGGTAGGGAGAAATGGGGTACCGGTATGCCACTGGTAGGAGGTAAATCAATCCAACCTCTGTGGAGGGCAATATTGATTTACAACTAAAAAGGCTATTACAAACCCTCTGACCCAGCAATTCCACTTCTCGGAATCTATTCTACACTTACATAATATACGCGCACAAAGACACATGTGGTAGGATATTCATTACAACGACGTCTGTACTAACAAATATGAAAAACAACCTAATAGTCCATCTGCAGGAAAACAGTGGTAATATTATGAAAACTATACAGCAGTATACCGTGCAGCCTGCCGTGGACATCTGCAAGATGCCTTAAATGAAAGAAGCAAGGTGGAAAATGGTATGCATAGTATGAAAAGGGGGCATTTAGTTATTTATCTGCATAAGCATAAAACATCTCCAGAAAAAGGCACGACGGCATTTGCTTCTGGGGAAGGTGTCATATCTAGCTGTAGGAAGGAGGGTAACTTCCAACTCTTACATTGTATTCCAACCTTCTACTCAGTCTGCAGCGCTTGCAAGGCAAGACAGTTTTCCTAACACAGTGAGAGAAGTCTTTATTTAAAAAAAATTCTGTTGGGGTGCTCTGTTTCTATCTTTCAGTCTTTCTCTTTGCTCTGCTGCACCCCTGCACATGTCAGGGGAGGAATGTCCTCCCCACCTGTGGGGTTGCTCTTCCCTGCTCACTGTGTGTGCCACTGCTTTCTCTACTAAACCATGTCCCAGTCCAGGAAAAGCCTACACGGTGGACTCACTCTTTCATACCAACTTCCCTCAGGACCGAGCCTCCATCGCACGGCAGCCAAAACCAACTGACAGAACCACAGTCTGAACAATTTCACCAGTAAAAACAAAACTCTCTCACATTTTGTATCATGAATCATAGCTCAGAAATTACTGCCCTCTGACACAGAATCCTCCTGAGGAAGGAGGAGGAGCCTATCATTTTCTCCCCATTTTATAGAAACAGGCTTTGAAATCAGGAATGACTTGCCTCAGGCCACGCGGCACGTGAACAACAGAGCCAGAAGGGCACACACCCGGGTCCCCTGACTCTAACTCAGAGCTGCCACCAGGACAAACAAGCTCTGCAAATATAAATCCCTACTGGGCAAGGCCGCAGGCACAGCACCAGGGGAGGCTGCCATGGACTGATGATAGGAGGGAGCTCAAAAGCAGCCCTTGGGAATATTTTTTTCAGACATGTAAAAAAATTAAAATTAAAATTAAAACATAGGCCTGAGATCTCCACAATCAAACATTTTAGTTTATTCCTTGTATATGTCACCTTTTATAGCTTCCTATTTCCCAGACACACGCAACGGATTTGGGATACCAGGCAGGTAAGGAAAATGAAAGTTAATCCATGAAACAGCATTTCAACGGCACTACCCAAAGCCAATGTCTGAATTCCCTCGTTGAAGTCATAGTGCTCTTTCCCCTTCCCTCGTGAGAAAGCGTCCCTGCACTGAGCATAGACTTGATTTTCCTCAGAGGTGAGAGGAGGAGAGACAGCCACAGCGCAGCCACAGCAGCCACCTGGGCCCCCATTCCGTTAGCTCCCCAGGCGGAACTAGTCTGATTTGCAGCTTAGCACTGGGGCGCAGGTGCTTCACAGTGTCTCGGGTGAGCCAGGAAATACTGGCACCGTGTTTCCTGGGGTAAAAGATACCTTTCCCACTCATTAATCCCTTTCCAAGATGGGGGGGGGGCTTCTGTATGCAAAACATGTTTGCAGAACTGATCTGAAAAATGTCTTCCCAGACCCAACTTGCTGTTTCCATCGTCTGCACAAGCAGGCCAGGCTCCCTCCCTCATCCTTCTCCAACAATAAACAATATTGCCCAATGCCCGCCCCGTTGTGTTCTCTAAGTTGGGGACTGTGTCTAATCTCTCTTCTGCAGAAGCTTTCCTGCGCTTGTTTGGCTGGACCGGAAGGGCCTCCTTATCAGCCACCCTCAGTCTCCTCCCCCAGGCTGAGCACACAAAGCAGCATTGCCAGGCTGCCAGGGGGCAGGGCTGCAGCCCCCAAGAGGGCTCATACACTTCCCTAGCCTTAGGGACCCAGGGCCTTGCAAGGACAGAAGTGTCTCCTTCCTGGCCAGAAGACTGTCACTCCAGGCTGGACCCTTCCTTCAGCTGTTTAAACAGATTCCCTCCTCACGGGAAGCATGAGAAAAAGTGAAAGGGAAGCAAGTGTCCACATGGTCTGGGACTCATATGGCTGAGAATAAAATACAGGAATTCTCCCAAGTCTGTCTTTCAAGTTTGTGCCAGGTCCTGTGTCACTCAAGAGAATGACTACTTGTTTAGGGCCTATGTATTTCCCGTGGGGGAGGAGGGGATGTCTTTGTTACCCTTACTGTCAGTAAGATTTTACATCTATAGAGCACCTCAAGTTTGCTAGGTGCTTCCCTGTAAATGATCTTACCCGCATCCTGGCAAATGCCTCTGTGAAACTCTCCTTCAACACGGCCCCCCAAACACACACACACACACACACACACACACACACACACACACGCCATCTGTCACCAAAGCCTGCAGAAGTTCCATCAGACATGTAGCTGGAATTCCTCCCTGGCACCACCTTTGTCCCTACTACACCACGCTGGCTCAGGCCCAGCCTGAAGCTCGGTGCTCACCCAGCCAGGCTACCATGGACTTCTGAACAGGTGAAGTATATACCAAGTGGCACAATGTTCCTCAATAGCAAGTTTTCAATATTCATCAAAAGTCTTAACAATGTCCATACTCTTTGATCCAACAGTTCTGCTTCTGGGAATTTTCCTAAGGCATGATGCAGTACGAAAGTTCATTCCAGTATTACTTAGAATTGGCCCCAGAATGGAGAGAGGAGTAAAACCTCCATACGACAGAGAAGAGGTCATATTTTTGTTTTGGTTTTTCTTTGAGCCACATGATGTAACATTATGAAATATATACTTGGAAGGAAATACATTTTTAAAATGCCTACCTTACCTCTGAGTAGTGGGATTATGGATAGTTTATTTTCTTCTTTATGAATGTATATCCTTTCTAAATTTTCTTCAAGAAATGTGACATTTACAGATAATACACATTACTAAAATATCATAGAGGCGCGATACTAGTGAGGGAAACATGGGACAGACACACATGTACACAGCTAGTGACCATCCAATTTGCTCTTCTAGGAAATAGGCTCTTACTAGGTACAAACCAAGAGCGGTAACAGAGTTCAAACCTTTCATGTAGTGAGCTCACTGCTGGGAATTCACTTTAAGGAAAGAACTGAACAAGCTCAAAATGCTAAATGAACAAAAATGTTCATTGCGTCTTATCTAAAAGAACTGGAAACGATCCAAATGTCCAACAAGGGATCGTTCAGCACGGAACATCAACACCATGGAATGCGGGGCAGCCATTAGAAATGCCAATTATGAAAACTATGTGGAAATATGAAATAATGTTGACAACAGGCTATAAACTAAAGAGAATACACAAAGCTGCATTTCTCAGGAATACAGCTATGAAGAACAAGCATGTATGTGAACGACGGCATTTCAAAAGGAAGAATGTTAGGATTATGGGATCACAGGGAGCTTTTTTATTTTTTAAGTTTTGTCCTTTTTTGTTTCTTTTACAAGTTTTTGACATTTTGAGTGTACCACAGGCACTTTTTTCAAAACATGGAAAACAAAGAAAAGGGGAAAATAAATTACCAAAAGGAACACAATCACCATCAGCATTTGGATGTGTTCCTCCCTGTCCCTTTTTCCTATGCACTGGATGGTTTGGTTTGGTTTTTATCACTGTAATCATGTCAACGTTTTCTTTAAAGCAGTTACAAAATCATTTCAGTTTGTTTAAAAATTCAGTGAACCTCCCCTAAGACCTGCAAGAGAACACAGCAGTGGGGTTTCTCAAGCACTATCAGGAGAGTTTACCTAACACAGTGTCCATTTGTAAACAAAAAACGGACATATTGCGCCACTGTCACAACAGATGGATTGACGAAAGTTCCTCGACACTTGCAGAGGCCCCTTAGGCTCACCTCAGTAACTGTACGTCAGGGGCAAGGAGAAGACTGTTACCAAAGCAGACATCATTGGAAACTGGAAGCAATTTTACCAGACTTTGAAAACAAAAAAAATACAACAATGTACCAAGTTTTCACATCAGAAAAAAGCATGAAGGGAACAAATACAGACGGCCATTAGGTCCAGAACATTTACCCTCCTTTCTATCTCTCACATCCTCATTCTCCTGTCTGTCCACCTGTCTTGACCTTCACTGGGGCCACCTTCTACCTTGGCAGCTGCTGCCCGTGTTTCACATCCAGGCCACATGGACTCCTTCCACGGAGAGGCACAGAGACAGGGAAAAATCACTAAGCAGTGCATGAACTCTGCTGCTCCCTAAGTGAGTGTGGCCCTGGAAAGAGAGACGGGAGACTGAGTCGGCTGTCGCTATGGAGGGGCTCAGTTTCTGCAGGAGTGTGACGCTTTTGTGCTTTTCGATCAACAGAGCCCCTCAACACAAACTGACTCTTCACCTTGTACATGCATTGCACCCAAGGCTGGCCTTCGTCCCAAGGCTGGGGAAAAGCTGCTGCCTTGAGCTGAATGAGACAGGTCACGCTACTATTTGCACAGCAAGCCTCACTCAACTACTCCTCACGTCAAGGACAAAGGAAACTGCGTTTTCTGCCTTAGAGGCTTTTAGAAACTAACCCAGGTACAAGATGCAATGCCACTCCACAGCAACCTTTCCAAAGAACTCATCTGACCATGTCATTCCCACACTTGAATCTCCTCAGGGGCTCCCGGCTGCCCACACAAAGCTGTGAGAGGAAGTACAGTGCCCCGGTGAAGAGGGCAAACTTTGGAGTCCTGCCTCTGCCCTCTATGAATTGGATGGCCTTGGGCAAGTTCCCTATCTTCTTGGTGCCTGTGTTTCTTTATTTGTACACAGGGATAATTACAGTAGCTACATCATAGGGTCATGGTGGGATTAAAGGAATCAGTGAAGAACAAAGAAAAGAGTCTGGCATAGAGGAAGCCCTCGGCAAGAGTTACGTGCCGTTCCTGTTATTGCTATTGTTGGAGAAAGTTCAAATTCTCTAGCAGAGCATACAGAGCCAGCCATGACTCAGGCCCTGCCCCTCTCTCTGGCTTTGTTTCTCGTGACCTTAGAGTTACCACTGCCACTGAGATCATGCAGCCACGCCAGGCTCCCAGAGTGCAGACCCCAAGGAAGGTTCACTCCTCCACACCTTTACTCACACAGCCAGTCTCTCCTTGTTGGCTGGTGAACAACCACAGATCTCTGAAACCGTCCTTCGCCCTCCAAGTGGATTAGCCACTCCCTCCTTTGTACCTCTGCTCCGTACTATTATGACTCTCTTCATAGACACTTTATTATCTTCATTGATTTATGTATCCTACTTCCACCACTAGACCTTCAAGACGGAGGCCCCTATGAATTCTTAACTGTATCCCCATTGCCTGGCATTCAGTCAACCCTAAATATTTATTAAATAAATGCAAAGAAATATTGATCAGAACACACAAAGCTGGAAATACTTTTCAGAGAACCTAAACACCAGGATTTAGAAATCAAATCCCAAAACACTTGGACTCTAAGGAGAGTTAATTGGAAGAGATCATATAACCAAAGAAAAGAAGAAAATTATGATTTCCCAGGAGAAAGTCAAACCTTGTTATAATGCAATGTCTGTGTATATTAGGGAATGGGGACAGAGGTGACATTAATAATGGTTCTGAACTAGCTGATGCTGACTATTCATTAAATAGTACTTTTTAAACCTTTTCTTCAGAAAAATGTAGTGTCATAGCTGACTGGGGAGTACCTTTCATCTTGCAGAGAATGCAGGCTATCTCAATATAAAATACTACAGGAGACCCAGACTGTAAGAAAGAAAGAGAATTAATTTTTCTTGGGTGTCCATGATAAGCCAGATACTTAAAAAATAACATATTTTCTATTTATTAAATACAATATGCTTGACACAGAACTATTCACTTCATGTGCATTCTCAAGTTTAATAGTGTAAGTCCTGAACAACTCTGAGATTAAGTATAAGGGTCTCTATTCTACAGATGAGAAAAACATATCCCCACACCCCACATACTTCGAGTGAGCATCTACTATGCCAAATACTGATCTAGGAGGAGAGGATACAGCAATAAACGAACAGAAAAAGGTTCCCCCACTTCAGAGAATATACATTCCAGTCGGGCAACAAGCAGAGCAATGAATGAATGGGGATACGTTAACGAACAAGGAAGTATTTCACGCTGAAGGAAGAACTAGGGCAAAGGCCCTAAAATGAAAATGGACTTTGGCAAGTTCAAGGAACCAAAGCCAGCACACTGAGGCTGATGCACTGTCAGTGAGAAGCAGGTTGGGTGAGTGACACGGGGCTGGTCACAGAGACCTTGGTCTGTCAGGGTAAGGAGTGTGGATTTCATTCTGAGAACAATGGGAGGCCCCTTGGGGGGAGGGGGAGAACAGGGAAGGAGTGTGGCACAAACTGACAAATGGTGTTAAAGATTTCTCTGGTCTCTGTAATGGAGGACATTATGGTATGGATACAAGTAGAAGCAAGAAGTCTAGTTAGGAGGTCACTGCAAGTGGTCTAGGAAGAGGATGATAAGGCTTGGACTAGGGTGTGCGTGGTGGAGATGGTAGGAGGTGGTTATGGTGGGAGATGGTGGGAAGGGATGGCCTACATTTGGAAATGTTTCTGAAGACAGAAAAATTAGGACTTGCTGAAGGAATGGATGACAATAAGGAAGAAAGAAAGAAATCAAAAGCAACGCCTAGATATTTTGGCTTGAATGCTTGGAGAGGGGATAGTAGCACCATTTACTGAGGTGGGGAAGATTGAAGGAAGAACAAGTTTTGGGTGGAGACAAAGTCAAGAGTTCTCTTTCACTGGTGTGAAATGTGCAATGCCTCTTAGGTACTAACTGGAGTTCCAGAGTCTGGAGTCTGGAGTCTGGAGTTCCAGAGAAAGTCTGAGGATAAAGATACAAATTTGAAGATCATTAGCAAACAGATGCTACTGAAAGCCACTGGATTAGAGGAGGATACCTATGTCTCAGAGAAGAGAAGGAGGCCATTTCAGAACATGGAGCACATCACCGTTTAGAGGGGGAGAAGAGCCCCAAGAGGCAGAAAGAGACCCAGGAAAGTAGAGTGTCCAAGAAAACAGCAATCAGCCTTGTCAAATGCTGCTGAGAAAAGGAGTAAGATTAAAAGAAAGCAGTGACCTTCCACTTGGTCACATGAAGGTCATTCATTAATTGACACTGACAAGAACAGTCCTCCTGGAACAATGGGAAGAAAAGGCAAAGGAAAGGCGTCAAAACCCAAACTATGGACAGCCTGTAAGTTCTATAGAGAAAAGGAAACTGAAGACAGCTAGAGGGGGATATAATGTCAACAGAGGTGTAAACTAATTAATGAATTTATTTTGGAATATTTAAGGGATAAAATTAGAAAACGTTTTGGAATATCAGATGGTGTGGAGGAGGGGGCTGTTGTTTATTTTCAGATAGGAAATACAAGGGCATGTTTATTTGCTACTGAGAATTATCCAGTGATGAGGGTAAATCTGATGATGGTAGAGAGAAGGGGCTTAATTACAAGATCAAAAATCTACAAGACTTAATCTTAACAAAATTAATAATGTGCCCAAGGTAAAAGAACTCGTAGTCTGGGGAGCTGGGATGGATACAAATCCAGATCTGTTTTGACTTCTAAGGGTATCCTTTTATCGCCACTGACTATAATATAATACAGAAGCATTTACAAAAGACCCCAATTCCAGGAGTTAGAAGGAATCATGAGAGAACTTTGGAGCACCAACACAAACATACACCCCCTTCTATATAAGCAAGCTCTGTTCATCCCACAGACTGGCAAATGTCATTTCTATTTGCACACTTGGTTGTGGTTCTACTAGCTGTAGGACCTTCTGTTGTTTCCCTTATATATTCAGAGTGGGTTTGAGGAGAGGACAGGGACAGAGATAAATCACAGTGCAGTGTAAGGGGGAACACTATTGAATAAACTCTCTAATAACTATACTAAGGAGGTAAAAATGTGTTTTTAATGTCAGTTGTGCATTTATACTCAGCAAAAGAGAAGACAGGAATTGAGGTACACAGTCATTGTTTCTCTCTTCTTTACACAGCTATCTCAGGAAGCAAGTGACTGTAATGACGCCAAGAAGTGGCCTTTCGTCACCTGTTTCCCAGGCCCACTCCTGCCCTACCACATGGTGGCACAGCATCACCTTTCTCACCCCTAGCTTCCCATTACCTGTTCTAGTTTATCTCTTCCTTCAGAGCAATAATGATGCCACCTCCCGCATGAACTGCTCCCTGATCTCTCCTTCTCTGAACTTTTATAGCACTGAGAACTAGTACCACATAAATCTGGCTCTTGATCATATGAAGACTTAAAACTATTCCCTGATTCAAGTATCAGAGTGAAAGTAAGAGTACTTTTCAGTTAGAAATTCAATATAGTGTTTGGCCATTGTTACTCTGAGAGGTAGCTTAGTAGTACAAAGATAAAGGTGGTTCTGGCTTGAAATTGTGGCTCTGTTCCAACTCTAACATGCTAAGTAATCTTGGGCAAGTCACCTTTGGAACCTCAGCTCCCCTACCTAGAAAATGGGAATAATATGACCATCTCCCACCACCAGGGTTTGTATCTGAAACATGCTGGACAGTTTGCTCTTTGGCTGAAAACCCTACAAACCCCTGGTTTTCGAAACCAGGTCTGAAATGCTTCAACCAGCTCACAACATCTTGTCAGCTTCTCCTCACTCCTAGCCTACCTCACATTTCCGGCTGATGATTATAAAGTCATCATTGTATCTCTCACCCCATGCTTTGTCTTCTGGTCCCTTCAGTTCCTCTAACCTCACTCCACCTTGCTCAGGTAGGTTCTCCCACATTACCCCAATCATAGCTTCATCACTACATTCACCCCCTTGCTTAATTATTTACAGGATCACCTATGCCATAAAACAAGGGTTCCCTGAAGGAAAAGACTGAATTTTATTCATCTTTGTATCCCCAGCAGCACAGTGCCTGCCATAGGTACTTAGTTCTTTAAAGATTTAATTTATTTACTTGAGAGAGAGCAACAGAGAGTGCATGAGCAGGGGGGAGGGGAGGAGGGAGAGGGAGAAGCAGATTCCCCACTGAGCAGGGAGCCAGACAGGAGTCTCAATCCCAGGACCCCGGGATCATGACCTGATCCGAAGGCAGCCGCTTAACTGAGCCACCCAGGTGCCCCAGTACTTATGTCTACTTCACCATTCTGATGTCCATTTCTTCATCTATGAAATAGGAAGACTATCACCTACTTGAAGGGATGGAATTAAATCTAAATATTCAAAGTTGACCACAGGTGGCTATCATATATAACCAGCCTCAGCATATTTGATTTATATTCTCAGCATCTCCTGGTTTTGCTTCCCTATTCTGTTCTTTAGGATCAAGCTCTTACACTGGCCCTGTGTCCTTGCTGTGAGCCCTCTCCCCCACCCATATCCTTGATCAGCAAGGGCCCCAAGCTCCAGACCTGTCTTGAGTTCCCACCCGTGATGGTGTCCTCCGAACTGGGAGGATGACTTAGCGGAGGCACCAGTGCAGAACCACATACATTTCTTGAGTACCTTTGTGTCAGGTAATGTCCCAGATGCAGAAGTAACACAAGATGCACAGGGAATTTAGGTTCTGCTGAGGGTAAGGGAAGAGACTGGGAGACAGATGAAGGCAAGACAATTCAAAGAAAAAGGCTGTATACCTCTGGGGAAATTCAGGAAAACCTTAGAGGAAGTGGTGTTTCAACTGGGCCTTAAAGAGCTGAGGGGTTATTTCCAGGATCGTGCATTTTCCTCAAAACACAGCACCAAAATTCTCCTGCTCCTCTGATGGAAAGTAAGATAAACTGAGGAAACGCAGCCTCCTGCATGTCCCTCTAGGAGAGTCACACTGCACAGCAGGGAGGCTGACAAATCCCGAAGTACAGAACCCTATTTAAGTGTGTTTAATCCAGCACCCCAAATTTGTCTGCCCACTAGTTCTCTGTTTCTTTCCCCCTGGAGGCTCTATGTGGCATTTTGAGAAAGGAACTGGAAACAAACGAGAGGTTACTGTTAACCTTTTAAAGTTGTATATTTGCATTTTAACAGGACCTCTCCTAGATAATATTTTAACATCAGATGCTTTTAAATAATGTAATCAGCAATTTAAAAAATTCTCCTGGCACTTGGTCCAAAATGAAAAAGCAATGGGAGACTTTGCAGAACGAAGTAGCTGTTGAGACAGAACAAAGTGACTCCTTTACTGCGTAGCGGTGTACAGACCACAAGCCTTTCTATCCAGGGAGGGAGGGAAAGAACGCATCTCTGCCGGAGTCCATTCCTTCTATGGAAGGATGTTTACACTCTCGCACCGCGCCCCCCTCCCTCTCCAACATGCTGACTGGGTAAAAAAAACCAGACTTAAAAGCAAAGGGAACAGCGTTGCATAACAAGCCAGCTAGGCATGTTTCCCTCCTTAATACTTACCAAACAGTAGTGCCTGCAAGGGACAAGGAGGAAGGGGGCATTTTACGCCCATCTGTCCCCAACCTGGAGATGCAGTGCTCAATTCCCCAGCCTGTCAGTTAACAAGTGTTTACTGGGAGCGAGGCACTGGGCTCCAGATACCGAGAGAAACAAGACAGAGTCCTGCTCCGAGTCCGGCCTTGCAGCCCAACAGGGAGGACCGGCAGGGAAACAAGCTGCAATGCAGCATTCAAAGTGCAAGCAAACAATTCTGTAAGAGGTTGAGTGCAAAATGCCAGCGAGGCACAAAGGCAGGCACTCCTTAACTCTGCCTGGGCTTCAGGTCAGAAGAGAAGCATGTTAAAATAAGAGGATTCCTCTTGGTACTCAGAAGATTGGAAAGGGGCTTTCCTGGCAAATCTATCTCTCTGCCTATCTATCTATCTACCAATAGGGTTCTAGGTAGGTTTGAGTAGAATCAGGTAGGATAGGGCAAAACTGGGGGGGGGGGGGGGGGCAGCTGATCTTCCGGAGAAAGTAGCATGCTGAACAGTTGCCTCTAATTTCACTTACTCCCAAAACCCTACAAAAATCCACTAGAGACTTCTTTGTCTTAATAACAAAACTGTAGGTTCAGGGAAAGAGAAGATAATGGTGTCAAACTTTGGAAGCTTGGGAAACAGATGAACACATAGTAACTAACAGCAGATGCAAGAAATCTGAATCCTAAACCAGAGGCAGGGAAAGCTGAGTGTGCAGCTGATGGGAACCACGGGGTTCTCACCAGGCCCAGGACTGGCAGTCATCGCGCTCCTAGAGCAGCGGAGCAGAAGCCAAAGATGAAGAAAACAGGGAAAGCTGCTTGAAAAGAAATTAAATCCCTAGATCCTTCTCCTCACTGATAGAATTCTGGAAGCTTAGATGCTAGAGAGCATAAAACAGAAATGTCCAGTATTTGTTTTAAAATAATCTAGGGAGAGGGGGTGGGGGGGACACAGATGAAACGATCGCTGGTGAACCTGGGTGACAGGAACATAAGGATTCATTGCACTGTCCTCTCTACTTTGTAATCTTTGGAATTTTCCATAATAAAAAGTAACAGTGGCTCTGGTCCAGGAGTACCCAGTATGGTTAACGGGGAACATAAAAAAACACAAGGGCACTATGTCTGCTGAAGGTGAAGTACAACAGTTTCCTAGTCCCTCTCCTCTGGAGACTTCCCTCTTGCCCCTCCCAGCAAAGAGATGGGAACGGAGGAAAACATGAAGTTGCTGCCTCAGGGGTTTCCAACAAACAGCCCACCCCCATCACACTTCCCTGAGGCCCACGGTTAATGATCTCCAGCCCATAGTCAGTTTCCTGACAGCTTTTTGAGTTTTTTGGACAGCCTCATAAAGATATTAACTCCCATACTCAATTCACCCTTTTAAAGTATACAATTCAGTGATTTTTTTTAAAAGATTTTATTTATTTATTTGACAGACAGATCACAAGCAGGCAGAGAGGCAGTCAGAGAAAGAAGGGGAAGCAGGCTCCCCTTGTAAGAGGGGAGAGCCCGATGTGGCGCTCAATCCCAGGATCCTAGGATCATGACCTGAGCCAAAGTCAGAGACTTTAACCCACTGAGCCACCCAGGTGCCTCAATTCAGTGATTTTTAGTATATTCACAAAGCTGTACGACCATCACCACTGGGGTGGTTTATTAAGATATAATATTAAACTTCATTAAAATAAACTCACTCAATTCATTCTTTTAAAGTGTACAATTCAGTGGTGTTTAGTATAGTCACAGAGTTCTAAACCATCACCATGATCAATTTTAAAACATTTTCATCACCCCAAAGAAAGCATTACCCATTAGCAGTCACTCCATCCATACAACGCACCCCCCGCCCACACTCCAGCCCCAGGAAACCACTAATCTATTTTCTGTCTTTACAGATTTGCCTATTCTGGAAATTTCATATAAATGAAATCATATACTCTGTGGTCTTTTGTGAGTGGCTTCCTTCATTTACCACTCAAGGTCTCAACAGTTGTTTTTGTTTTTTGTTTTTTTAACCTACCATCTCCCTATCCCCCACCCTTAATTAGACCACACAGCCAAGGATCACATTCAAAGACGTCTTGGGAAAGCCTCTAAAGAAGATACAGACCAGAGCAAACACATACACACACACACACACACACACACACACGGAGCTTGAAGGAAATAGATACTATATATGAGGCAGGGAGCAGGGTGGGAGGGAAATACCATTAATATTCTCACGAAAATGAAATAAAATTATAGCCATGAAATGCAAATAGGATGCTATATAAAGGAAACACCAAGAAGACAAAAAAAGAGCTCTTGGAAATTGACAACTTAGTAGCAGAAATTTAAAAAAAAAAACCAGAAACAACAACAGAAAAAAACCTCAATAAAAGGATTAAAAAATGAAGTAGAGAAAATCTTCTGGAGAGTAGAATCACGAGACAAAGATTGGAAAACAGAAGAAGTTAAGAATATTCTAGAGGACTCGTAGAGAAAGTTCAATATCTGAATAAAAGAAATCCCCAAGGGGCACCTCGGTGACAAAGTCGGTTAAGCGGCAACTCTTGGTTTTGGCTCAGGTCATGATTTCATGGGTAATGACATGGAGCCCCACATTAGGCTCCATGCTCAGTGGGGGGTCTGCTTGAAGAGTCTCTCCCTTTGCCCCTCCCCCCACTCTTACATGTGCTCGCACTCTCCAAAAATAAATAAATCTTTTAATTTTTATTTTTATTTTTTTAAAGATTTTATTTATTTATTTGTCAGAGAGAGAGAGAACACAAGCAGGCAGAGCGGCAGGCAGAGGCAGAGAGAGGAGCAGGCTCCCCGCTGAGCAAGGAGCCCCATGCGGGACTCGATCCCAAGATCCTGGGATCACGACCCGAGCCGAGGGCAGTGGCTTAACCGACTGAGCCACCCAGGCGCCCCAAATAAATCTTTTTAAAAAGTAAAAGAAATTCCCAAGAAGAAATAGAAAAAAGAAAAATTATAATTTGATAAAACTTTGAAGAACTAAGGCATGCAGGTTGCCTGATTCAAAGCATCCTGCACACAAAACACAGTGTGAAATTTCAGGAAACAGCAAAGAAAAGATTACATAAGCTTTCAGAAAGGAGAAAAATCAAAGAGGCTACATATAAAGAGTAAGAAATTAAAACATTTCTCAACACCAACTTTTCAACAACATCAATAAAAACAAGGCAATGAAGCAATACTTTCAAAATCCTGAAGGAAAATGATTCCTAACCAAACTATGTATCAAGTATGAGAACAGAACAAAAATATTTTCAAATATACAAGATCTTAGAAATTCACGTTCCATTCACCTAAGAAGTTCCCGGAGGATGTCCTTCACCAAATGGTATACAAGGAACAGAGGGACTGAGTAGAGACAGTCAGTGGAGGACCCCAAAATGACCACCACATGAAGAAACTAACCAGACTGCAGAAGTAGAGCTCAAGGGACAGACACATTGAAGTTATTTATCACCAAAAACCCTACTGCCATTAAACCCTCTTTGGTGTTATTGATCTAAATATTTTAAATATATGATTAGAAAATTTTCAAACATACTGAAAAGTAGGCCCTTGATACTCATCACCAATTCAACATATGAACATTTTGGCCTGTTAACTTAATCTACTCTCTTTCCTCTATTTTTCTTTGTTTAAATGTTTTATAACAAATTCCATATCATACCATTTCATTTCAGCATACTTCAGAACCCACCTCTATATTACCCATCCTCTAACATCACAATATCATTATCATACCTAGAAAGATTAACAGCAACCCCCTGATATCAGGCCATAATAAAACTTCCCCAACATCTCTAAATTTTTTTTAATATTTTATTTATTTATTTGACAGAGAGAGACCACAAGTAGGCAGAGAGGCAGGCAGAGAGAGGAGGAAGCAGGCTCCCTCCTGAGCAGAGAGCCCAATGCGGGGCTCGATCCCAGGACCCTGGGATCATGACCTGAGTCGAAAGCAGAGGCTTTAACCCATTGAGCCACCCAGGTGCCCCTAAAATGCTTTTTTATAGTTAGACTGTTATGGGCTGAGTTGTGTCTCCCCTGGCCCCCAAATTTATATGTTGAAGTCCCCCCAACCCAGTACTCAGAATGTGACTATAATTGGAGATAGGGCCTTTTAAAAAGTAACTAAGTTAAAATGAGGCCTTCAGGGTGGTCCCTAATCCCATATGACTAATATCCTTATAAGAAGAAAACAGATTAAAACAATAGAGAGGCACTGGGGCCACAAGTATACAGAGAACAACCATGTGAGGAGGGAGGAAGAAGGCAGCGACCATCTCTAAGCCAAAGAGAGAGACCTCAGGGAAAATCTACCCACCAGCACCTTGATCTTGGACTTCCAGCCTCCAGCACAGTGAGAAAATTAATTTCTGAGGCACCTGGGCAGTTCACTTGGTTAAACTTGGTCCAACTCTTGATTTCAGCTCAGGTCATAATCTCAGGGTCATGAGATTGAGCCCTAAATTGAGCTACATGATGAGTGTGGAAAGCACTTGAGATTCTCTCTCTCCCTCCCCTCTGCTCTCTCCCCAACTCATGTTCTTTCTCTCTAATCTCTCTCTCCCTAAAAAAAAAAAAAAAAATTAAAAAAATTAAAAATTTTTAAAAATTAAAATAAGTTCTGTTGCTTAAGCTACCCAGTATGTGGTATTCTGTTATGGCAGCCTTAGCAGACTAACACACAGACTACCTGAACCAAAAAGATTCATACATTACATGGATTATAATTTTTAAGTTACATTATTTTTTTCATGCCACTGACTTATTGCAAAAGCCAAATCAGTTGTCCAACAATCTGCATTTATCTGTTCGCTTCCTTAGAGTGTAGTTTAATTTCTTCCATCTTTCCAATAAATCAAAGTTAGCTATAGGGGCTTGATTAGATTTAGGGGTCCATTTTTAGGTAAAAAAAAAAAAATTCCACAGATAGTAACTGCATACTCTCTTTTTAACCTGCCCAAGAATGATAGGCAAACTTGGTCCAGACTCTTTTCTGACTCTATTTGTCTCGACCTTGTGCTAATAAAGCACTTGCTCGGCCCCTCCAGGCTGACTGTGTGGATTAGCTGACGGCATTCACTTCACCCCAGAAGGAAGTTTTTGCTCTAACCTCCTCCCTGACAGCTGGAGAAATGAGAGGTAGAGAAGACAGAAGAGTCCATTCTCTATGACCACACCCTACCAGATGTTCAGTGTCTGACCCACACTATGGCCATCAGATGCCCTAATAATGGTGGGCTTCAAATTTCCTAGGATCCACTTACAGCCTGGCCCACTGACTGCCCCATTAGGACTTTTGTAACCTCTAGGGAAGCTAAAGTCACAATATGAACCCAAATCAGCTTATTTTTAAACCCAGTAGTGGCACTATTGCCCTTTTCTTACAAAGCTTGCTAGATTTGTATGTGCTCCTTGTTTTAAAAAAACTAACCAATATACAGTTCAGTAATATAAACATGAGTGGTTAAATAATTAAAAAAAAAAGTAAGGGAATGATCAACACAGAAGTCAGGATAATCACTGACTCTGGTGAGGAGAGAAGAGGACGTGATTTGGGGGCAGAAGATACAAAAGCAGCTTCTAAGGCACCAATAACATTCAATTTTATAAGCTGAATGGTGGATGCCCAATTTTCTTTTTATTGTTCTTCTTCAAGCTGTAAATCCATTTTAGAACACTTTTCGGTATACCCGATAGTTTCCACAGTAATTATTTTTTGTGAGTAGTCCACTCTGGCTAGAACACAGGGTTTGAAGAGTAGAGTAAAAGGAGTAAAGATGGGAAATGGAGTTTACACTGAAGGCAAATGGCAGCCTGAGTGATGCTCTCTTGGGAGTCAAGGGACATTTATACCCAAGATCAATTAAAATGGCCTTCTCACAACCTATCCATCAAGAATGACAGAAAAAATCCTTCCTTTTCCCTACTAAGTTACCTAGGGATGACATATCCAACGTTGTAAGCGTCTCACCGGGACACATAATATGGTTTTGATGTATTTCTCCAGTGAAAGAAGAGCCTTAGGGAACACATCGGCCTCAAATTCTTAAATGACACAAAGCTGGGAGGGATGCTGAACAAATGTTTTAGATGGCAGAACTGGGATATAGCTCGGTGAGCTGGAGTGACAGGTCAAATCTAGCGTACTTTATCACAACATCTAGCCCTTACTGAGAACATATGATATGCTACTAGCTTTACATAATTTATCCCACGGAAGTAAGTTGCCTGAGATCACAAAGCAAGTCAATACCAGAGTCATCATATGAAGCCAGATTTTCAGATTCAAATTCTAATCTCAAGTGAGATTTCAACTACCAGCAATTAACTCTTAAAAAACTGAATCTTCTTTACATGGGTCTGTCACTCTCCGAGAACTGCCACTCAACCCCCGCCCCTTGGGCATAAGCACCTAAGGAAAAATGATTAGATCAGACTCATTGCAGTCACTGATGTCACATTTGGGGACCCTCTGACAGCTGCCAGGAAACTTCTATCTGCCCTGAAGAACAAGTCTGTCATCAAGAATAAGTTGTGAGAGGATTCTTTCAGCAACCCGTTCCCAGCTCGGCTATGTCTGCTTCCCCATCTGTATTGAAGAGTTGGTAAAACTCATGGTATACAGCTGCAGACAGAGGCCCCTTATCACACAGACTACTGAGCTAGACCCCTTAGCCAGCCTGTCGTCCACCTTCAGTTCTCTCTTGTCCTCAGGGCCACTGTGATTTGCTGTGTGTGTGTAGCCAAGAGAACGGCACAACCACCTCCAATGCACAGTCATATCCAATGAGCAATCCCGAAAGACAGCCAGAGAATTTTAATGAAAACCAGAAAACTCTTGGCCACTAAGTCCAACTGCAGTCCAGGCCCGACAGCCCCTCCCCCCTGCGGCCTAGAATCCCTGAGCCAGTTTCATCCCAAAGAGCCAAAGAGCAGGGAGGAAAATCCATTCTGCATTCAGCAACATCTTCCAGGGCAGCCACTTCCCAGGGTCGTTTAGGTGAGAGGCAAGGTACATGCTGATTGCAGGAGGACCCAGGGACCCTGAGAAGCACACGGTGCAGCAGCAACAGATCTGAGCCAAAAGATTATGAAACAGTCTATTTAAAAAAAAAAAAAAAAAAAAAGCTTTTCCTTCTGCCAAAGCTGTCTGAACACAGCTGCATACAAGGCTAGTGAGGAATCTTAACAAGCTTAAAGGGACCGTATTTCAGATACTCAATAACCAAAGGTGGCAGAAACGAGGATTTTGAGCACTTACTATGTGTCAGGCACCCTGATCTCATTTCACCTTCACTATGAGGTGGCAATTATAAACTTCATGTGACAGATAAAAACACTGACGTGGAGAGGTTAAATAAGTTGTCCCAAGTGACCTAGCTGGCAAACAGAGAATCAAGGCCCAAAGTTCAATACGGGTGAGGCTCATCAGGAATAAACTCAAAATTCCAACCTGTCCTGCCTGATAAAGAGGACACTCGTTTCTGAACATCAGCTATGCCTGGAACTCAACTAACATTTCTGTGTGTACTGTATCATCTAAACCTCACAGCGATCACATAAGATAGGGAGTCCTTATTATCCCCATTTTAGATGAGGAAGCTAAGGCAAGAGGTCAAGTAACTCAGGCAAGGTCATGACACTGCCAGGATTTGAACCAGGTCTACCTAATTCTAGAGCCCCATGTTAGAACACTCACTCTTGACAACCGACAGGAGAGTCACGCAGGTCATCCTACTGACCAAACAAGCTGCATGAAGACTTCAGCCCCCCTCCCCAGCAGGTTGTCCCCGTTCCAGGGTTACCGTTCAAGTCATCCAAGCACTCCTCAGTGGGGGCACAGAGTCGCTGGCTCTGGGAAGGCTGAGAGTGACATCTGTACCTTGCTATGGACGGGGAGCTCTGTTAACACGGCACGGGTGAAGGAGAAGGCTCCCAGCAATGATCCCCAGATGCCTGTGAGTGCAGAAGCTGACAGCTCCTTTCTGCAGGCTCGGCTGCACTGGCCCACCCACCTCACGGCAACTCCTCCCCTCCCCAACAGCTCAGGCCTATTTTGTATTCTTAACGGTAGACCATGTGCCTCCTCTTAGAGCAACCGTGATTTCCCAAAGGAGACGACTGTCTAGACAGAGCATCCCAATCCATCTTGACAAGAAATGGGCCACACAATGTTAGGTTTGATGGTGTTTTGGGGGTCTGTGTTCAGCACACCAACGAAGGCTCTGGGCCTGGCACCTCTGGATTATCAGACTGTAGCATCACGCAGCACAACAGCTGATATCTAGGGTTAGAACTGGCTTCCAAGGGGTGCCTGGGTGGCTCAGTGGGTTAAGCCTCTGCCTTGGGCTCTGGTAATGATCTCAGGGTCCTGGGATTGAGCCCCGCATCGGGCTCTCTGCTTGGCGGGGAGCCTGCCTCCCCCTCTCTCTCTGCCTGTCTCTCTGCCTACTTGTGATCTCTCTGTCAAATAAATAAATAAAATCTTAAAAAAAAAAAAATAGCTTCCCAGTCAGGCAAGTGATACCCAAGAGAAGATGCAGGCATGTCACCCCAGGCTTATGGGTCAGGCATTCCCAGGCACACCACAGGAACCATTCCAGTAATTAGGTTCAGACTTGACGGAGCTCTTCTACACATGTTTAGAATGAAGTGCCAGGCTTGGAGGGAGACCAAACACTAATATGTGACAGGTACTATGGCAGGTACACTCACAGCCAGTATCTTAATTCAAATTCACAACATCCAAAGAAAATATTCACAACACTTTATGAGGTAGATAGGACTGCCTTTTTTTTTTTTTTTTTTTTTTTGGTCTAGGATTGCTTTTATTTTTTTTAAACTTTTTTTTCTTTTTAGTGATTAAACCTGACTTACTGAGGTCATAGACTTATTATTTTAAGATTTTATTTATTTATTTGACAGAGATCACAAGGAGGCAGAGAGGCAGGCAGAGAGAGGGAAGCAGGCTCCCCGCTGAGCAGAGAGCCTGATGCG
The DNA here is from genome assembly GCF_963455335.1 of Martes martes. Taxonomy (NCBI): domain Eukaryota; kingdom Metazoa; phylum Chordata; class Mammalia; order Carnivora; family Mustelidae; genus Martes; species Martes martes. The sequence goes on from NC_137898.1 coordinate 68,122,345, forward strand.
GGGCTCGACCCCAGGACCCTGAGATCATGACCCTAGTTGAAGGCAGAGGCTTACCCCACTGAACCACCCAGGTGCCCCTAGGATTGCTTTTATACAGATAAGGCAACCAAAGCCCAGAGAGGTAACAGCATTTGCCCCAAATCACACAGGGAATGGCAACTTCAGAATCAAATTCATTTTTTAATATGATTCCAACACCCTTACACCCAGTCAATCACAAGCTACTTATTTATTCTGCAAATATTTATCAAGTACCTTCCAAGGGCACCTACCATGCCACTTAGAGAAAACATGGTTGCTAACATGATAGACTGCGTCTAGTCACCAAAGAACTTACGTTCTCAAGAAAAGCAGTGCAGATCTGAAAGGAAGGTACAAAATAATGAGATTAGGGCCTTTGATGAGTGGTCAGAGCAGGCTTCTCTAAGGAAGTGGTATTTGAGCTGAGACCTGAGGGATGAGAATGAGCCAGCCATTTGCAAAGCTATGCAAAGAGTACAGGCAGAAGTTATAAGAAGTGTGAGGGCTGGCTGCCAGAGAAGGCTTGTCATGTCTAGAGAACATAAAGGCCACCAGGGACCAAGGCTGAATGAATAACACAGAAGAATATTTGAGATGACGCAGGGCCTTGCTGACCACAGAAGAGAGTCTCAATTTTGTTGTAAGGGCAATGAGAAATCAGAGAAGAGTTTTAATTATGGGACTGACATGATCTGACTTGTGCTTTTGATTTTGTTTTTGTTTTTAAGTAGGCTCCACGCCCAATGTAGAGCCCAAGGCAGGGCTTGAACTCACAACCCTGAGATCAAGACCTAAACTGAGATCAAGACTCAGACACTTAACCCTCAGAGCCACCCAGATGCCATGAATTTGTGCTTTAAAGAGATAACTCTACTTGTCATGGGCAAGGAGGGGGCCGGAGTTAGGAATCAGGGGAGGGATCTGGTGACTAGACCGGGGTGATGGTTGACGAGATGGATTTTATATTTGGAGATAGGACCAAAAGGAGTAGCTGATGGACTGTTATGTGAATAGTAAAGAAACAAACTCCTAGGTTCCTAGCTTGACCAACTGGGTGGAAGGAAGTACGAAGCATAATGAGAAAGACTGAGGGAAAAGCCAAATGTTCATGAGATAGTCATGGATTTCATTCTTTTTTACACTAAGAAGAAAAAAAGAGTAGATCTAGTTGTGTTTTTTTCTGGGGAAGCTGGAAATGAAAGGCTTGGAGCTGCTCAATCTGGTGAAGAGTTGCTGGGAATGAAAAATGGAGAATAAACATCAAGAACCTAAAAAGTTGACCTAGGAAACAGCGGTTCCATGTACTTCATGTGGCCATCCACGACTAAGCTGGGATCCACAGGTGAAAGGCAGACACAGAAGTTCAGATGGATGTTGGATGGAGAAGGACAGTCTTGTGGTCAGAGTTGTGGAAAGGGGAAAGAGCTGCCTCCAGGTGACAATGACTTCCCTGTCATTGGAAGTGTTAAAGAATAAATCAAATGACCCCTTGGCTGGATGGTTAGCAAGAAAATTCAATAATTGGGTGGGCAAATCGTTCTAAGCCTAAAATCCTTCTTACCCCTAAAATCCTGTAGTTTTAAGATACAATCTTTGTTAATCTGACCATTAGGGCTGGAGTTTTCCCAATCAGGCAGAACTTCCTTGATATGTCCTACCTTTTACAAAGCAAGTGAGAACAGCATTAGCTTATTTCAGCCACTATAAAGTGACTTCTAGTTTACTTCTAAGTGTCCTACAAGATGCTGAAAGTATAGGATATACTGGTGTACCTTTATATAGTTTTGTAGAAGGCACAAGCTATGAATCAGATATCCAAGATCTGCAATTTATTAGCTCTGTGACCTGTGGCAGGTTATTTAAATCCTCTTGAGTCTCCATTGCTATCTTGGAAAAATGGGAAGACTAAAAAAAAAAAAAAGAAGAAGAAAGAAAGAAAGAAAAGAAAGAAAAGTGGGAAGACTAACGCTTAATTTGCTGTGAGGACCAAAGTCCACTACTGAACCATTACAGCAAGAATAATAATGATAGGGGCACCTAGGTGGTTCAGTGGGTTAAGCCTCTGCCTTCAACTCAGGTCACGATCTCAGGGTCCTGGGATGGAGCCCCACATCAGGCTCTCTGCTCAGCAGGGAGCCTGCTTCTCCCTCTCTCTCTGCCTGCTGCTCTGCCTACTTGTGATCTCTCTCTCTGTCAGATAAATAAATGAAATCTTTTTTTCAAAAAAGAATAATAATGATAACTAATATCTATCGAGTCATTGCTATATCCTAGTATGTGCTATGTGCTCTCTGTGCATTTTTTTCCACTTAATCCTTAAAACAACCCAGGATACCACTGTTATCCCTGTTTTAAAAAGTAAAGATTTTTTTAAAAAGTAAAGATTTCTAGAGGTTAAATAACTTCTCTAAGAGTCATATAGTTAGTAAATGCTTAATGGGGGGGAGATGGGGAACAAGCAAACATCAACAAAAATGAAAAGAAAAAAAGACAAAGAATACATATTTAGATAGAAGTTTAGATATTTAAAAAATGTAACCTACTGTGGAACTTAACAATCAATTCACTGACTAGACATTTAGTAAATATTTATTGAACGTATAAATGAATAATTGAATGATTAAATGCTTCCAACAAACACATATTGAGTTCTTACCAGGTACAGCATTTAGAAACTAGGGTTACACAGAAGTTACATTAATTTCATTGAGAGGTTACCATTAAAAACATTGTCTTCCAATCATAGATAAATTCAGATATTTATCTATTACCCATGAAGAAAGGTCCTAAGAAATGTCATTCTCAGGGGCACCTGGGTGGCTCAGTGGGTTAAGCTTCTGCCTTCGGCTCAGGTCATGATCCCAGGGTTCTGGGATTGAGCCCCACATCAGGCTCTCTGCTTAGCTGGGACCCTGCTTCCCCCTCTCTCTGCCTGCCTCTCTGCCTACTTGTGATCTCTCTGCCAAATAAATAAATAAAATCTTTAAAAAAAAAAAAAAAGAAAAGAAATGTCATTCTCAGACATACCAACAAAAGCCAGAATTATTGCTGTTTTTCCTTTGGGAAGCTCAATGTTAGAGGGGTGCTCAGAGTAGTAGCTGAAAACTAAGAGCACACAAATAGAAACCAAGGGAAGAGACAGTCTCATACAAAAAAAGAAAAAGACTTCAACAGGAAGCAGAAATATCTAAGAAAACAAAGGCTTTAGAAAAGGCTGATTAACACCTAGGAGTTTGCTTATGAACTTCCCTAGAATTGTGGGGAAAGAAACCACGTCTCAAAGGGCATTGGGATGAACGGGTTAAAGAGGAAGAGGAGGTTGTCTTTTAAGAAGTTTGGTGACAAAAAAGAGGGAGAATAGCAGCCTGGTAAGGAACCAGGAGGACGACTGCTAAGGAACCTAAGGAAAAGGAGAAACCAAAGACCAAGGATACATGGAGGAGACATAAGGAATAAAAAGAAGGACCAGACCCAGGAAAGTCAAGAGAGGCAGGGTGGAATGCACAGGGAAGAGGCTATCCATGGGAAAGGAGAGGTCATCTTCTGTTCTGAGACAGGAATGAATGAGGAAAGACTATCTTGGATGCACACTGTGAAAATTACTCTGAATCAAGCAGGATAGATCCCCAAACCAATCAAGTTAGGGAACACCATTTTAGGCTTAAAATGATATTGATTTCTTTGGGCCACTCATAATAAATTGGTACGGAAAAAGTCAACCATCATTTGGATATAAGTTCCACACAAAAATCAGACTCATTGATGGGCACCTGGGTGGTTCAGTTGGTTCAGTGTCTGCCTTTGGCTCAGGTCATGACCTCGGGGTCCTCAGATGAGTCCTAAATAGGGCTCCCTGCTCAGCAGGAGGTCTGCTTCTCCCTCTCCTTCTGCCCATCCCCTATGCCATGCTCTCTCTCTCTCAAAATAAATAAAAATCTTTTTAAAAATCAGACTTATTGAGATGTGCTTATATTCCATTTCTTTGGGGAGGGAGGGGCAAAGGGAGAGGGAGATTGAGAACCTTAAGCAAACTCCATGCCCAGCATGGAACCTGACATGGGACTAGATCTTAAGACCCTGAGATCATAACCTGAGCTGAAATCAAGAGTTGAATGCATAAACGGAGTGAGCCACCCAGGTGCCCCTAAATTCTGTTTCTTAATCTGGGTGCTGGGTACATTGGTGTGCTCAGTTTGAAAACATCATCAAGCTCTTACACTTACAAGTGTACTTTTCTCTATGTATATTATGCATCAATAAAAAGTTTTTATAAACTAGTTGTTAACTTAAGAATCACCACTCTTATACTTGTTAGTTTTTTAAAAAATAACATACCCTCAAGAAACCTACCTATTCCTTCAGATAGATTCTTTTTTATCTAATTCTTTAAGATTCATCACAGTACAAATACAAGGCTAGATGCACAATAGGTATCTAATAAATAAATATTGATAGGGGCGCCTGGGTGGCTCAGTTGGTTGAGCACCAGCTCTTGGTTTCAGCTCAGGTCATGATCTCAGGGTTGTGAGATCAAGCCCCCCATGGGGCTCTGCACTAGGTGTGGAGTCTCCCTGGGATTCTCCCCCTCTGCCAGTCCACCTCCCCTGTAGGCTCATGCACATACAGTCTCTCTCAAATAAATAAAATCTTCTAAAAAATAAAATAAATGTATGTTAACATATTTGGGAGAAGTTTAGCACCAAACTTAATGCAAATCTATCTCCAGGAAGTGGCACCTTTATGATTCCAAAATCTGGCAGACACCACTTTAGCCAGGTGTTTGCACTGAGCATCACCAATAATGGGATAAACTAACATCCCCTCACACAGCAATGGCAAGTATACAAAATCAGCTATTTAGAATTCTTGCCAAAAACATTTAACCTGGGCACCTGGGTGGCTCAGTGGGTTAAGCCTCTGCCTTCAGCTCACGTCATGATCCCAGAGTCCTGGGATTGAGCCCTGCATCGGGCTCTCTGCTCAGCGGGGAGCCTGCTTCCCCCTCTCTCTCTGCCTGCCTCTCTGCCTGCTTGTGATCTCTCTCTCTCTCAAATAAATAAATAAAAATCTTTAAAAAAAAAAGGTTTAACCTGTATATAATAACAGAGAAATAACTAGACAAATGGTAGGTTGTGAGATATTCTTAAGACTCTTAAAAATATCTATGTCATAAGAAACAAAAAAAGAAGGAAAATCATAGATTAAAAGACTAAAAAACAGAGGGAGAGACTAAAGATTACATATCAACTAAATTTAATGTATAATCCTTGACTGGATCTTTGAAGACAGATCAATAATTATATTATTAGCATTATCAAATTAATGTTATTTTTAATATTATTTGGACAACAGGGGGATGATAGATTGCAAAAGTGTCTGCAGTTGTTCACTCCCCATATCCATGCCCCTGAGTAATACAACTTCGCAGTTCCTCCCACCAAGAACTTGTGATTTGCTTCGGCCAAAGACTGACACAAAAGTTATGCTGTGCTAGCTCCAAGTCTAGGCTTCAAAACATTTTGCACACTTCCACTTTCTCTTGGAATCTGCCCCTATGCCATGGAAGCAAGCAAGTGTGGGCTATCCTGCTGCAGGATGAGAGATCCTCTAGGGAGGAGACAAGTCATTCAAACTGAGGCCAACTTAGACCAGCCAGCCCCTAGTGGATCCAGCAGCTGGGTGCAGATAAGGAAGAGGCCCAGCCAAAGATCAGCCGAGCCTGATCCCCATTAGAAGAACCAACCAGCTGACCCACAGAATTTTGAGCATTAATAAATGGTGGTTGTTTTAAACCACAAAGTTTTGGTACCGTTTGTTACACAGCAAAAAGGCAACTGACTGAAGGTGAGAGTTAAATAGAGACTGTGTATTAGACAATATTATAGAATCAATGTTAACTTTCCAGGGCATGATAATGCTATTGTGGTTATGGAGAAGAATGCTCTTATATGTTGTTGAGAAATATGAATATATTTAGAAACCAAGTATGGTGAAGTCTTGTCCCCCACTTCCCTGTCTCCTTCCAAATGTAAATCTGCATTCAGAGAGGAAAATAAAGCCTATGTGGCAAATGTTAACAACTGATAGATCTAAGAGTCTTTGAATGTTCCTTTCACTCATCTGCTTGTTTGAAATTTTTCAAAATAAAAAGAAAGAAAAAATGCACATCTATCTCCAAAACATGGTGACACTGAATATTTATCTGGTAACACAGCACACTACCGTGTAGTGAACAAATCCTTTCTATTCTTTAAGCCATCCTCTACCTCCTACTTCTTTTTCTGAAGGTGATCACTGCTGTTCAAGGGGGAACTGGAGTAGATACAAGCTGCAGTAAACCAGGGATATGCCCTGGTATAGTTAAAAGAAACAATCATTAATAGATATTAACAGGGGTGCCTGGGTGGCTCAGTCAGTTAAGTGTCTGCCTTCGGCTCAGGTCATGATCTCAGGGTCCTGGGATGAAGTCCTGCATCAGGCTCCTTGCTCTGAGGGGAGCCTGCTTATCTCTCTGCTCCTCCCCTCCCCTGCTTGTATACTCTCTCTCTCTCTCAAATAAATAAAAATCTTAAAAAAAATAAAGCAGGTATTAACAGCGTGCAATCACTAAGTGGGATTTCTCCCTGATATAATCAGAAAAAAAAATTTCTGGCGGGTTGGCTGAAGCTTGAAAAGAAAAAAAGCTTTGGCAAGACACATGGGCAGGTCTTTGAATTATTTTCTGTTAGAAAACAAATATTCATGTGTTTCTCTATTTTTTTTTAAAGATTTATTTATTTATTTGACAGAGAGAGATCACAGTAGACAGAGGCAGGCAGAGAGAGAGAGAGGGAAGCAGGCTCCCTGCCGAGCAGAGAGCCTGATGCGGGGCTCGATCCTAGGACCCTGAGATCATGACCTGAGCCGAAGGCAGCGGCTTAACCCACTGAGCCACCCAGGCGCCCCTCATGTGTTTCTCTATTTTAAGGGATTTCTCAAACGCCTACAAATGAGAAGACTATCTTGCGTTACATCTCTTCCCTCTGCAAAATCCCTCAAGATTCTTACCAAGAGAGCCTAAATCTGTTTTTTCATGACCTAATGAAAGCCTTCTTTATTTAATTTGGATCTTCCTCCAAGTGATATACAGCAATTATTGATGCTGTGTATTGACTTATACATACCAACCCAGGGGCCTAGGTTCAAAGGATATAGCTTTCTGAGCTGAAATCTAAGAACCCTGGCTTTCTTCTGCCATATAGAGAAACCTGCTTACAACGAATGAATGGCAAACAAAGCCTATAATGTGCCTTACAAACAAAACAGTAATCTAGGTAGAGAGGGTTTTCTTAGAATAACCTCTACAAATCTGTAAAAATGTGTTTGGCTAAAAAAACAAAAAACAAAAAACAAAAAACCTCCAACCAAATCCATGTATTACCATTGTCAGGTGAGAAAAACATTCGACTTCTGCAAGAAGGGAAAGAAAACATCACAAGCATCACAGGTACTGTACATCTAATGAGTCGGTTGTTCTCATCCATCAGAACTAAAAAATTAATGCAGCAAAAGATATTTGTCTTAGACATCATTTGGATCAAAGCCAAATCCATGCCCAATTTTTCCTACAGAGTCCCTCAGTTCTTTAGCCACACACCCCAGGATGCCTCAGACTACAGTTTGAAACTAAATTTTATTATTTTTTTAAGATTTTATTTATTTATTTGACAGAGAGAAATCACAAGTAGGCAGAGAGACAGGCAGAGAGAGAGGAAGGGAAGCAGGCTCCCTGCTGAGCAGAGAGCCCCATGTGGGGCTTGATCCCAGGACCCTGAGATCATGACCCGAGCGGAAGGCAGAGGCTTATTAACCCACTGAGCCACCCAGGCGCCCCTGAAACTACGATTTTTAAATCTAAATGCTTGCGCAACAGGAAGAAGGTAACACATGCAGAGAGAGTCTTCCGGTTGCCTCCACAAACCTGGGCAGAATCAGGGAAACCAATTACTAACCAGGCTCTCGTGTCTTCAAGGGAACTTTGATGTTGAAACAGAATTCTACTGTGCACATTAATTCTCAGAACTGTTCTGGGGCACTATAAAAACAGCTGCAGAGCAACAGGCTTTCCTGGCCCACATCTGCATATTAGCATATACATCTGGCCAAAAGATGAGACATCCACAGACCTGGCTCGGGTCTCCTCAGCCACTGAGCTCCCATTCAGTTGTCGCAGTTAAGTGGGAATAAAGGGCTCTGAGCAGGTTAAGCCCTTGAGCTTGGTACTTGAATCCTGGCTCTACTACTTAATGACTGGGTGACTTCGGACACATTTTACTTAATCTCTTCCAGCTTAGTTTCCTCAGCTGTAAAACGGGGATGGGAATCTTATCCCAATTACATTGAGTTATCGTCAGAATTAAATGAGGTTAGTATGTATTACTAGGCATGTCAATAAACTTTCAAGAATGTTGGCTCTGATTATTATTCTTTATTGTTATTTGGAGAGTTCTACTCCATCTGTTATGGGCCTTTAGAACTCTTGAGATTCTATGAATTAGCCGTGTGACCCATAGTAAGAAATCTGACATCTCTGGGCCTTGTGCTCATTATCTGTTAAATGAAAGGGTACTGCCAAGTGACCTATAAAATCCCTTCCAGCTCGAAAATATTAAAAGGCTCTCTGATTGATCTTTTATGTTTTCATCTGTGTCTCAGTGCCACTGTCTGGATAAACTGGTGCAACAAAGCCAGCGCCAGATAAACTGTCTTTATCCTTTCTCACCTTAGTTCCTTTAATCTCATAACCCACCCATGCATACATAGGATGTACATAAGGTATCGGTCCCCACAGAAAAAAATAAGCAAGTATGGAGGAAGCCAAGCCTCTTTCCCCTTCCTATAGGCTGGGTAGTGGCTTCCAAAACATAAGGTGGGAGGTGCCATGAATGAGTGGATTCATTTATACACCCACAGAAGCACCCCACATACTGAGGTAGGAGTGCCTTCCTCTGCTCCAAAGACACCCACTCCTGGTCTCCACAGGCTGTCATTTGGCCATCATATCTGCCTGAAATGATGGAAGGCTGGGATTTTGTCATGCTAACTTTACATCCCCAGTTCCAAACACAGTGCCTGGAATGTGGCAGGCACCTAATGACTTACTGAATAATTAAATTCATTCTTCCCTCAGGACCAAAACTATGTATTTGCCAAGTAGGTAGGCAATTTGAGTTGTGGGCCTGAACCTCTGGGGATCCTTTATTAAAGGTCAACAATCGAGCAGTGTCAAGAACTAGATGTGTTCCTGCTGGTGGTGGTGGGAAGGGCTGGGTTCTCAGTTTCTTCTTTGATCAAAAAAGGGGAAGGGGGGGGATGGGTTAGATCAGGGGTGGGAAAACTATAGCTCATGGGCCAAATCCAGCTTATGTCTCCCACCTCAGTTTAGAATGAGCTTTACATTTTTAAATGATAGTAAAAAAAAAAAAAAAAAAAAAAAAATAATGTGCATCAGAGATCATATATGGCCCCCTAAATCGAATACATTTACTTTCTGGTCCTTTACAGAAAAAGCTTGCTGATCCTGGATTAGATTGTCTCTAAGGTCCCTTCAAACCCAGAAATTTTAGCACTCTAACTGTACTGGGTTTCCCCGAGCAGTCTGATTCTGGCTCCTCACACAGAGTATTTCTAAGACCGAAACAATACACAAAGAACAGCAGGACCTCAGTTGTTATTTGCTTAACTGAATAAACGATCTGTAGCAGCAACCTTAGGAACTGAATCCCTTACCACCAGGAGGGTAAGTTGGGTCGGTGTGCATCAAATCATGGCCTAACAAATGCCCCCAGCGTCAACTCATCCCAGGGGAACACGCAGTTCCGTTGGCCCTTTGGATAACAGTGACACCTGTGATGGCCCGAAGCCCAGATAACCCGGAAATTAAGACTCACCTTGTTCCACCAAATACAAAATACATTTAGCCATCCCCTGAGCAAACCACTTCTGACAAACAAGTTATAAAGCTGTCTAGATGTACCTCTCAGAAACAGGATCATCTAATCAGATAATCTTAATGGTCTCAAGAGAATAGATCCCATCCAAAATAAGGTATATAGAATAATTTAGCTTTCAGCATTCCGTTCCTCTTTCCCTTTTGCTGCTCATATACAATACCAAAACAAGAAATTCAAACATTCATGTGAGGGCAGCAAACCAAGTAAAGTCTAGAATATATGATCCTATTGACACTAATGGAAGTTGGAGGAAGGTAAAAGAGAAAATAAAGCTCCCTGGTTCTGCTCTCAGTACACATACTTTTCCAAAATAAACAGCCAACAATTATTCCTTTAATGTTCCTTCTCCGTGCTCCCGTAAATCACCCCTGGGCATATACCTTGTGTGGATTTCAAAGGATGGGTTTCTGGTTTTATGCTGGTTTTTTTTTTTTTTCTTAAAGATTTTACTTATTTATTTGACAGATAAAGATCACAAGTAGGCAGAGAGGCAGGCAGAGAGAGAGGAGGAAGCAGGCTTCCTGCCAAGCAGCGATCTCAGACCCCGGGATCATGACCTGAGCCGAAGGCAGAGGCTTTAACCCACTGAGCCTCCCAGGCACCCCTCATTTACCAATTCAAAGAGCTCTGAGAAACATAGCCACGAAGAATGAAATACAACCATCTGAAATGGCAAGAATATAGTAAGCAACAATCCCCAAGTGTCTGAGGAATACCTAGAAAATTTCTCACAACAGAGTAATAATCCAAACAAATTTATGACAATACAGAAGACTTGTCAGTTTCCAAGGGCTTCTAGCTCTAAACTCAAACCACTTATAATAAGGCACTCTTCTCATCTCATTACCAGAAACATACACGAAGTTATAATAGTCCTGCCTTGGGGTTTACCTACTCTCAAATACCCTTAGGAGTTCTCAACCATCCGAATCCTAGCAAGCAAGACAAACCTCATTTATCATACACAGCCAGCTCTGCTGTCCCAGGATTTCTTGGGAAATGGATCCACATACAGCTCTGAGAATCCAAATAATTACTCTGGAGCAACTAGCTCTGGGTATGAGCGTATAACCCTGACCAGAGTTTTCAGAGATAAATACTCAAGAATCACCAAAGCTTCTAGGAGTGTTTATGACTATAAATGAAAAGATTACAAAAATAAACATGAGAATGATACCATGCATGCCTACTTGAGCAATGAAAAGATTTGCCAGGAACTGGGGCCAGAGAGTTTCCAGAAATGTCTCTCATTGAGCCAAATTTGTTTTATAACAACAAGCACTGACATCTGTTATACATTCTATGGGCTTGTTATACACTACGTCAATACTATACATCGAGATATTTGTCTCTCACAACAACAGTATGAAGCTAGGGTTGTCATGAGTCCTTCATTTGGAGCTAAGAACACAGGCTCAAACAGGTCAAGTCTCACAGCCCCAAGATTTATGCCTTGAGCCAAGACTTGAGCTCCAGTCTCTTTACACCACATCCTCTGTCCATGTCACTATAGCCCAAACTGTGGAATACCAGGGCAGAGAAAGAGCCTGCTGGAGACCTTTCCCCACTACCATAATTCATCAACCCATTTGGAGGACAGTTTGCTGTTCGTGCAGCCACATGTGAGAACTTTCTAGGGGGTTAAAGGCCCAGGGCCAAATGCCTGGCCTGCTTCCAAAATAAGCTGGGGAAACACTCCCTGAAAAGACACCATAGCTTATGCCTGCAGGGAAACCTTTTGAGAGAGGAAGAAGGAACCAGAAATGTACGGGCTTAATAGTGGAGACCTCTATGTGATCCTGTCAGAACCTCAGAGCTGGAGGCCTCTGAAAGCTTGGCAACAAGCTCTCTCAGGACCCCAAAGACAGAATCTAGGGCAAATGACGTGAAGTGACTCTTTGTTGGGGAAGGAGAAGGGATTAAATACACAAACTGAGCTGGCTTCAAACAGCATTTTCTCAGATGACTTTTATGAGCCACTTCTAAGAGACAAATTGCCATTCATAAATTACCAGGGAAAGGCAAAAAAGGGGTGGGGAGGGGGAATTAGTATTTTGGTAAGAGCCATTCATCTCGAGCTGGTGACCCACCACTTCAGAAGGAAGATACAGAAAGCTGGGGGAGCTGTCCTTGGATATGTTGGATATTTTTAAGAGCTGGTCGACCCTAAATATCACTACTTTCTAGGCTCCAAGGATGAGAGGAAAGCCCTGTACCCTGGTGCTGTTTTTCCAGAAGTACAAAAACCAGGGGCGCCTGGGTGGCTCAGGGTTAGAGCCTCTGCCTTCGGCTCAGGTCATGATCTCAGGGTCCTGGGATCGAGCTCTGCATCGCTCAGCAGGGAGCCTGCTTCCTCCTCTCTCTCTGCCTGCCTCTCTGCCTACCTGTGATCTCTGTCTGTCAAATAAATAAATAAAATCTTAAAAAAAAAAAAAAAAAAGAAGTACAAAAACCAGAAACCTGAAGAAGCTTGTGTAGAAAAGGCAAAGGCCTTGATTTTAACAAACTTGGGCTTGAGTCCCTGCTGTCTCCTGTTAGCTATGACAAGCAAGTCAAACCTCCTTGAGCCTCAATTTCCACATTTGTGAAGGATAAGAACACCTACCTTGTAAGACTGTAGGGAGAATCAAACAAAACTATAAACGTAAAGTGCACAGCACAATGCCTTTACATATTAGCTGTGCAATAAATGGTTTTTAACTTCCCCTACCCAACCCTCATTTCAGTTCGTTGGTATTGGAGTTCTAATACTTAATCATTCTAATACTTAGCAATTCACCGGTCCTTAGTAGTCTTGAAAGAATCACATGTGTTATACAATATGTTGGCCATTTCACTCACCTCTTTGAAATATAATCATCTATGACTTTAGCTGTGAACACCTCAAATAACCCTGGGACCTTGGGTCTCTTACGAGGCTACCCCATGCTTCCTAAATTCCCTTTTAAAAAAATTAACTCCTAGGTCTCTCTTCAACTTTATAATCTTTCTCCAATCTGAAAGAGAATCCAAACTATATCAATATTTGGCTGCACTTAACTGTTAAATTCAACTAAATTTTCCACAAGGCTTAAAATCAAAAGGACCTTTAAAGTCAACAAAGCTTAACTAAATGTAATAAATATGTACTGTGCTTATAACCACTGGAACAACAGGATGGATGAGATTCTTACAGTCTTCCTCACTACCTTCCTGGTCTTTGGGATGATTTCCTCTCCTCTTGACAACCTCTTATCCAAGGCAGGGACAAATGCACCTTCTCTATGCTCCAGCCTTCTGGATACACCCTTACCAGTGCTATGGCCATACTGCACGATAACCGTCCATTTCATCTCCTTCCCTGGCCCACAGTCTCCTTTCAGGCAAGAACAGTGTTTTGTCAAATCTCAATTACCAGTCCCAGCACCCACCAGCTTGTACCTATTATATAATAGATACCAGATTATTGTTGGATCGATGGATAGATGGATAAATGAATGAATAAATAGGGTTTTTTGATCTGGGAGAAGGCTTAGAAATAATCTAGTTCAATACAAGGTTTTCATTTCACAGATAAGGAAGCTGAGTCTCAGAGCTGTCAAGGTAGTTTCAAAAGCAGAAAGAAGATGACAAGTGGTAGCAGTCACATGCCACTTCTACTGTGAGTTCAAAGGCAGACATCACTTCACACTCACCCCAAGAGGAGATAGTGTAGCTTAGTGGACACAGACAGCATGCGCTACACAAGCAAAGTCTTGCTTTGACTACCTATCAGTCATGTGACTTTGGGCAAGTTACCTCATCTCCCTGAGTCACAATTTCTACATCTGTTAATTAGGGCTATTAATAACTTCAGAGTTGTTGGGACTATTACATCTGCTAGCATACATAAAGTGACTAGCATAGCATGGACTCTGTGTGCTAAATATATGTTGACTGAATGAATCATGAATGAGTCCTTGTCCAGCATACCACAGCTTCATGGACCTGGTTTAGACTTTGCAGTTAAGTCTCTGCCCACATGGAAGGTGGCTGGGACACCCATAATTACAGAGCCATTTGGAGATTTGCTCCTTGCCAGAATTGGATCTTTAAGCAGGACCAAGTCTCTATAACTTTGCTCACTGTTCCCTTCACCTGGGTTGCCCTTTCCACCTTCCTCATTGCTACAGAAATCTGACCCATCTTCCATTGCCTCACCTGATCTACCCTGTCTAGAAAGAATCTCTAAGTTCTATGACTTCATCAGTCCTTCTTGTTGCACTAATTACTGTTTCATCACATAATGTCGGGGGTGGGGGGAGATATCTGTCTGCATTTTTAAAATTGTGATAAAATATACATAATATAAAATTTACAATCACAATCATTTTAAGTGTACAGTTCAGTAGTGTTAAGTATATCCACAAGTGCTGTGCAACCAATCTTCAGAATTTTTTCATTTTTCAAAACTGAAACTCTATACACATTAAATAACAACTCCCCAATTTCTCCCTCCCTCTAGGCTCTGGCAACCACCATTCTTTCTGTCTTTGTAAGTTTGACTATTCCAGGAACCGCATATAAGTGGAATCATAAAATATTCATCCATTTATGTCTGCTTTATTTCTCTTAGCATATTGTCCTCAAGATTCATCCATGTTGTAGCATGTGTTAGAATTTTCTTTCTTTTCAAGGCTGAGTAATAAACCACCATATGTACATACCACATTTGACTTATCCATGCACCTGCTGATTAACATTTCGGTTCCTTCTACCCTTTGGCTATTGTGAATAATTCTGTTATGAACATGCATATATAGGGAGGAACCTGTTTTATCTCCTCTACTTGAATGTGAACTTTTTTCTTAAAGATTTTGTTTATTTATTTTACACAGAGAGAGTGAGGGCGAGAGACACACAGAGCAAGCACAGCAGGGGGAATGGCAGGCAGGGGATAAGCAGGCTCCCTGCTGAGCAAGGAGCCGGACATGGGGCTCAATCCCAGGACCCTGAGATCATGACCTGAGCCAAAGGAAGAGGCTTAACCCACTGAGCCACCCAAGCTTCCCGAATGTGAACCTCTTAATGACAAAGCCTGGGTTTCAATCTTCTGTAGGTGACTAACATGTTATGGGCACTCAATAAATACCCATCAAGTAAGACAGGATTCTTCTCCACAGATGAAGCGAAAAAGTAATCATCTTCCACACCTATCTGCAAAATGGCATTTCACACAGCAGAAAAGCACAAGCTCTGCAGTCAGACAGCTCTGATTTCTGGCTCTGGATCTGCTTCTTACTAGTCATATAATCTTAGGCATGTTACTTCAGCTCTCGGAGCTTTGGATCTCTCATGTGGTTTCGCCACAACTAAATGCTGTAACTTATGGAAAGCAGTTAGCACACCACTTGGCACATCATAAAAAATGTTTGCTATTATTATTATCATTATTAAGTTCTATAATAAAAGTAACTTGGTGGCACCTGGCTGGCTCAGTCAGTAGACGATGTGACTCTTGATCTCAGGGTCATGAGTTTGAGCCCCACGATGGGCATAGAGACTACTTACAAAAAAAAAAAAAAAAAAAGCTTGCACATACCAACATGCCATTTAGCTTCCTGGCCATGGTAAATTTAAAAGCAAAGAACACGAAAAATTCTGAGACCAGACAATTTATAGCAGTCAACACAGAAAGACACTACCACAGCAGGAACAATGACTCTGGATGGTATCACTCAATGTGGAGTCTTGAGCTATACAATTGCAGCTCATGAGCTGGAAATTCTGTCACATCAAAGGGGCCAACTTAAACGTTATAGTAAGGATCATGTCACTCAGCAAAGCAGCCTGTCCACGTTTTTATAAATGTTTTTTAATCAGGATTAGTTGAGGGTTTTTTTGGTGCCAGGGCTAAATCTATTTTGAACTTAATCATAATTCATGTTTTGAAGCTTTTAGTAAAAAGATGAAGGAAACAAATAGATCTTTATTACTATTTCAGAAAGAACTATTTATTTCAATCTGTCTCAAAGGAAATTGAGCTCCCCACCCCACTCCCAATTCCTCTAGGACATGAATTCCTTTTGAGGTTGCTATCCGAATTTTCCAGACCAGTAACATTCTTTCCAAAGTTAGCTCTTAGAAATGTAAGTTTTTGAGTCTAAGAAGGAAAAGCTTATCCAAGATTCTTTTTCTCTGCCAAAACAATTAACATTTGACATGGCTAATTCAAATCACTCTCACAGATAAAATCAGAAACTTGATTGTGTAGTTGGGGGAGAGGGAAGAGGAAAAAAAAGAGAAGGTAAGAGGAAGTCGCCCAAATGCTAATATTGGCCCAAAAATAGACTCAAGGGGCCATAACCCCTAGCTTTCCTAAGATAATCATGACTTCTGATAAATTTAACACTATAATGAGATAATGTATTAAATGGGTAACCAAATATTTTATTTCTCTCTCTCTCTCTCTATGTATGTATGTATGTGTGTGTGTGTGTATGTATATATATATATATATATATATATATATATATATATCTTCCTTTCTTCCTTTCTTTCTTTTTTGGTAAGACTTTGCAATTAAATCAATAAATTCTTTCTCAGACCATGAATCCCAATTTTGGATTCGGAACTATACTGTCACCATATGCCACATGTCAATTTTAGTTTGGCTCCCCAATAACAGCTAAGAGCTACCAGCTGCCTTGCCCATCCAAGGAGGTCCCCATGTACTTGAAGGCTACCAGGTGACAAGCACCACACTGAGCCTTGACATACAGGGCCTTGTTGAATCCTCACAGCAACCCTATGCTCTAAGTACTGGCATCTTCCTTCCCTCCGTTCTTATCTCTTTATTTTTAATTAATTTCAGACTTCAACTAAAAAAGGAAAAAACTTTAAGAAAACTACTAATAATTCATATGCACCCTTCACCCAGATTATCCAAATGTTAATTTTTTGCCACTTTGCTTTACCATTCTTTCTGATATAGATATTACTTTATTCCTAAACATTGTATCTCCCTAAAAATGAGGACATACTCTTCTATCTTCACAATATGATGATCAAAATCAGAAAATAAATCTTAATACTTATATAACCTAATCTCAGCATTTATTCAAATTTCACCAATTGACTAAACAAAATAATGTCCTTTATGCAAAATAAAAAAATTTGGGGGGCATCTGGGTGGCTCAGTCAGTTAAGTGGCTGTCTTTGGCTCAGGTCATAATCTCAGGGTCCTGGAATTGAGCCCTACATAGGGCTCTCTGCTCAGCAGGGAATCCCCTTTTCCCTCTCCCACTGCCTCATTCCCTACCCTCTGCTCATGTGTTTGTGCTCTCTCTCTCTCACAAATAAATAAATAGAATCTTTAAAAGAGAGAGAAAAAAAGAAAAAAAAAACTTTTCTCTGATCCAATCAATCCAGGATCATATATTGTATTTAGTTTCTATGTGACTTTAGTCTCCTTTAATCTAGAACTATTCCTCAGTCTTTGTCTTTCATGACCTTGACATTTTTTAAAAAATATAGTTCATTTGACTTGTAGAATGTTTCTTAATTTATATTTATCTGATATTTCCTTGTGATTAGATTCAAGCTATGCATTTTGGGCAGGAATGCCACACTAGTGGTGTGTCCTTCTCATATGATGATTTATCCCAACACTGTACTAACTTTAATCATTTAGTAAAAGTGGTATCTGCCATGTTTCTCCACTGTAAAGTCACTCTTGCCTGCTTTCTAATTATTAAGTATCTTGTGAAGAAATACTTTAGACTAGGTAGTCTCCTCTACTATTGATGAAAAAACTGAGGCTCAGAGAAGCTTTGAGTTGTTTAAGATCAAACAGCTTAAATGCACCAGAACACAAATTCAAACTGCATTTTGTAGGCTTCAAAATTCTTCAAAAGCATCCCACTGCTTCCTAGACCAGTCACAATAGCTAAAAGCATCTCATTCTAATGTCCTTACCATGAGGACTGAGGAAAGAGTATGAGGACGTCGTGGCCCAGAGAATCCTGATACTTCTCTGCTCTTAAGAACTGACATCGTCCTAGCTGCTGAGTCCATAGAGCCGCTTCTAAAGTGCTAGAAATCCTGAGGGCAATGCAGTACTTTATACCCAAGCCTCCTCTCTGGACAATGAATCTGGGAGAGCACTGGAGGAGAAGTCAGCTGGTACTAAAAGGCAGAAGATGGAAAGGTATATGCATCAGCACATCTGGCTGAACAAGGAAAACCTAAGATCATCCCTACCCTAAGGCCATCTCGTTACAAACTGACCTCTGGCTGGCCATCTGAAACTTTTCTTCTTGAGCTGCCATTTCTTTCCACATTTTTTTGTTTTAATTTTGAAATACATTGGTATTACATTCCCATGGGTCAAAACTAAATGTGGCACACCTACTAGAATGGTCATAATGAAAAAGAAATAATAACAAGTGTTGGCAAGGATGTGGAGAAATAGAACCCGCATATACTGCTGGAGGGAATGTAAAATGGTAACAGCTGCTTTGGAAAACAATTTGTCAGTTCCTTAAAAGTTCACACATAGAGTTAGCATTTGACCCACTCCTGGTACAAACGCAAATTAAATAAAAACAAATGGACATTTAAAACCTTACATGTACATGTTGATAGCATTATTCCTAACAGTCAAAAAATAGAAACAAGCCACGGAACCTGGCTGGCTCATTCAGAGGAGCATGTGACTCTTGATCTTGGGGTCCTGAGCTGAAGCCCCATGTTGGTTGTAGAGATTACTTAAATACTTTTTTTTTTAAGTTGAGGGGGTGCCTGGCTGGCTCACTTGGTTAAGCATCCAACTTTTGATTTTGGTTCAGGTCATGATCTCAGAGTTGTGAGATCAAGTCCTGCATCAGATTCCATGCTTGGTGTGGAGCCTGCTTAAGATTCTCTCTCTCCCTCTCCCTCTGCCTCTCCCCTCCTCTATAAAATAAAATAAAATAGGGAAACAACCCAAATGTCCATCAACTGGTATGGTATATCAATACAAAGGAATATTATTTAGTAATAAAACTAGAACTGATCCATACTACAACACAGATAAACCTTGAAAAGATCATGCTGATGAAAGAAACCAGTCACAAAAGACCACATATTACCTGATGCCATTTATATGAAATGTCCAGAATAGGCAAATCTATAGAGACAGAAAGTAAAGACAAGAAAGTGGTTGCCTGGGGCAGTTTGGGAGGGCAAGGCACAGGAGCAGGGGAGATGACAAATGAATGCTAATGAGTAAAAGGTTTCCTGTTAGAATAATGGAAATGTTCTAAATTGTGGTGATGCACAACTCTGAACATACTAAAAACCACTGAATTGTACAGTTTAAATGTGGGAATTTGTGATGTGTGAATTATATCTCAATAAGGCTATTTTATAAGTTAACCTTATAAAATAGTAAATCTTAAGAAATCTCACAACACACACCCCACTCACTTTTACAGCCCCGTTCCAGTAACTACTTTGTTATTTTACATCCTTCCAGGGTTTCTTTGTGCAAATTCAAATACACTTTCTTATCCCCACTTCTTTCACAGAATATGTACTCTTCTGCACCTTCCTTCTTTCATTTAATATAGCCTTTGAGAGCTTTCCATATCAGTAAAGAACACCCCAATTCTTGTGTGCGGTTTAATAGTTTTCCCTTGTGTGAACTTAGCCATTTATTTAATCTGTTTCCCCTGACATGCCTAGGGTTGTTTCCAATCATTTGCTATAAGCAACAATAATGCAATGCTTGTTCTTTCCAAATTGATTTCCTTGCATAATCTTTTGTACCTGACTGCCTCAAGGCAAAAAAGAACAGAAACCACCTCAGAGTTCATCAAAATCGGCTCTGCGTCTGGCCTCCTCTGCTAACTAACTAGCTGTGACTTTCAGAAAGTTACTTGTATTTTCTGAGTCTTAATTTCCTCACTTGTAAAGTGGGCAAAATTCCTGAGGAACCAGGCAGAAGGTTGGTAATGGATTATAATACCTTGAGGGTAAAAAATAATCCAGGAATCCAGATGATGCTTAAAAAAAGGGGGAGCAGGAGGAAGAGGGAGAGGAGGAAGAGAAGGAGCTGAAAGCTGATCTATCAGAAAACACCTGGTAATACATACAGAAAGAGAGAATTAGAAAATCATCCTTTGATACTGACCTAGGCCATGATTATCAAGAGATGTTAAAACCAGTGGATAAAAATTATGGAGGAACAGGATATTCAAACAATCTCAAAGTATCACCCCACAGACTATTGTATTAATTAGAAAGAGAAATAAGTACCTTTACAATGAAGAGATCAGGCAATACCACTTCATCCAAATGACCAAATCTTACATCACCAGTGATGTTACAAATTGACACTATGCATCATCTAATGTGATACAAAGAAAAGGATGCAATGCTGTCTATGTGGAATTCCTATAAGTGTTTAACCTGAGTCTGATAAAGAAAAAACAATCAGGCCAATCCAATTTAGCAAGGCAACAGATTGGGAATCTTCAAAATTTCAAAGTATCAATGTAATGATATTGCAGTTACATGGGAGAACTTCTTATTTCTCCAGAGATACATGCTCCAGTGGGCAGAGATAAAGTGTTGTAATGTTTGCAACTCACTTTTAAGTGATTTATTGGGAAAAAGTGCATGTGTATGTGTGTGTGTACAGATGCAGTAAGAGAAAGCAAATTAAGCTAGATGAAGGGTATATGGAATGTTCAATATAAGATTTTTGCAATTTTTCTACATATCTGAAACTTCTCAAAATGATTTGGGGAAAAAAATCAAATAAAACATGTAAACCATTTGGCACCTGGTAGATGCTATGATAATTTACATCATGGCTTCAACTAACTCAACAGATGGAAGGAAAGCTCCTCCCTGTGTGCCTGAAGGTAAAATGAGCCATATCAAAGTAAATGTCACCAGCCAGTCCTGCCTTCATGAAGCTTAAACTTTTGATCAGAAGGCAAGGCAAAAATAGGAAGCAGCCGGAGATGCTTTCGGTTTTGGTTCCTGAATACCTACCTAGGGCCATCTGCATGCAACCTTTTTTTAAACTAGGTAACTAAAAAGAAAAAAAAAAGAAAAAGTTACTCAACCTCACTAAGAATTATTTCCTCATTTATATGGAAAAAAGTGGAACTAAAATCTACCACCTAAGTTTGAGATTATAAAACAGCATACATAATACACCTTTGGAAAACATCTTTTATTAAAGACTCCCATTAAAAGATACTGGTCTCCTAGAATAAAAGTGGGGAAGAAGGAAGGCTCCTGATGGTTTCATCTTTATTGACTTACCAGAAAACCCAGCACAGAATCTCACATTTAGTTTATGTTCACAGATATTAAAGAAGTAACAATAAGACATTAGGAGATAGAATGCCTTAAAAAGTCTTTTGGAATACAAATGCCAATGGAATTAAAGGAAAGAATGACCCAGTCAGACACAGCAGCACCTTAACAACAGCAAGTATTTATGTACATATGAATTTGCCAAAGTCCATTCATACACATCATCTCATTTTGGTCTCACAATAACCCCCATTTTACAGAAGAAGAAACTGAGACTTGAAAAGATAAATTTCCACACAACACAGAGCTCAAATCTGTGTTGGCTCCACCCAGCCCCATAAGAACAGAAGTAATGGATAGCTTGTGATTCTCATAGTCTTTCCCTCAGGGTCTCAGCTGGGACACAGTGAGTCCTTGATGGCCAGTCCTAAATTCATACCTTTTCTACAGAAAAATGCCAAAATCTGCTCTGGGACTGCTTCTATCAACATTCAGAAAGATGAACCATCAGGCCTTTTACCCACCTAGTTCAGATATTTAAAAAGTGGAGCTTAAATTCCCCTTTCTAGTGTGGTAGTGTGACTGACATGGAGAGGAAGTGAGCAGAGGGGGTTATTTTCATCTCAAGGTTGATGCTGTCCACATTTTAGTGAAGCTAACCATAACTCAAAAATAAAAATTTCTGCAGAATTTTCTGGGGGAAAACTCTTGGCTGCTTCATTGTTTCAGTTCACTTTTTAAATATCACATTGTGTTGTAGGCAGAGATGATGTATTTTATTTCTTTCTTCCAGAGGTTTCCATATGATTTACATACTAACCTTATTATACCCTTCACAAAAACTAGCAGGAACTCTGTGATTCCATTTTTGCCCACTTTCTGTTCACCCATCACAACTTTTTTTCCTTTATTAAGAGTTCAGCACAAGTGGCTAACGGACTTGGCAAAGGTATGTAGAAATGGCACTGTCAACGACTATTGATAAGAATTTAAACCAGGGGGCAATTAAAGAGATGCCCTCTGACCCAGCATTTCTACCTCCAGAAATGTATCCTACAGAAATATTCCCACAAATTCATCACAAAAGAATGTGTTCTCAAATGCTCATTACCGTGGTAACTAACAGCCATGAAAACAGGTAAGTTAGAGTGACATGCAAATATGTGGGACAACTGCTCAAAATACATTAAAAGACAGCAAGCAGAATTATAGATAATATCATTAGTATATGTATGAAGGAAAAATGACAGAGGAGCATACATCAAAATCTCAAAAGTGATTATCTTTGTGAGGTGGAATTAAGGGGAATTTCCACTATCCAATTCATTGTGTATTTGTATAATAAATTTTGATTAATCCTATGTTACGTCTAGACTCAAAAAAAGTTTAAGATAAATATTTGTGTGCCTCTTGCCATCCTTTCCTCTTCACTTTGGAAGCAGCTAGTGCTCCACCTGTATTACTACCTCTAGTAATATCAAAGGTAGAGTATCAGCTCTAGAAGTTTGCATTCTTAAAGAATAACAGTATAGTGTTTAGACAGGACACTTTTTTAAAAAGATTGATTTTTTTTTTTTTGGATGGGCAGAAAATAAGTTTATTGAGTTACAGCAAACTGACAGTCCAAAACTCCCAGGGAGGGAGGGGACCCAAAGGGGTTGGCCAATTTATTTGAGAGAAAATGTGAGCATCTCTACACTGAGTGTGGAGACCAATGTGGGGCTCGATCTCAGGACCCTGAAATATGACCTGAGCTGAAATCAAGAGTCGAACACTTAAGCAACTGAGCCACACAGGCACCCCTAGAAAGGACATTTAAAAATCACTTACAACATCCCCAGTAATTGGTATTATAGCCTGTTGGCTAATTAAATACCTTCAGGGACCAAGAAAATCACTACCTTCTGAAGCAGCCCTTGATGTCTTCTAGCTTTGGTGTGACATTCCTAATGACGACATTCAGGAATGGCAACTGATCTAGACATCAATATCCACAGCATGTCAGGCTAAGCAGATGGAATCGTTATCACATCCAAGAAAACTAACATTGTTACTGATTACCTAACATGCAACTCCCATTCAAATTTCCCCATTTGTCCCCAAAATGCCCCTTATAGCTTTTTTTTTTCTTAAGTCCAGAATCCCATCAAGGGTTACGTGTGGCATTTGGTTGTCATACTTCCGGTCTTCTTTAATCAAGATTGGTCCCCAATATATTTTGCTTTATTTTGTTTTGTTTGTCTTTCACGACATTGACATTTTAGAAGATTGCAGGCCAGCTGTTTTACAGTATGTCCCACAATCTGGATTTGCCTTATTATTTCCTCATGATTAGATTTAGGTTAAACATTTCTGGCAAGAATTCTACATCAGTGATATATACTTCTCATTGCCTCCAGTTGTCTGGTTATACTGTTATCTTTTTCTTTGTGTCACCACTTACTTAGCAAGGATCAACCAATAAATAAAATATTTATATCAATAAATAAATATAATGTTAAAAACAGTTACTATGAGCATCAGTTATACCAGGCATAGTACCAGACACTTAAAACATATTATCTCATTTAAACCTCATAACAATCTCGCAAAAAACCTGAAGTTTAAAGAAGTTAAATAACTTGCCCAAGGACACACATATAGTGATAGAAAAATATGTGAATGTGAACTCTCTCTCTCATACACACACACTTTAAAATATAGTCTCAGGGATCAGGGGCTTCATGAGGATCCTCCAGGAACAAGTAAGAACTGTGACCTTAGATACATCTTGAAAAGACTCATCTAGTTTTCAGTGATTTGATTACTATAAAGAAGGAACTGAAAATAAATTATCTATGGTCCATACAAAATTCTTCCATACTTGGAAGTGTTCTTATTTGGAGATGGGCCACATTTCCACCACAGCCAAGAAAATAGGGCATTGGTTCCATAAATTATTATAACATTCTGGTGTTTTGTTCATTTTTTTTTTTTACTATTCTGCAACAAAATGAGAAAAATAAAGACAAAGTAGAGAATTTTCATAAAGCTCAATATATTGTTAATTTTGAAAGTATTGTCTAAAAGTGAAAGGGTCATTTTTTAAAAATCTATCTCTACTATAGAAAAATAACCATTGTCAAAACAGCTCAGGCAATTTTACCTTATTTTTTGGAATTTTGCTTACCTTTACAATTCAAAAGTGTGAGACCCATTGATTTAAGGAACTCTATACAATTTTAAAATA
Source organism: Martes martes (assembly GCF_963455335.1). Taxonomy (NCBI): domain Eukaryota; kingdom Metazoa; phylum Chordata; class Mammalia; order Carnivora; family Mustelidae; genus Martes; species Martes martes. Next base: position 68,146,858 of record NC_137898.1, read on the forward strand.
ATTTTTTGAGAAACTAACTTGAATAAAGGAAGTTCAGCCCAAAAAGAAACCAGATCTGAAATATTTCTGAATTTCCCTACAAGTCATCTATATAACACCTCAAAGGGTGCAGGTCTCAGGAATACATTTTAATGAATTTGTTAAAAGCGTTTCACATTTGACACTTGCATTACTAAATACCCTCTTCCAGTGCATTGATACTTCCTTTGAATGGACACTCAGTGACTTAAGTTAATATATTCAATCTACAAATACTCGGAGTCCCTAATGGGACTTTTTTTTTTTTTAAGATTTTATTTATTTATTTGTCAGAGAGAGAGAGTGAGCACACCCGGGGGAGTAGCAGCCTCTCCAATGAGCAGGGAGCTCAATGTGGGACTTGATCCCAGGGCCCTGGGATCATGACCTGAGCAGAAGGCAGACACTTAACTGACTGAGCCACCTAGGTGCCCCATACTCCATATAAGTTGTATAAGATGTCTGTCTGGAATTTCAAACTGAACATGGCTAAAAGTCCCTCCTTCTTGAACAAACAAACAAAAATCTGGTCTCTTTTCCAGTGTTCTCTTTTGCATTCCCAGTTGCTCAAGGAAAGACTCAAGTCATCTTTACTCTCCCTTCTCCCTATCCCCACATTCAATCAATCAGTAATCTTACCAATTATATTCTTCAAGTTTTGCATCTCTCTAATCTCTTTCCTTCTCTCCAAGCCCTCTGCCACCACCTTAGATCCAAGCCACCATTATTCCTCACATAGACTACAAGAATTACTTGCTACTTGTTCTCCATACAATGGCCAATCCTCTCCTCCAATCTCTTCCTCACTCAACAGCCAAGATGATGTTTTTCATACCATTCTACATAAATAATTCACCTAGCTATTCAAAGCCCTTTATTAGGTTCCTATTGCTCTTAGGATAAAGACCAAAATTCACATGAGGCTAGGAAACTGCCCACTCTCTAGACTCTGCTCACCTCTCCAGCCCAGTCTGGTCTCTCTCCCCCAGCTCTGCTCCCATATACTGACTGACTACCTTTCAAATCTTCATATTTACTACTCTTCCCTTTGTACTTTGAACATGCAGCTTCCCTTGTCAGAAATCCTCTTTGTCTCCCTGCAAGCACCTCTCGTTCCCAACCTAAATTACTTCCACTCACTCTTCAAGTTTCTTGAAGTGCCACCTCCCACAGGAAACCTTTCTTGATTTCCCAAAACAAGGTGAAAGCACCAGTGAGGCAGTCCTATTCCCCCATATAGTACATCCCCTTTTGATAGTAACATTCATCACACTATGATTACTTGTCCAATGATTGTCTCTCTATTAGAATAGAAACGCCATGAGGGGAAAGTTTCTCTTTCTTTCTCCTCTTTTTTCTAAGATTTTATTTATTTATTTAGAGAGAGAGAGTACACACGTGCATCAACAAGCAAGGGGAGGGGCAGTGGGAGAAGGAGAAAGAATATCAAGCAGGCTCCACACGGAGGGCAGATCCATCTCACAACCCTGAGATCATGACCTGAGCCAACATCAAGAGTCAGGCATTTAACCGAATGAGTCACCCAGTCACCCTGGGAAGCTTCTCTTCCCACTGATGTATCCATAGTTCTTAAAACACACTAGCTGCTCAATTAATATTTGTCATCAAGTTCATGGGCTGGGAGCAAACTGTAGCAGGTTATGCCATGAGGCCAATTAAACCAAGAGGCAAGGATCATTATCCATTTGCAAATATGTAAACAGAGGCAGAAAAGAAATGCATATTTATTCAAGGTCACAGACATAGTGATGGGGACAAATCTAACCCATCATTCAGCTCGTCTGTCCCCCCAAAACACTAAACAGCTTGGGTAGGGGACGGAGCATTTTAGAATAAGAAAAATAGGAATGAGAAGGCAGTGAGAGAGAGGCTTCGGAAGACAACTTCTCAATCTGCCTGTCACAGTAGTTGCCTCCATACCAAAAACAGTTAGACTCTCTATGCCTGGAAAAGCATTAAATGAGTCAAACATAACCACCACCACACCTTTCTCCTCTAGAGAACAAATAAAATTTTTTTCAGCCACAAAGAAGACATCACAGGAGGGAACACTGTTGCCACTCCAAGTGTCTTCAAAAAAACCAAATGGGCAGTTTGGCCACCTGGACTGCTCCTCAGCAATCAACAGAAAAGATGGCCTTGCCACCACTTACTGGAGCAGAAATCAGGGAGAGAAAAAGTATTAAATGAGGAAGAAGCCCTTTGAAGTCTTCTTTTTCTTTAGGAATTAAGAGAACAGTTCATGTAAAGCACTTGCTTTTTTTGAGTTTTTACATATTTAAGTAATCTCTATACACCCAACGTGGGGCTCAAACTCATAACCCCAAGATCAAGAATCACATGCTCTTTCTCTTGAGCCAGCTAGGTACCCCTCATAGAAAGCATTTTAAAACATTGCTAACACACTGGCAGTTTTTTTTTTTTTTAAGCATTTTTTAAAATTTTTATTTATTTTTTAAATTTCTTTTCAGTGTTCCAGAGTTCATTGTGTATGCACCACACCCAGTGCTCCACGCAGTACGTGCCCTCCACAATACCCATCACCAGGCTCACCCAACCTCCCCCCGCCAAAACCCTCAGTTTGTTTCTCAGAGTCCACAGTCTCTCCTGGTTCGTCTCCCCCTCTGATTTCCCCCAACTCCCTTCTTCTCTACATCTCCTCATGTCCTCCATGTTATTCCTTATGCTCCACAAATAAGCAAAACCATATGATAATTGACTCTCTCTGCTTGACTTATTTCCATTCTTAATACAGGTACCAATGAAAACTACAGTGATCTGGGCTCAACTGCAACACTGCATTGCCCACAAGCTGCTGAGGCCAAATTATGTCTGTTACAAAAGCGACAAAGCAGGCCAAAGGGTCAGGCTCATTGCTGCTCATCCTGCCTAGCACCCACTGCAAGAAAAAGAAAAAAAAGTCAAAGCTTCTAAGAGGACTCTCTGGAATAAATACTCACACAGTCCACCTTTACCCTGGAGTTTCTGGGTGAGGTAGAGAAGGGGTGGGGAAGGTATTCAGAGATTGGAAAAAGACTTAGAGTGACTTGACATATTGGTGAGAAGAGGGAAATTTTGAAACACAGAGGAAAAGTGAGAATTGCAATCAGGGAAAGAAACTGAAAGAACTTCAACAGACATAGAGGGGTGGGGCAAGGAATGTACAGGCAAAGACGGTAAGGTGCCCAGGAGAATTGACAGTAAGCATCAGAGAAGTAGAAAGAAGCAAAGCCAGGCAGTCTTTCCCCAAATCCCAAAGCTGCTCATTGCATCTCAATAAATCACTCTACTACAAAGCACATACAATGGACTGTCCTTTGCATTCAGTAACAAGCAGCATTTAACGAAGCATCACCCAGCTGCAACTTTGGAGACCTAAGGGTCTGAACTGAAAATGAAAAAAATGTGTTCAGCAGCAGAAGGCAACCAGGAATGACTTTCACCCAATTTCTGACCTGGCTATAAAGAGGTTTGGCATTTTAGAGTTAAGCATAAAATGCTTTGGCATTTCTCCTTCTTTTGACATTCCAGGAGGGGGTGTGGTTGACCCCAAGTCCATTCATTTCCAAGGTTGTAGATCTCTCGGCTAAGATTGGCCCCATCTGTTCTGGAGTTAGCCAGCTGTTTATCCCAAAGTAACATTTATTGCACTAATCATCCTAATAACTCTTACAAGAGCCAAAATCACACAAGCCAGAATGCTTTCTGTCCTATTAAATTTGTCAGTTCGCTTAAAAACAAAACCCCCAAAAACAAAACCAAAAAACCCCCACTTCTATGCTTCTTGGTTTCCCTAGCCAGGATCACTCTTCCTTTCAGAAGATACCTTTCGATTACCTTTCAGTAACGGCAAATGAAGGTTAACAGTGCTTATAACTTTTCCTTTCCCTAATGCGTTAAAACGAACCAGGGTTTCCCTAATCCGTTCTCCAAACCGTTAGTTGTGACTGGTGATTGTGCCTCACTCACGAAAAGGCAGCTCATTATGGTACCATTGTCAGTGGCAAGGAGCCTACTGCAACATCATTTAAAACACTCAAACGAGCACAAATCTGTCGGCTCCACTTCCAAACAATCCTGCGGTGGGAAGAAGAAAAACACTTAACAAAAATGCTCCTTCCAGCAGCCTAAGAGAAGCTTCCCCAGACACGTGAAATGTTTCTGACTAGCAGGGAGTGCACCAGTAAATGACACCGTCACCTCAAATCATCAGAAAAGGCGAGACAAATGGCACACACACACACACACACACACACACATAAAATAGAGCCCCACAAAACTTAACCTACTCAGAAGCACGCTCATCTTAAAAATAAATAGCGTGTGCTTGCCCAAGCGACACAGGAATGTTCTAAAGTAGTGCAACCACATTAAATCACTGTCTCCATTTCTCCCCACGCATCACCCCTTCCCACTCAAACCTCAGCACTCGGGGCCGTATGTGACAGGACTGCAGTCCCCCACCTCTGCCTTTTTCTGATTTTCCAAGAGCGCTTCCCAACATCTTTCCCAGCCCAGCCCCCCTCTCTAATCCTCAGAAAGGTTGAGGGGAGTTGCGACTAGGGAATTGGCAGCAATCGGTCCTCCGGCGGGGGAAGGTTGCTAGAGTTGTTCTTTGCAGTGACCCAAATTGCACAGAGCTTTTTCACTTAGCAGCACTTCCGAACACCTCTCCAGTCCTCCCGCCCCCATCTCCCCCCAAAAAAAGCCTTGAGAATTAAGCGGGAGGAATAACTTGGTAGAACCATTTGAATAAATCACTTCAACTCACCTGGTTTGGGATATTTCTCCCCACCCCAGGCATAAACAGAAATGATGTGCGAATGAGTCACGCAGGCAAATGAACGTGTTGCGATGTCCTAAGTCCAAGGGCTGGAGTCAGTCCCTGCCCTGGTGCTGCTGTTACTCTTAGCTCAGCTGGAGCAAGCGGCAATCGCAAGCCCAGCAGCAGCAGGGGGGTGGATAGACCGTAGCACAATGAATGCAGTGGGGTTTTTGCAATGACATCATCCCTCTGTCCGAAAGGCCCCAATAGCCATGCTCAGGAGCGGTGCATTCTGGGAATCGTAGTCTTCTAAAGGCCTGGTGGGACATCGAGGCTATCGCGGGAACTACAATGCCCAAAATGCGCCAAGATCGGACGCGCCCAGAGTGGGCCAAAGAAGCGAAGGGGTCTCGGCCGCCATGTTAGGAGTGCCCGGAACAGTCCGCGGAGCCTGGCCGAGGTTTAGGCAGCGCGCGAGCCGAATGGTGGTGCGGTGGGGACGGTGAGGTGGAGGATAAACGGGTTGGAGAGCCTAGGGCCCAAACCTGGGGACCTGGGAGCGGACGCGGCAACTGGGGACAAATTGTAGGGTGGGTCCGGCTGGAGGCAGTATCAAGAGGCCCACTGGGCCTCGGCCCTAAGGTCCAGCAGGTTGTATAGGCACCCTATCCGTTCTCGTCCTTTTTCTTATTAAGGGATTGAGTGAGTCTGTTTACTTCTGGGTCCAGAGCATCACTTAGGCCGACTAATAGGACCCTCGGAGCCGTTGGCGTCTTGTTTGGGCTGCGGGGACCCTGGACGGCGACCTTTCTCACTTTGGTCGGAAAAGCCAGCTTCCACCCACGGAGTTGGGCTATTCCTCCTGATTTTTTTTTTATCTTTTTGTCATTTATATTCCAACCTTCCTTACCCCTCCGCAAGGTTTCGTACCCTCACTGGTTTTTCATACAGGAATTATTTGCCAGAAGGGTCCAAAGAAATCAATGTTGACTCGAGTAACCGAGCTGGAAAGGGACGGTGCTGTGGCGCCCCAGTTAAGAAAATACTAAGAGAGGTCTAAGGGAGTAACACCCGGTTTAAAATGCCAGGGATATTATTGACGATAGCCCTATGGACAGCTGGCGGTCGGTTTCGAAGTAACGTGGGTTCTTGGATAAACTTAAGAGTGTGTGCTAAAATATTGAGAAGATAGGATGTTCATTAGCATGGACCACCAACTTACTTTAAAAATAGAGTTAGTGTTAATTTGTGGTACTCCATATATATGATTATCTTAAGTAATTTTTTTTAACTAACTGAAACCAGTCACTAGTCTTTAAGTTACCTTGCACAGTATCAAATGAACTGTATTTTTTTTTTCCAATTGTGTTACTAAAACAATGCTGTGTATTTGCTCTTTTTCAGAGTCTGTCTACACTATGGAAGATGGAAAATTTCTTCCTGAGGGTGTCTGAAGGGTTAAAAATACGATATATATTTTGTGTTTTTCCCCACAGTTATTCGGAAAACAAAATTATTAACTTGTTACTTTGGGTCAGTAAGGATATGCCTTTCATCTCTGTGTTAGTAGTTAGTAATATTACAACTGATGGATGGATTCTCCTATCCGGAGAAGCTAGGCAGAGTGATTAAAAATAATAAAACATGATAGAAATAGTCTTTCAGACGTATACAGATGATAACTACAAAAACTTAGAAGAATCGTCTTCTGTCCTGTTTCTGGGAACAAGTCACAAGATGAAAGGCTTTGTTTCATTTTTAACAGAGGTAACATGTGTTGATCTCATTTATCTATGCAGTACAACAATGGGAAAGGCTCATACAAATATTTCTGTTATTCAGAACCACCTTCTTTTCAAGTAATTGTGGTAAGTATAGGAAAGGGAATGAAATGTTTGCTGTTTTCTTTCAGACCTTCAGTATAACTGTAGAAGTGTTTTACATTTAACAGAGAGAAGACAGTGGACAGCTTTGGATTTAGCTTAGTTTCAAACTCTTTAATTATTTTTAGGGGTTGGTGGTTCACTGGTATGTCTTATTTTACAAACCTGTAGTGAATCTTGTTCGTGGTGTAAAATATTTCTTTATATAAGCAGTAACCTGCATCTGATTTCCTATGGGAGACAGATTTTGGGGAGTGGGGGCAGATTGCTTACAAACTCGTAGGTGAGAAACTAGACCTATATAATGCAGTGATTTCTATAATTTATAATTTGTCATATGTTTGGGTAGTTTGGAGTTATTCTAGGCTAATTAATGAAATGAAACATCTAATATCTACATAAAAAAAAAAAGCTCAGTGATTTAACCTTTAACTTTTAGGGCAGAAATTCTGCATTCTTCCTTAGAAATTTTATTTACCAAGTTAATATTTGAGCAGTTGGTGACACCAGCTTCTAAAAGAATAACCTTAGTGTCCCAGAGAAAACACTGGGTTAGGAAAACTGAAAAGTGGGATTAAGAATGCCTTTGGGGGATAAAGCAACTTACATTCTTTTCATCTAAGAAAAGAATTGGGGTGTTGATTTGTATTACAATTATAGGTAGCTCATTAAAGTGTATTGAGTCATTTGCTCTTACAGCAATTTTTCAACAGTGTTGTGTCAGGATCACCTCTAAAAATATTTAACTATCCTTCACTCATCCCTGTTGAATTATTCTGCCAGGTTGGAACAACTTATTCTCTATTTTTAAAACTGAGTGAGCGTACAGGGGTAGGGTACAATTATCCTCTACATCCTGTGTTTGTGTTTATTGTGGTGCATTATACTAATAACAAAAGTTTAGGCAAAGATTTTAGTTTCACAACTAATTGTACCCACAAATGAATTCTGAAAATGTGTAGATAAGGAAATGATTTGGACATCAGTTTGTACATTGGTGAGGAGGTGGGAGAGAATTCAGTTTAGCCTTATGAGTACTGTGATATCCTGACTTACCTAGATATTTCTGAGACTGAGAGTTTAGCATAATACCAAGAAAGTAGTGGTAAGAGACACCTACCCAAGTAAGAACTCATGCTATCACAAGATTATGGTAAAGCTATTCAGAAATGTAAAAGAATCAAGTACCTAGAAGCAATAAGATACTAGGATTTTCTGAAAATAATTGCTCTCTTTTTTTCAATAACTCCCCTCCTTGCCCTGAATCCTAAATTTTTAAAATTATTGATGTTATCTTAGTATTCTTGATATTTAGGTAAATGATATGCAATGGAGTGTCTTTTTAGCCCCAAATCCTTTGATTCAGTACTGAATTTGTCTGTGGTCTCTGCTTTGAAAATCCTTTAACATTATGTCATGTATGTCTGCTAAAAAAAAAAAATACAACATCTAAGAGGACAAGCATTTGAAATGATTAAATCAGCCCTATCATTCAAGCAATTAATGGATCCATCTTTAGAGGAGGGGAGCCCTCTTGGATATGGAATATGAAGACTGACTTTAGTATTTTGAGGAATGTTGGCCTGGATTCTGCTGCTTCAGTTTGAAATCTAAAGTGGCTTGCTCAGTATCAGCCATTAGTAACCCTCTAAGCCTCATTGATAATAGCAGCCTCTGTAAGGATGTTAGTAAAGATTAAACAAAATAATCTATGTAAAGCACTTAGCAAAGGACTTTGAAACATGTAAATTGTGGATTTTTTTTTTAACAGTTGGGTAAACTACTTTTTTATTGGCTGTTTTTAAAAATTAGCCACAGAGTAGTTAGAGCCCCAAGGACAAGAATTAATTCAGATATATTCTTCCAACAGTTGGTTAAGTCAAATTTGTGTGACCAAGTTCCTAGCAAAATACAGTTCCATTTCTTCCTTTCATATGGTGATACAGGGCTACAATCTTTTTCAGCCCGTACTACTAAAGTTAATGTAAAATGCCTGTTACTGAGTTATGTTCCTAAGAGATCATAGTTGTGCTTGAGTGACTAAAAAGTTTAAATTTAAAGTTTAAAAAACTACATAGTAACAATTTCATTGTTAAACACTTGTGTACATATGTAGCTTGAAGAAGCCCCAAGTCAATTATGAAAATCAGGTTCTATCTTCGTTGAGAATCACTGTATTGTATTCCCTTAAAGAAAATGATTTGTTAAATTATGAAAAATGTTAGAATTGTTTCATATCTTAAAGTTCTAAAGCAATGCTTTTTCTATTCCAAGCTATGAAATTTGAGAGAACAGCTCTATTGTCTGCCTTTCTGTATCTCTTTTCCAAAATAGAATTAATTTTTTTTATCTATCAGAAATGAAATGTCAGTAACCCAAAGGTGATATAGACCCAGTAGTTAAATTAAAAGTTACTCTAACCTGATCAGAGTTGAGACAAGCAAACTTAAAGGGGGAAGAAAACATTTTTACCAAAACGTATCTTTTCAGACTCACCTTAGATTAAGTTAGATGTTTTCTAGTGTACATTCTTAGTAGTGAAAACAAATAAGCATGACGTGCGGAGTTCAGCATTTGGACTTTCTCTAGGGTAGATCTTAACCCATTCTGGAAACTTTAATCCATATTTTAAACACTTTGACTTAATATTCAAGAAACTAATATGTATGTTTTCTAGTCTTAGTTGATGCATTGTGTTTGTAACAAATTGGCATAATTTTAGCTGCTGGATTTTATAGGCCACTGAAGGTAAATGCAGTAAATGTCCCCGGGTCAGTATTTAAAATCCAAATGTCCATAGTTAATGATTAACCCAAAATATGAGCCCTGTTTATCCTATGATTCTATTTTTTAATTTTTAATAGGTTTGGGTAATTGTAGCACTAGAAGGTATTTCTTTGCAAGAGTTTAAGTATGTGAAGATGAATTTAATCAAATATAAATGTTTACAAATATAAAGCCTTTTAAGGAGATTACAGAGATGTGCAGTTGTAAGCAGTTACGCAAGTGGGCACATACTTGAAATTCTTAACTTGATATAGAGGCTTTTGAGGATGCTGTGTGGATTTGAACTTGATATAAAGGTTATTCCTTAGTGAGTTGTATCTTAAAACCTTTTAGGAAATGTTCATCAGTTACCCCCTTAACACCTTAACAGCCCTGATTTGATGAATTTAGCACATAGGTGTTTATCAAATTGAGTAGCTTGGGGACATGTTTGAGCCACTTCACCACCAGAAGATAAAAATTAGCAGCTATAATCTTTGATATAACCTAAGTGATGATTTTTTTAAAACACTTTGAGCAAAAAAACACAACCTCAGATTTCCTCCTTCCCTATCCTCTTGCTATAGACTTTTAGTCATTAGTATGGTATCAGGTGGAATCTTACAGTTTCTTAGTAATTGTCCCCATCAAACTGGCTGGTGTTTATTCTCTCAGTCAATGTCAGTATATTTAGAGCCACTTTGTGTTTCATAGTATTTTATATACAAGACAAAAATAGAGAAAAGCTTTAATTTTTTAAAGTTTGACACGGTGAAATAAAGCAGTTGCGTAAGTGGTAACATAAAAGTAAACTGCAAATAACATTGATATACTTAGTAGAGCACTTACATTGCAATTGCTATATTGAAACTAAATAGCATCTTACGTAAGTGTAGTGATAAATAACCTTTACCAGTCTTCTGCTATTTCTGTGGAATACTTGAGTAATAATAGTATGGTGCATTTACTCTGTTTCAACAATTGTGAATGTGGTGAAAGTTAAGTGCTAATTTTTGGTAATGAATTTTACATTTATCACCTTCTTTTGCATTTGACAGTCTCCATGCAAGAATGTTCATTCCAAGTCTGCTTTGTTTACTCTTTGTGTACTTAATGCTGGGCATTATGCTTGTTTCAAGTTTCAGTTCCAGGACCTGTTTTCAATATTCATGTTTGTGTGTCTTTCCAAAATTGTTTGCTTCTTTGTTTCCTGCTGGTCCTGAGATAACTTATGAGCAGTTTTTATTGCTTTTCATGTTGCTATGTATTCGCCTAAAATGGGTTGCTGGATTTTCTCATTTTCCAGATAAACTCTACTCTTCTCTTTCACATTGCTGGGACCTGTTTGTCATTTGTTGGAGTTCTGGGTTGCTTGTAATGGAAAAGTTGAAAAATTGAGTACTAAGATGCCAGATTTCAGGGGCTTGGGAGTGAATGAATGGGAGTGGGGCAAAAAGTAGGTACTGAATTTAGATAACTTACTTTTATGAAGTTTGGCTGTGGAAGAGGCAAGAAATAATGGGAAATAACAAGAGGGTACGTGGGAACAAAAGAGGGTTTTTATTTAAATCTTCCTATTTAGAGGCCAAAATCACACTCTTACTTCAGAGCAGTTTGATCATTTCCCAAAGGAATCAGGACTTAGAATTCTATGATGCCCCAAATTAGGTGAGGGGAAAAGTGGAAGAGCTCTGAAGTACTTAGGTAATTTTTTCTATGAATATTCCATACTTTACATTTGATTATATTTCCTTTCCATTCTGATCCTGTTCCTGTTTGTGTTCCTTCTAGGCTTTCATGGCTGCCTATTTAACCAAACTTCTGCTGGAAGAATAGTGCATTTTTATGACCATTCCAGAAAGGCATAGCAATGACCAAGAGCCTAGGTTTCTTTTGAGAAATTACTGGTCTTAAAAGGGTGGTGTTTGCCCTTTATACCAATATCATCAATAGTTACCAACCAAACCTGCCTGGGATCCTCACAACCACTATTAGAGAAAACTACTCATTTGACCAGGAGATTAAACATGAACAAAACTTGTTTGTTCTTGCCTGGCTATGATTACCAAGACACATTACCTGGAGGAGAAGTCTGAGAGGGATTCTTTTAATTACTTCTGTGAGAAAGGTATGATTGTAGAAACATTAAAAATGCATAAGTGTAACATCTTACAGCAATAGAACCCTCAACAAAAAGTGGAAAATCCAGTTTTTTGGTTTTTTTTTAAAGATTTTATTTATTTATTTGACAGACATCGCAAGTAGGCAGAGAGGCAGGCAGAGAGGAGGAACCAGGCTCCCTGCTTCTTGCTGAGCAGAGAGCCCGATATGGGCCTTGATCCCAGGACCCTGGGATCATGACCCGAGCTGAAGGCAGAGGCTTTAACCCACTGAGCCGCCCAGGCGCCCCGGAAAATCCAGTTCTGACAGTTACAAACTAAATTTTCCATTGCTTGAATTCACTGTCATTACCTAACAATTTAAATGAGTTGCTATTTCCCTCCAGAGGTTTAACTGGCAAAATAAATCGAAAGACATCAGCATAAGAAGGGGATAGCTAAGACAGGTAAGGATTCAGTATAATAAAAAATATCAAAGGAAATTGGTTATTACTAGGTCCTGACACTAACTCACTGTGTCCAAATGTGATTTTATTTACTCTGATGAGTTAGGCACCAGAAGAAGTAACTTAAGGTATTTCTAAGAAAAGACACTTAAGCTACCAATTGAATTACTCTCTGTTACAAGTTACATTTTGAACTACAATGCATTGTGCAAGGCTCTACACCCAACCTGACTCCCCAAGTTAGCTAACACTTGATACATCAAGCTAATAACCTATTTCTGACAAATGTAAGCCTATGCAGCACTCTTCTACCACTTCCAACTGAAGGAGGGAAAGGCATAAAACAAATGTTTACATAATTATTTAAGGGACCAAAGTTATATCCAGATTCAGAAGCTTCTGGTACTCCTGCTTACTATCAAGTTAATGCAAGTACTTATTATTAATATTAACAATACCTACCTGCTCGGTAGTCTAAGATAGAAGGTAGACATTACATAGGCTGTTCATTTATGTGCCTGAGTGCATTCTGGTTTTCAGTAATCTAAGTAGCAACTTGAAAGTTATATATGACCCCATTGTAACTTGAGATAACCCTAAACTTCTGAAATATACCTTGGTATATGTTGAATTCACTTAAAATGCACTTAATAGGGCACTCGAGTGATTCAGTTGGTTAAACATTTGCCTTTGGCATGGGTCGTGATCCCAGGGTACTGGGAGCAAGTCCCACTCGGTTCCCTGCTCAGGGAGCCTACTTTTCCTCATCCTCCCTTCTGGTGCTCTCTCTATCACTGTCGCTCTCAAATAAATACATTCTTAACCTAAAAAAAAAAAAAAGATGCATTTAATAGTTCACAGGTAACTGAAAAGTAATTTTTCCAGTAATACTGGCAAGAACATGCTGTTAAAATACTTGTGAACTAGTTGAGGTCAAAGTAGAACTACAGCCTATTTGTGTATATAAAAATTATATAAATATATATAATGTATAATATGAGTATGTCATATGTATAAAAAATTATACCATTTATATATATATGTATATATGGAGCCTGATGCAAGACTTGATCCCAGCCTGTGCTGTAGTGTGTGTGTGTCTTGCATCAGGCTCTCTGCTAGGCAGGGAGTCTGCTTCTCCCTCTACCCCTCCTGCCTGCTCAAGACCTCTCTCAAGCTCTTGCCCTCTCAAATTAAAAAACCTTAAAAAAGACTGACAAGGAATTATTATCTAAAAACCATTTTCAGAGTTTGGTCTGCCAATACCTGAAGTGACTTACGGCTTTATGTCCCAGTTGAATGTCAGTCTAAAAAATTCCAAAGGCATAGTTTGAAATACTGTGAAGTCAGACCTGAGTTCTGGATTCTGGTCTGATAATTAGTAACTAAGGTGTCAGCCTAGGCAAATTAGCTTTGAATCTGTGGGGTTTTTTTTTTGTTGTTGTTAGATTTTATTTATTTGAGAGCACAAGGTCCGGAAGAGGGAAAAGCAGACTCCCTGCTGAGAGGGAAACACCCCCCCCCCCCAGGGCTGGATCCCAGGACCCCAGGGTTATGACCTGAGCCGAAGGCAGACACTTAACTGAGCCACCCAGGCGCTCTCTGAATCTGTTTATGTTTAAAAATGTGGTAGCATTTAACAACATCAAATACGTGGTTTTCTGTGATGTCCTATGGTTTAATGTATAGGCTTCCAGCATCAGAATCTAAGATACACACAAAAAATGCAGATTCTGGTGTCCCACCTAGATACACTGCTTAAAAATCTGAGGATGAGATCGGGGATCTTCTTTCTTTTTAAAGAATATTTATTTTAGAATGTGTGTAGTGCATGAGTGATCAAGACCTGAGCGAACACCAAGAGCTGGATGCATAACTGATTGTGCCACTTAGGTGTCCCTGGGGACCTGCATTTTAAATTAATTCACCAGATGATTTCTCTACCTGATCTTGAAAGCACAAAGTGAGATAATTTGCCAGAGTTTCTTCTAAGGGTGGGTCCCCTCTTTTTTTTTTTTTTTTTTTTTAAGATTTTATTTATTTGACAGAGATCACAAGCAGGCAGAGAGGAGGAAAGCAGGCTCCCCACTGAGCAGAGAACCTGATGCAGGGCTTGATCCCAGGACCCTGACATGACCTGAGCCAAAGGCAGAGGCTCAACCCACTGAGCTACCCAGGAGTCTTAGGCCCCCTCTTTGTGTTCCTAACTCCTTTCCTTTGTGCTCAATAGCTCTTATTCCTGCTGTTATTCCAAGACACAGATGCCAAGATTTTAAAAGTACTTCTGCATACGTATATTCAGTGAAAAATCAAACTCAACCGCTTGGATAAGTATTGCTTAATTAAGGTGTGTAATACAGTTTTTTTTAAAGAGAAATGAACAAATTATATCTTCATCTAAAGCATTTGACAAATTAAGCCCTACAGTACTCTATTATAGACATTCAAAGTATCAATATTTGGGGGCACAGTTTCAATCCTAAATCAGTTTCTTTGATTCTGTAAGTATGTATTAATTACCAAGTTAAATGCCCTAGAGATACAAAGATGACTACAGCCCTCTAAACATTAGAGTCTTGATGTTTTTAGTGTCATGGACCCCTTGTCAAGGTAGATAAATCCACTTCTGCAAAGAAAAGTGTTTTAAGGTATAAAGTACAGTATATCTGATTACAAAGGGAGCCAGTGATAATGAAATAGTTACCAAAAATTATATATAGAAATTTATATGTTTTATTAACTCATTAACAAGATTTAACAGTAGCTCTCATCTGTAATTTCAACAGTGGTGAGCATAAATGATATTTCAAGTTGTTTGCAAGAATTATATGAAAACATAGTTCAACTGAACTATAAAAAATTATCTCTTACTACTGTGATCTGTTGCCTGTGTTCAAATTTTATTAGGAGTTACTGAAAATAGAGATGCAGTTTTTCCCATCTAAATTCATGGACACACTGAATTCTATTAAGAATCCTGGTTAAACTGTTTAATAATAGGAACTTATTCATGTATCCAGGGCCTAAGTAAGATCTATGTAAACACTGAAAAACTTGAGATGCCTCCTAACCTCATAAAATTCAAAATAAAAATACTTACACCATAAAGTAGATTTAAGGAAGTTCTGTTTCTCCTGGTAAAGACTCTCATGCTTTTTAGAAAGTCCTAAGTTAAATCTAAAGAAGTACTAAAATACTCCATTTGTTTCATGGTAGATGAATAGGAGAGGCTGCAGTTGTGTGAAAGTATGGGTTTAGTATCTAAGATTGTATCTACTACACTTGGTATATAGTAAAGGCTCGATAGCAGTAACATAAAGTGAAAGATCTTTTCCATAAGGGGTTCACAGTTTTAGAGAACATTAAGGTATAACAAGTGTGGAATACTGTAATAGGGACCAGATAGATGCTCATTTCTCTATAAATGAACAGCTTAGAGGGGTTGTTTGTAACCCAAGTGATATCACTTGTAGATAAATTGAGTTGGGCTACTATCCTCAAGTGATCCTACTAGTGTGTAAGCTCCATGCAGGTAGGATTTTTGTCTGTTTTGTTCATTGTATCTGGTGTATTCCAAAAATAGAGGAAATTGCCTGCCACACTCAACTAATCTGCCCACCTGATCAGCCTCAGGTCTGTGTACCTCCATTTGTCTAGATGCTGCTGAAACATGTAAGCATTAACCTACCACAAACTAGAAATTAAAAATAGCTCTTCCTTAGACATTCAGTAAGTGAATAAAGAGGGATATTTTATTTTCTCAGCGGAAAGCTAATAAATGCTGTGATAAGTATAAGTTTACCTACCATTTCCATTCAGCACTCCAAGAGGATAGGAATTGCCATTTTAAAATTAAGACACTGCCCAGAGTTATTCATTAAGTAGTAGAGGAATTGGAAAACAATATGCAGTCAGTTTCCCAGACCGAAGTATCTTATCTCCCACTTGGCCAAGACACAAAGGTGGTCTTTCCCCCACATTTCACAAAGAGGTAAAATCATGTGAAACAGACTGGGTAGCAAAACAAGTTCCATAGCTATTAATGCACATCTTTAACAGTTCTTATTTAGAAATATATTTTTTAAAATACAGATCTTATACTCTACGCTGAAGTCATTTGTTTACCCTCCAAGAAGAGCATTTGAACGTTTCAGAGGTTTGTGTTGGTACTTTATAGGTAACGGAGTTTTTCAAATTCCCATTCTTCCCACCTACCATGGGTGGGTATGTTTTCACAAAGCTTGTTTAGAAGGCAGTAAAGCAGTTTAGACAAAATCATCATTGTTTGGACTAAGAGAAAATGAAGAGTGATTCCAAAGTCCTCTTGAGTCACACAGGGAGAGCAAGACCAATATCTAAATTAGCATGTGATACAGAAGCAGCCATGTTGGTCAATCCATAACTTGAAGAAGTTAAACAGGACTTCATGTTATAGATGAAGAAAGTGAATAGCTGGGAAATAAAACCTGGCCTGACCTGTATTAATGTGAAGCCATTTATAGGTTTTACCAATGTTACTAGGAGTGAACATTGATTGACTTCGCTGCAGAAATACTGACCACAGTGTGCTGCCCTGGACCTTGCTGCAGACGTTTCATAACGTGGTGTGTGGACCTTATTGCCATTCTATTTTTTTAATTTATTAAAAAGATTTTATTTATTTGACAGATCACAAGTAGGCAGAAGGAGAGGGAGAAACAGGCTCCCCACTGAGCAGAGAGCCTGATGTGGGGCTTGATCCCAAGACCCTGGGATCATGATCTGAGCTGAAGGCAGATGCTTAACCGACTGAGCCACCCAGGTGCCCTCAAGCATCCTTTTAAACTTGTAGTACTTGTACAGGTCATGTGACAGTTTTATATCTTGAAAATAATTATAAATAATTGCATCGTTTATTGACTTGGAAAGGGTAAAACCAGTGACTAATTGTAGGCCAATGGGGGATTAGAAACTCACCTTTAATATTCACAGTGCTCCTTCAAAGCTGATTAAAATGTCTAGGAAACAGCTTGATTTTATCTTCTAACTCTCCTTCCTTTTTATTTTTTAGCAACTTCAACAACCTTAGTTTCTTTCATGCAAATAAGCATTGTCTCCTTTCCTTTTAACACAACACTGCAAAATGACTAGCTCATAAACCATTCAGACGTTATTGCTGTTAGTAGGTAACATGCTATTCTGCCTGGTACCTACACAGTTGGCATGCAACAATTGCTTAATGGATAAGAAAGTTGTTAAAATTTTGACAGATTTCTTAGTCCTGTGAGTAAGCACTGACTTACATCACCCCTTATCACCTGGTGTTTTTGTGACAGATTTTCTACGAGTGAACTGTTTCAGACAATGAAGGAAATAAAACATTCATTAATTGATAACGCCCCCCACCCCCGCCTGGACACAAGACTGAATTGGGAGTCCTTGATTCCCAGTATATCATAATATCATAACTAGCCTGAAAGAAAGAGGCAGAGAGGGCCATGGTATTTGAGAATAAAATTTATTTATAGCTGAGCTTTATGTCATGATTCTTAATGCCATGACCATTAAGCCATTCCTATAACACTTAAGTGTATCTTCTAAAGGAAGCCTGTGAAATATCTCCAGAATGACTTGGGTTTTTGGAGGGGGGGGTTGTTTGTTTTAAGTAAGCTCTAGGCCCAATGTGGGGCTTTAACTTATGACCCTGAAGTCAAGAGTCTCACACTCTACTAATGGAGCCAAACAGTTACCCCAGAATGACTTGGATTTTAGTGGCATTAATTACTGTTTTCTTTGGGGACCTGATTCTTTGTAGTGAAACATTCCAAAATGATGCAATTTGTCAAAGACTGTTTCATCTTCAGTATCTTTTTAAAAAATACAATTAGGTAAAGCATTTTTAAATAGACTGCCTCCACCTGATCCATTTTCTTGTTACCTGGTAATGTTTTTCATCAGCAGCCACAGCTCTGAAAGGACGTTAAAGAGTCTCCTGTTACACACTATAGCACTTATGTTCATAATAGAACATTAAGATAGATTGAAGGCTTCCATAATTAGCCTACACTCAGTCTTTTCCTACCCTCTGCCCTCTGATTTCCTACTTATATTTTTGTAGTAACTGTGTTGAGGGTACATGACCACTAAATTGTATGTTTCTTTAAGAGCAGGAGCTATACCACATTTATTTTCACATTTCTTTGTGTGCTTAAAACGGGACTTTTATTTCTTCAGCAAATATTCACTGAGTATCCACTAGGTGTCAGATATACTAGGTAGGTTCTAGGGACATCAAGATAACTAAGTACAGACATGCTCTTGGGAATCTGTCTTAAGCGGGAGAGGTGGCAAAAGATATTTTGTAAGCCCAAAACAAAACCCCCTGCAGTGTAATATGATGTTATAGTGGAATAGGCTATTTTCTTATTTAAGAGGACTAAAAAAACATTTCCAAAAATGTATCCCCAATAAGCTTGCCTCAGTGACTAAATTTCCACCATTATTGCATTGTGATTGCCTCTGGGCACAAAAACTAAGGGGCATCAATGGCTGTGGAATTAATTTTTCCTCTTTTTAAAATCTTTTTGTTAATTTTACATACAGTAAGATTCATTTTTTATATATAGTTTCTTGAGTTTTGACAAATACATGGAAGTCATGTAATCACCACCACAATCAAGATACAGAACAGTTCCATCACCTCAAAAAGTTCTTTTGTACCACCCCTTTTAAAATTTTATGTGTTTCATAATTTTGGTAAAATTGTTTTTCAAAAGGTAAGGCTTGGCTGTTTCATGTACATCTTTTCCTTATCAAAAATGTATGTCTTTGGGTTAAGACAGTACCATTTCTAATAAGCCTCTGGAGAAATATAGATATCCAAAGAAGGATATCCAAAACATTACACCATTGTAAGTCATCTACACTTTAGTTGGTAGATCATGCTGCTGAAAAGAATTAGGATTCAGAAAAGGTAAACAATGTATGTGGTGTGTGTATGTTAGATTAGAAAGAGGATAGTAGTTGGGGTAGAGGAGGAGATTAGGGCCTGACAATGGAACATCATACATAGAAGGATAAGAGTAGCATGTTTTTGAATAGTGTAAGGTCCCTGGGTTCTCAAAGATACAAGGGCCACAAAAGAAGAGATGGGTCCTGAAGAGGGCTGGACTTCATGTAAAGATTGGTCAGCCTGTTGTTATCTGAAACTACTGTCCTGGGATTCTAGGATTGGTTCTGCCAGTAATTCATTCTTGAAAAGTCACTTTCCTTTTCTGGGACTCAATTTCATCATCTATTAAAAAAATGTTGGAATAAGTATATTCTCAAGTCTATTTGAGTATATTCTCAAGTCTATTCCAACCCAGGCGAAACTTTTGGGTATGTGTGTCTGAGGGGAGTGGTGAGTTTCTGTCCCATTTTAACTGGAGAAGCATATCTGTAGATAACAATAACCAAACTCTAACAGTTATTAAGATCCCTTAAAATGTCGTGTAATTTGATATCAGAAGCTGCAAAGCAAAGTTAATACTGATCTCATTTGGGCTCCAGTGATCTAGCTTTCTGGCCCTCAGTCTCCTCATTTGTAGAATAACTAGATACAGGTTCCTTGCAGTTTCACATTTTATGAAAGTGAAACCTATTAAAACTTACCAGTGTTATTTCTGTTCTCATTTCCTCTGGATCTGTACCTATTCTGATTTTGCTTTTTCAAGTTATTAGTCACCATTCAGTACTTCTGTGTGCCAGAATTTGTAATGTAGTGTATTTCACCTATGTTATTTAAGAAATTTTACAGTGCTGCTGTCCTTTATAAGTCCACAAGTATGGGAAAATCACACCATGCCTCCTATCCCCATCCAGGATAACATATTCCTACAGCAAGATCTCATTTTAGTGAATATTAAAACTAGCATTAGAGAGGGGAAGAAGGAAGGAAGATGTGTGTGGCTTTCAATTGGTAAGTGAGGGGAAAAGAACTAAGAGTTGAGAACGTACTGTGTGCTAGGCACCTTATATGTGCCTATCTTCTTTAGGTCATTATTAAAAGCAGACAGGAAAGGAGCCTATTTATCTTGGTAACAAAGGGAAAAAAATTCTTTCATCCCCCAAGTCATTGGAATTACTCAGAATATAAATTTTTTCATGTCATTCTCTCCTATGAGACAGACAACATAATCCTTCTACATAGTGTTTGGCAAATATTTATGAAATGAATAGGCATTTTTCTCCTGTCCTTACAGTAGAGGTCCTTTGGGTCCATGGACCTCTAAGAATTTTATAAAAGCTATGGACCCACAAGGATGTCTCCTCTCCTACTACACAAACACAACAAAACAAAAAATAGTCAACTCCCTCTCCTTGCCCTAAGTCACTCCATATATGTATTTGTGCAAAATCCATAATTTTGGAATGTTTTCCACCTTTCTGTGATTTATTCATGTGTCCCAGGTTAAGAACTCAGTTCTAGAAACATCTCTGGATATCTAGACAGCCTAGGAGCTTAATTCCATTAACTTGTAATGCTTATAGAGCTGTCATCCTTTATTGGTCCTTTACAGGTTTGAGAAAGTTGCACCATGCCTCCTGACTGTTCAGTTTTGTTTTTTTATGAGCAGAAATTATATCCAACTTGCTCTTTGGTTCATTAAAATGTGCTACAACCAAAGAACAGCATTATATTTTTAAGGTTTTTGAAGTAGGAATTGTTTAATTTTACAGATGAAGAAATTAAGGTTTGTCCCAAGTTTATTTTATGTGAGTATCATATCTCTGGCTTTCTAAATGGAATGATTCCCCTTCCTCCCTCCCTCACTTCCTTCTTCCCTCCCTCCCTCCTTCCTTCTTCCCCTTCCTTCCTTCCTTCCTCCCTTCCTTCCTTCCTCCCTTCCTTCCTTCTCATTCAGAAACCCACTTAAAGTATTGCTAGGCCAGTGTCCTCATCTGTGAAATTTTATCTGGGTAGAGAAAGATGGTGAAAAAAAAAATGACCTTGTTTCATAATGGAAGACAATGACCTATAAAACAAATATTCTAAGTAATTCCAAATACGGTATGAGAACCCCCCATAAATCTGTGAGAATCAAATTGGTTAAAGGAAAACAATGTTGTATAAACTCTACAGTTTTCCAAACACAAGGCCCTTACCTTGTTATAAAATCCAGGGCCTAGTAGGGAGAAGTTATTTGGATGCTTATCTAATCTCCAGTATCTCCTGTGCTCTTACTTGACAGCCAGACGGCATCTTATCCAGGCTTGTGATGGAGGAAAATTGAGTTGTTTATTATTATTATTATTATTATTATTACTAAAGTGGAAAAAATAGAGAGTTTGTCAATCAGATGGATTAATATTTTAAGCACTTATTATGTGCCAGGAGCTTTTTAATTTCTGGGTGAAGAGTAATGGAGTCTCCATTGTGCACTTACCCCAGGGTACATACACAGTTACAGTTAACATTTGAGTGCTTACTGTAAGCGAAAGCATTGTTCCAGCTACATTTGCGTTAATTTCATTCACAGGTTTCTCAGTCTTTGTAATAACTCAGTAAAATACTGTTAATGTTTTCATCACTAACAAGAAAACTGTAGTTTAAAGAGATTAGAAATTTGCCCAACAATGTTCCAAAGCTGAGACTTTGAACCCTGGCTGATTTGACTCTGAAGTCTGTACTCCATTCCAGAACACTCCTAAAGCCTCTAATATATAACCATTAATCTTTGCTGTCACTTGCTGTCCATAGTGGGGGAGACCATAAAGGTGGGATTAAGGGGGAGTTACCAGGACTTTTCTGAGAGAAGTGGTGCCTTCCCCCACAAACAAGTTTGATGTGGTGAAATCAGGTTGGAAAGATAAAAGAGGTTGAAGACGGTGGAGGTGGCGTGGTTGAACCTGTTCAGGAGCTGATTACATCTGAGCCTCTGGCCCTTTTACCTGCCAGCTGACTAAGAGCGGGCTGATGGGCCAAAGCCCAGGCAGGTTAATTTCATGGGCTGTATACTTCAAAGGATCTGATTCCTGGCACTGCTGTGCACAGTTGCTTTTCAGAGGGCAGAGTCTTGTGGGGGAGGGAACAGGATGGCTTCCAGGAAGTGTTTGCAAAAGACCAAGGCAGTGTTTGCTCTAAATCCAAATATATGCAGCTTGTTCTAGGACTGGCAATAAAAAAATAAAAAATAAAGATTAGCCCTAAGCATGGGTTAAAATTGGGTATTTAAATCTTAAGTATTCCTCTGCAGTAAATATAGCAATTAAGAATATGAATCCTATGAATACCCAGCCTTTGTATCAACACGGACGGGACTGGAGGAGATTATCTGAGTGAAATAAGTCAAGCAGAGAGAGTCAATTATCATATGGTTTCACTTACTTGAGGAGCATAAGGAATAACATGGAGGACATTAGGAGAAGGAAAGGAAAAATGAATTGGGGGAAATCAGAGGCGGAGGCCAACCATGAGAGACTGTGGACTCTGGGAAACAAACTGAGGGTTTTGGAGGGGAGGGGAGTGGTGGGATAGGTGAGCCTGGTGGTGGGTATTAAGGAGGACACATAATGCATGGAGCACTGGGTGTGATGTATAAACAATGAATTTTGGAACACTGAAAAAATAAAAATTTTTTAAAAAAGAATGTAAAAAAAAAAAAGAATATGAACCCTAGAGTTAGACCTGGATTCCAATATTGGTTCTACCACTAAACTGTGAATAAATAGATTACTATGCCTCAGTTTTCTCATGTGTGAAATGCGGATTAAGTACCTGCTTCATAGACGTGTTGTGAAGGTTAATGTGAGTACAAAGTATTGAGTATAAAGCATATATCACAGTACCTGAGACATAGTAAATTCTCTTGAAAAACAATCATTCAGAGAAAATTCATATTTTATAAGAGAATCTCTGGGCTTAAATTAATTCATTTTTCTTTTACTTAAAATACATTTAAAAAGCATTTATTATTGTATTCCATGGCAGGAATAGGGAAAACAGTAACTTTTGTTGAACATGTAAAAGGAGCCAAATATATTTAAAAATATATTGTCTCATTTAATGTTCACAGCAACCCTACAAAGTATTTTCCTACCTTATTAATGAGACCCTAAGTTGAGAGAAGTTCAGTAGCATGCCTAAGATTGAATAGTGAGCACTCTGTAACTCCAAAACCTGTGAATAAAATACCATTTATCCCCACTGGAACATATTATTCAGCAAGCAGTCAGACACATAAACAAATACCTACATTCAAAGTGCTGTTATTGAGCTTTATACTATGTGCCTGGGAGCAGAGAGCAGGGAAGATGAACTGAGCAGGGATGTGCCTGGGTGCAGTAAAGTTCATCTTCTTGACAGGAATAAATAATAATAGTGGGACTTTGGGCAGGAATGAGATAGGGGGTTTTTGCTAGTGGAGAAGGAGTTAAGAGAGGTCTTTCTGGGTCTCCTCAAGTCACATTAAAAGAGGGATTAGCATTATGACAAGCATTATAATTGCAGCAAATATAATTGCAGGCAAAAGAACTGTCTCCAGAAAGACCAGATTATGTTGTTTACTTGATGTAAAATGGTGGAGGTTATATACAAATAATTTCTGTTAGCATCAGAAGTATCCGTACCTCCTTGGGCTTTGTAATTAACAATAATAGCAACTAACTCCTATTGCATGATCATTAGATACTGGTCACTACTGTGTTCACAGGCCAGAACTTTTTTTTTTTTTTTTTTTTTTTTTTTAAAGAGAGGAAGAGAGAAGAGAGAGAGGGGGCAGAGGGTGAGAGACTCTTAAGTAGTCTCCATGCAGCATGGAGACCAACTCAGTCTCACAACCCTGAGATCGTGACCAGAGCCAAAAATCAAGAGTTGGGTGCTTGCCAAACTGAGCCACTCAGGTGCCCCTCACAGACCAGAACTCTTAACTAGAGAAAGGTGGAAAGGGTTTGTCTAAGCCACTAATCTCAAATTAAATACACTTAATTGGGGCAAATAAGCTAAACTATTTACAAGAATTATTTTAATCTTCATGACATACTAGGGTGGTAGAAGCTAACAAATTTTTCACTAAAACATTTTCCTTTTTTCTCCTGGGCACGCAAAAGGACTACATTTCCTGGACTTCTTTGCAGCCACATTTTGTTCTGGCCAATGAAAAATGACCAGAAGTGATTTCTGACATCATCTTCAGGTCTGACCCATGAAACTCACCCTTTTAATTCTCCAGGCTCTCTTCCCTCATCTGGGAGAGGATCCAGCAAAACCAGTAGTATAAGAGCCTGTCTTTTCCTCCCCCCCACCTCCAGCCTTTACTGGATTGTGATATGAACCAGAAATAAACTTGTACTGTGTTAGGTCATTGAGATGTGGGGGTTGTTTGTTACAGCAGTTCATGTATCCTAATACAACAAGATTTGACAAGAACCCAGAGAAGGGAGAGAGAAATTGTTTCAGTGTCTGGCACATGATATAAAAAATAAAAATAAATATAAAAAATAAAAATAAAAAATAAAAAAAAGGTGATTAACTTCATTAATTTAAGAAACAAGAATGTTACTTTTATGAGAGAGCTTATGAGCAACTATCTAAAAGTCCTCTGGGTAAAATGTGAGAAAATGTCGGGAATCACTGACAATACACTGGTTTCCAAAGCTTTTCACATATACAACTGGGCATACCTTAAGGAATGGACATACCACCCCTGCAGTACCTCATACTCTGTAGCCTGCTAGATCAGTAAAGCACATTTCTCTAAGTTTTATAAAAATATGTAACAAGTACAAATACAATTTTTATCCATACTGGGGATTCTTCCTCCTTTGTAAATTTTTTTTAGGATTGTATTTTTTTATTTAGAGAGCGAGAGATCAGGGTGGGTCAGGGTGAGAAGCCCAGAGTCTGATGGTCTCAGGACCATGAGGTCATCACCTGAGCTGAAATTAAGAGTCAGGTGCTCAACTGACTGAGCCACCCAGGCACCTCTCCTTCCTCCATCTTGTTGAGTTTTTCCTCATTTATTCAGATCTAAGGGCTAAAATGTGTATTTTAGATTTCTCAAGTTATTTTTCTCTCAGTAGTTTCCTTTGCTCTAACATGGTTTCTGGACATTATAGTACTTAGCTGGAGCTGTATTTTTAATCTTGAGAAATTGAATTCCTATAATTTGGCCTTGGTCACTGAGTGATCTCAAATTTTTGATGTAGTAACTACTACTGTATTTTCTTCTTCCTCCTTCATACTTACTTGCAAAGTTGATTCCTATGGAATTGCATGGATTGCTACTTAGGCTCCTGGCTTCACATTTTCTCCTCAAGTGCAGATAAATTATTTCTTCTTGCCTTGGGTGAATCAGAATATTAGCATAGCCTTCTGAGACATTTTGTTGCTATTACCCTTATCATGTTCCTCCCCTCAGTCTTACATTTTCAAAACATTCAGGAGGTAGGGGATTGGTTTTTGAAGCCTTAATAAATGTTCAAAGAAGCTATGTGGCTTAGAGGAAGCAAACAGGATTTGCATGCAGACAGACTTGATTTCCATCCCTGACATAGCTGCCAGCCAGCTCTATATGACAGTGGTCAGTTATTCAACTTTTTAAGAGACACAGCTAAAACAGAGATGGTAAAACCCACTTTGCAAGGATGAGTGAGATATGTAAGCTAATTTCACTTTTGAATATGGATACAAAAATCTTAAAATACTAGCAAACCAAACCCAAAATATACCCCATAGCCATTTATTAATATCAAGAATATAAGTTTGGTTTAATATTTTTAAAAACAAATGTAGGGGCACCTGGGTAGCTCAGTGGGTTAAGCCTCTGCCTTCGGCTTAGGTCATGGTCCCATGGTCCTGGGACTGAGCCTCGCATGAGGCTCTCTGTTCAGCAGGGAGCCTGCTTCCCACCCCCCCACCCCCCGCCTGCCTCTCTGCCTACATGTGATCTCTCCCTCTCTCTGTCAAATAAATAAATCTTTTGCAAAATAAATAAATAAATAAATAAATAAAAACAAATGTAGTTTATACCTTACCTGATTGATGGTATAAACATAAATGGTCATAACAATAGATGCAGAAAAATTTTTGATAAAATTTAACATCCATTCATAAAAACAAAACTCTTGCCAAACTGGGAGTAGAAGAGAACTTCTTACATTGACAAAGGATATCTATTTAAAAAATTATGCTTAAAGAAGCAAAAGGTTTCTTAAATTGATAAAGAATAACTTTAAAAAAGTATATCATACTTAATGGTTAAAAGAGAACAACTGAGGCGCCTGACTGGCTCGGTCAATTAAGTGTTTGACTTGTGATTTCGGCTCAGGTCATGATCTCACGGATTATGAAATTCAACCCTGCATCAGGCTCCATGCTCAGTGGGGAGTCTGCTTGAGATTCTCTCTCCCTCTTTCTGCTCCTCTCCCCACTCTCTCTCACTCAAATAAATAATTAAAGCAATATGGAAAAAAATCTCACTTTGAGGTCAAGAATAAGAGACTTCTTAGATGCTTGTCTGGCTTAGTTGGTAGGGCATATGATTCATCATCTTGGAGCTTGTTGCTCCCATGTTGCTTGTGGAGATTGCTTTTATTCATTTATTTTAAGATTTTAATTTTAAGTAATCTCTACACCCAACGTGGGGCTCAAACTCACAACCCTGAGATTAAGAGTCACACACTCTACCAACTGAGCCAGCCAGGGACCCCAGAGATTACTTTAAAAAAAAAATAAATAAATAAATAACATAATTTTTTTAAAAAAATAAGAGACTTCCTTTACTTATCATTGTCCTGGAGGTCCTAGCCAGCTAAGGGGAAAAAAAATTTAGATGATAGATAATTCAGGAAGAAAAATAAAAAAACAACTACATATACATTATTAAGACAAAAAAAGCTTGGAAAGTTTATTGGATGCAATAAATTGAACTTTTATATACTACCAATAATTTTTAAAATATCTGAAATAGACTACTTAACAATTAAGCACTAAAAATACCAAGAACCCAGGAATAATCTTACAAAAGATGTGTCTATCTCTAAAGAGAAGAATGAAACTTTGTTCACAGACATTAGAGAAGACAAAAAGAAATGGAGAAGTGTACCATGTTCAGAATGCCTTCTTCAACCCTGCTGCTTTTTAAATAAATGTATGCCATTTATTTATTTATTTATTTATTTATTTATTTATTTATTTTTAATGTAAGCTCTATGCCCAACGTGGGGTTTGAACTCATAACCTTGAAACCGAGTCACATTCTCTACCAACTAAGTCAACCAAGCACCCTTTTGCTTCTTAGTGCTCTGCATACCGTACCCTACTTGGAACCCAAGCCCTGATGCCTCAGAGACCTACCTGCCTTCATTTCTTTTTTGCTGTAAACAAACACTTGCATTAGAAAGAAAAACTAAAGAAACAGCTCCTGATATTATTAGCATTGTTGTATGCAATCCTGGATCCAAGCTCACTGTCACGAGGTCTAGCAAGGACTCTAATTGCGGCTGCATGGTGGACCCGGATCTTTGAAAGTTCTGGGAAAGTCCAGTTCATCTCCAAGCAGGAGAAGAATAGTCAACATTTATAGAGGATTCACTCCATCCAAATTACATTCCTTTTTTTGACCTTTAGTGCAAGCCCAAGAAGAAAGGATTTATATTATCCTATTTGCTATGTGAGAATACTGAGGCTCTTCAATGTTACTGGCAACCAAAGACCCACAGTCAGTCATGAAGTTGAAACTCAAATCCAGGACCTTTGATACCAAATTTGATGGATTATCTTCTACAAAAACATTGCATTTTTTAGAGCAACCCTGTCA
Organism: Martes martes; assembly: GCF_963455335.1. NCBI lineage: Eukaryota > Metazoa > Chordata > Mammalia > Carnivora > Mustelidae > Martes > Martes martes. Next base: position 68,174,656 of record NC_137898.1, read on the forward strand.
TACCATCATCATAGTACATTCATTGGGGCAAATTCAAGGTCTCGAGCCTTTCGACTGAATAAATCTTCTCCTTATGCCTCTATTCTCAAACAATTGAGTTTCTCTACAGAAACTCATTATACTTTTATATCTTAAGAAGGGAAGAGAAGGTGGGGTGCCTGGGTGGCTCAGTGGTTTAAGCCTCTGCCTTCAGCTTGGGTCATGGTCTCAGGGTCCTGGGATTGAGCCCCGCATCGAGCCCCGCTTCGGGCTCTCTGCTCAGCGGGTAGCCTGCTTCCCTGTCTCTCTCTGCCTGCTTGTGCTCTCTCTCTCTCTGTCAAATAAATGAAATTTTTTAAAAAAATTATTTAAAAAAAAAGGGAAGAGAGGGAGAGAAAGGAGAGCAAAAAGTAGGGACTTTACAGTATTTGCCTCACAAATTGACAATTAGTTTTTATAGTCAAGCCAAAACCTCCCTTCTCTTACCTGTGAAGAGAGATAATAAATTTTCTCTCTCTCAGTCTTTTTAGGATTAAAGTGAAACATGAAAAAGGCTTAGCACAGTGACTAACACATAGCATATGCTCAATAAATACTAGCTATTGCTATGAGCATCTACGACACCATTAGAAGATAATCCCACAGGTTTTACAACCAAACAGAGCATTTCCCAGATCAGAGTAGAGGAAGCACAATGCTAAACTGACTGCAGTTTTGTTTTGGTTTGGTCTGGTGTTTTTGGCCAGGTCTTTTGTATGGTATTTATTTATTTTTTAAGATTTTATTTATTTATTTAAGAGAGAATGAAAATAAGAGAGTGAGCGAGCATGAGAAAGGAGAGGGTCAGTGGGAGAAGCAGACTTCCTGCTGAGCAGGCAGACCGTTGAGAGACTATATCCAGGGACTCCAGGATCATGACTTGAGCCAAAGGCACCCAACCAACTGAGCCACACAGGTCCTGCCTTTTGTACAGTATTTAAAGAGCTATCCTTTCTCTGGAGAGCTGTAGTGGGAAAGAAGAACTTTCCCCCCACCAAACTAAATGTTTTTGTTCTCAGCATGTGATTTACAAAGGAAGCCATATTGTCCAAGACATCTCCTTTGTTCATTCTTTTATTCGTTTATTTACTTTGCAGTAAAATTGCTGAGGAGCCAGCAATGTAGTAGGCATTATCCTAGTCATTGGGAATGGAGAGAATTCTGTCATGAGTTAGCACTACAAAAGGAACTCTCGGGCAGTCTTCTCAGGCATCACAGTTCTGAGGGTCCAGGACTGTTCATTTGGAGGAAAAGGAGGCACACTGCCAAATATGGTGAGAACTGCACAAGCTTGGCATCAGAGGAATGGAGGTTTAAAGCAAGGTGCTGCTTACTTTATGTTTAAACTTGAACAAATCCATATCTTTTCTTCATCTGCTCAATGGGAACTAGATACTTACCATGAAGGATTATAATGAGGATTCAGTGGTGTCAGGTAAATGAAGTGTCTGGCCCTTAGTGGCTCCTCCTTCTCATGAAATTGATGGGCTTTCTGTCCCTCTAACTTCTCCATTCCAAGTTGCATTTTTCTTTGCGGTTTCTTTTTCCCTTTAAGGCTGATCTTAATTTACTGTAAAACCTGCTCTCAAACATGTAATAATAATAATAAAATAAGTGGAGAAGTGGGTGGGACACACAGTGTACTTTGCCCTCCACCAGGAAGCCACCCTCCCACTCCTCTTCCCACACAGCCATCATTGTTTCCAGCACAAACTCCTGTTCCTCAAAGGCCGGTCATTCCTTAACTATCCATAACCAAGTATTTCAAGCCATCTCTGATTGGTACATCAAACGGTGATGCAGGTGGACTGTTTTTACATTTGCTCTTTATCCTTTAGTAACTGGTCAGACTATTCAGAGGGAAAAAGGATCTTGTAGGGAAGCTGACTCTAAAAGAATGCTGAGTATGTCCTTCTTGGACTCTTGATGCATCAGGACAAATGTCCTTTGTCCTCTGAATAGTGATGGCCCAGCTTCTTTTTGTCTATTTGAACCCTGCTTTAAACACTGAGAAAGTTGTTTTCTTCATTTATTTACTTAATTGTTTATTCATTTACTCACTAGACATTTATTGACCACCAACTATGTGCCAAACCTGTGCTAGAATTGGGGGATGTATCAATGAAAAACAGACTGGATCCCTACCCTCATGAAGCTTACATTCTACCAGGGTAGACAAATGACAACAAAAAAGTCATCAAATAAATGAACCAGAAAATTGTCATAGATGAGTCCTATGAAGGAACTAAACAGGGAAATGTATAAAAGAGAAATTGCATAGAATGGAAGTTGAAGAGTGGCCAGAGTGAGACTTTCTGAAGAGGGAGTATTTAAATTGAGCCCTGAGATGCCAGTTTTGTGAGTAGCCAGGAAAAACTTTCTCAGCAGAGGGAATGGTAGGGCTTGGCATGTGTAGAGAAATTAAAGGGGTACAAATAAGAGGGGAGAGGCTGGCAGATGACAAATTAATCAGGGTTTTATAAGCTAGGACTATGGATTTTACTTTAAGTTCAATTCATTACATGTTCAGTAAACGCTGATTGAATGCCTAATGTATACCAGGCACTGTTCTAGGCTCTGGACTTGCAGCAATAACATTGGAAGTAACTTTGTTTTTTTAAGTAGTTGACACACCATTTTTCATTAGTTTCACCTGTACTGAAAGTAACTTTTGGAAATTACATTATAGAGCAGAAGGTAGGCAGTAAATAAAATAAAGTAAAAGAGCATTTTTAGATAGTGCTAGGAAGACTATATTATTTAAAAGATCTTACTTCTTTTTTTAAAGATTTGTTTCTCTTATTTGAGAGAGAGAGAGCACTTGCACATGAGTGTGTGGGGTGGGTGAAGGGACAGAGGGAGGGAAGAGAGAGAATCTTAAGTAGGTTCCATGACTAGCACCGAGCCTGATACAGGGCTCAATCTCATAACCCTGAGATCATGACCCAAGCTGAAACCAAGTCACACGCTTAATTGACTGAGCCACTTAGGCACTCCTTAAAGATTTTATTTAAGTAATCTCTGCACCCAGCACGGAGCTTGAAGTCACAATCCCAAGATCAAGAGTCTGAGGCTTGACAGACTGAGCCAACCTGGCACTCCAGGGAGAATATTTTAACAAACTAAGCAAAGGAGTTAAGAAGTATAGGGTTACATAATACTCTATTGTATATATACTCCATGAGAAAGGATTAATACCCAACTTTTGTATCAACATGGATGGGACTGGAGGAGATTATGATGAGTGAAGTAAGTCAAGCAGAGAGAGTCAATTATCATGTGGTTTCACTTACTTGTGGAGCATAAGGAATAACACTTAGGACGTTGGGAGATGGAGAGAAGAAGTGAGTTGGAGGAAATCAGAGGGGAGACCAACCATGAGAGACCGTGGACTCTGAGAAACAAACTGAGGGTTTTGGAGGGGAGGGGAGTAGAGTGTTGGGTAAGCCTGGTGGTGGGTATTAAGGAGGGCACGTATTGCATGGAGCACTGGGTGTGGTGCATAAACAATGAATCTTGGAACACTGAAAAAGTAAAATTACCAAAAAGAAGAAGAAGAAGAAGTATAGGGTTGTAATTTTAGATTAAGTGGCCAGACAAGTCCTCACTTAAAAAAATTACACTTTAAAAAAAGATTTTATTTATTTATATGAGCGAGAGAGTGCAATGTTGGTGGAATGGAACACATGGAGGAGCAGAGGGAGAGGGACAAGCAGACTCCCTGCCGAGCATCGAGCTCAATGACCCCAAGATCATGACCTGAGTAGAAGTCAGACACTTAACCGACTGAGCCACCTAGGGGCCCATGAAAAAAATATTACACTTAACTAAAGATTTGAAGTGTCTCTATGCTGTCCATGAGCAAAGCCCTGCAATATTTAGAGGTCAGGAAAAATGAAAAGGGAAGGAAAGGAGAATGACAAGAAGCATGTGGAATAGTAAAAGAAAAGTAAGGCAAGTGTTCTGGAAGCTGGAAAATGTTTCAGGGAAGAGAGACATCAATGGCGTAAAATGCTGGAGACAGCATATAAAGAGAAGGACTGAGACGTGATTGTTGGATTTAGCGACGGGGAGCATATTGGTAACCTTGAGAAGAGCAGTTTCATTGCTGTCATGGAAGCAAAACCCTGTAGGAGTATGCTCAGGAGATGGTTGGAGGCAGGGGACTGGAGACCCTAACTCTAGATACTTCCGAGAAGTTTTGCCATTATATAAGAGAATAAAAAAGGGACAGTGGCCACAGGGGAACTTAGGTCAAAAGAGATTTTTCCTCCAACTGTTTTTACTTTTATTTTTTTTCCTCCAACTGTTTTTAAATGTTCAAACCTACAGAAAAATTGGAAGAATAGCACCATACCCATACACCTTTCACCTAGTTGCTGCGACTGTTGGCATTTTGCCACATTTGCTTTCCCTTTAAAGAGAGGGGTTTTTCTAAACATTCTTACAAATTGTGAAATACAAACATGTACAGAATTGTCTGCAAAACAAAATTTATAACTCGGGGAATGATCACAAAGCAAATGTGCATGTAATCACCACCAGTATCAACAAAATAGAACACTGCTAGCATCCCCAAAGCCTCTTTATGCCCCTTTCCACCCATCAAGATGTAACCACAATCCTGAATTTTCATAGTGATAACTTGTTGCTTTTCTTTATAGTTTTCTATATTGCTTTTCCTTTTTTCACATGTGGATATCTAATGACCCAACCCACCAATTATTGAAACACTGTCCTTTTCCCACTGTTTTGAAGTGCCATCTTTGTTATAAATCAGGTTTTTATTTGGCAGTTCCTTTCTGGGTTTTGTGTTCTATTCTATTGGTCTATTTTCTTTCCTAGCATCATTAACATACTGGCTTAATTATTGTAGCTTTATAATAAGTCTTGCTATCTGCCAGAGCAATTACTACCATCTTGTTCTTTTTCAAAAATGTCTTGGCCATTTTTGGTCCTTTTCACGTCTCTATAAATTTTAGGGTCAACTTATAGAGTTTATATAAATAAAACAAAAGTCTTCTTGGGATTTGAATTGCATTGAATCCAAAGACAATAAGGGGCAAATTCACATCTCTAAAATCATTGAGTCTTCCAATCCATGAACATAGTAAAGCCTTCCCTTCACTTAGTTCTTCAATTTCTCTCAATAAAGTTTATGGTTTTCTATGTAGAGATCTTGCAGATTTGTGTGTATGTGAATTTATTCCTAAGTATTTGCAATTTCTAAATGTTATCTTTTTATAAAATTTCATTCCTGTTTTTAACATATAGAAAATACAATTGATTTGTTCATTGGCTCTTTATCCAGTGACCTTCCTAAACTCACTTTTTAATTCTAGTGAATTAACTGTAGATTATTTTAGATGTTCTATATATATAACCATATTATGTATGAATAATGATAACTTTTTTATTGCTTTTCTTCACTCTGAAATTATAAAATACTTTCTCATCCTCTCTTTTAGTGTTTTTAGAATAACTTTAAATCTTCAATTAATCTGGAATTTATTTTTAGTATACAGTATGAGGTATGCCTTAACCTAATATTTTCCCAGATGGATATCCTGATTTCTATGCAACAGTTATTGAATAAGGCATCTTTCTCTGATGATTTGAAAGGAGACCTCTCTCCATATTAAATTCTCATGTATATTTGATTGCATTTTTTTTAAAGATTTTATTTACTTCTTTGACAGACAGAGATCACAAGTAGGCAGAGAAGCAGGCAAAGAGGGGGGGGAAGCAAGCTCCCCGCTGAGCAGAGAGCCCGATGCGGGGCTGGATCCCAGGACCCTGGGATCATGCCTGAGTTGAAGGCAGAGGCTTAACCCACTGAGCCACCCAGGCGCCCCTTGATTGTATTTTTTTATTTGATTGTATCTTTAATAGTTTTTCTTCTGGTCACTGATTTCTGTTTTAGTTATTGTAACTTTAAAATGTTTTAATATCTGGTAGTACTTTAGATTTATTTTTAGAATATGTATTGCTATTCTAATTTATTTTATTCATAGGAATTTGAAATCAGTTTACCTATTTCCAAAAGAAAATTCTGTTAGAATAAAGGTGAGTTTTATTTATTTACTTATTATTATTTTTTATAATTTTAGTGGGTTTTGTTCCCCATTTCTTTTTTTTTTTTTTTAAGATTTTTGTTTGTTTCTTTGACAGAGAGATAGAGAATGCAAGTGGGCAGAGTGGCAGGCAGAGGAAGGAGAAGCAGACTCCTCACTGAACAGGGAGCCTGACAGGGGGCTTGATCCCAGGACCTGAAGGCAGCTGCTTAACTGACTGAGCCACCCAGGCGCCCCTGTTTATTTATTTATTTTTAAAGTAATCTTCAGGCCTAATATGGGGCTCAAACTCAGGACTCTGAAATCTAGAGTCACATGCCCTACCCACTGAGCCAGCCAAGCACACCAGGTGAGATTTAAATAACAGATTCTGTTTCTGATCTTGAGTTTTCTTATCCATGAATAAGGGCTGCTTTTCTAATTGTTCAAATCTTTTGTATTCCTTAGCATTTTAATATAGACTTTGTGCATTTCTTAACAGTTTCACCCTAGACATCTGTTCTTTTTATTGATACTGCTAATGACAATTTTTACTCCATTATATTTTCTAACTGGTCATTATTTGTTTGCTTGAAGGTTGCATATTAGTTTTTCCTTTCTTTTCTTTTCTTTTTAAGATTTTATTTATCCATTTGACAGAAAGAGAGGGAATACAAGCAGGGACAGTGGGAGAGGGAGAATCAGGCTCTCCGCTAAACAGGGAGCCCAATGCAGGACTTGATCCCAAGACCCTGGGCCATGACCTGAGCCAAAGTCAGACACTTAACAACTGAGCCACCCAGGCACCCCGCATATTAGGTTTTCTGTGGGTTAATTTTATAACCCAACCACCAAACTAAATACTCTTCTCTATAATACTTACTCAGTTGATTCTCTTGTCTTTCCTTGGGTAAATCATCTATAAACAACATACAATTTACTTCCTCTTTTCTACTTTCTATTTCTCTTAGTTTTTCCATTTAGGAGTTTTAAGCAGGAGGGCTGTATAATCAGTCTAATCTTTATTATTTTTGTCTATATTATAATCTATATTATGTCTAAACTTTATTATTTGCAATAATAAAGACTACATTGGCTGCAAAAATGGAGCTAAGAAACCATCTTAGGAGTCCAGTACAGTAGTGCAGATACCAAAGGATGGTTCTCCAACTAAAAGAGTGGCAACAGAGATGGACAGAAATGGATAGACTGGAAATATATTTTGAAGCATGGCAGAAAACAGGCTGATTATATCATGCTAGTAATTTGCCAACTTCTTGAGAACCTTAGAACATGAGAATCACCGTTAGAATGGACCATAAATATATTCAAGTGTGTCCCCTAACCCTATGTTTTCTTGGATTCATTCCAAATTCTGAGCCACCTCCAGTGATGGAGAACTCAGTATCTTCTATTGTGCCCATTCCTTTTGCTCATATCACTCCACAAACCCTGCTTTTTTTCAGGTACTATATGGGGCTCTAGGAAATATGAATAACCAACCCTCACTGCCCTCCCTGAGAAAGCTCAGAGAGAGGAACAACTCTCTTCCAAGGTCTCTTTCCTGGCAGACCCTGCCATCTAGTTTCCTGTCTGAATCCTCTTTCAGAACCAGGCTGACCTCTCTCCATGGGTAGCTTACTCCTCAGGTGTTTGCAAAGGTGATCATCACTTTTTGGGGTTTCTCATCTTCTCTACCTTTTTTTTTTTTTAAAGATTTTATTTCTTTATATGAGAGAGAGAGAGAGAGAACATGTGGGGGGCAGGGCAAAGGGAGGGGGAGAAGCAGACTCTCCAGTGAGCAAAGAGCCCAATGCAGGATTCCATCCCTGCATTGACCTGAGCCAAAGGCAGACGCTTAACTGACTGAGCCACAGCACCGCACCCCCCCTCCCTTTTTGTTAGCTTGACCTGACATCAGATTCCCTCTTTATCGTGATCCAAATTTGGGAAACTTGAAACTTGTGGTTTAGTGTTATTTTTCTGAAGAGTTATTATGTCATTTCTTTACCTTTACTTTATAATTCTATACATGGGAAGTTAATGTTCATTTGTTATATATCTTTGTCCATATTTTTGGCTTGGCTTAGTGTTTATTATTTTTAAAGGACTGTCTTTATTAAGGACTTTGTGTATGAAGTGTATAATTAGCTTTGGGAATAAAAAAACTAAATAGCCATGCAGTCAGTTACATTGCTAGGCTCAACAAACACTAGTGGTTACAAGGCTAAAGGCATTTTTTCAATGAAAAGACTGAGAATAAATAATAATGCACACGGAAGGAAGCTAGCAAGCTGGTTAGTGTTAAGAGTAAAATATAAATATATCATTTCAAGACAGGCAGTGATAGAGTCTACTTCTACACATACTACATAATATCCAGTTCCAAATAATCAGGCTTTTTTTCCCCCCAGCAACCCATTACTCTTCCTAAATAGTTATGTTAATTATGTGTTCACAATCCCCATCCAATTTAACGGTCAATATATTTAATGAACATGTTACCTTCTTGGTGAGGCATTCTTGTGTACCATTTGAATATGACTGTATTTACAGTGTCAAAAGACATAATACAATTTGACAGGTTTTCCCAAATGAGTTGCAGAGAAATGACAGGGGGGAAAGAGAAGAGGTTTTTTTTTTCTGTAAAGAGGGTGACCTTGGTCAATTCAGAGTGGAGACAGCTGTGAATTATAATAGGTTCCTCTGAGAATTGTCAGATTTAAACTAAATTGATGATACAATAGCTCAGGGTATAATTCCTTGTGCTTTGCAAGTGTTGTGGGCTTCTTTATATGATGTAAGATAATTTTCTCTCTCTAAATCTTTTCTTTAAGCCTAGGTAACTTGGACGAGCATAAAGAGCAGTCAGATATGTCTGACTTTGAATTCTGATGTGAGTCAGGACAATCTGACAGTTTGTTTTTTTTTAATTTTGCATGTTACTTAACTTTTCTAATTTGGTTTTTCAATATTTAAATGGATCATAATGTTTTCTCTAATAAGGTGAAATTGAATAAATGTAATGTGTGTGTACTCTTTTTAAAGATTTTATTTTTAGCAATTTCTACATTCAATGGGGACTCAAACCTACAACGCTGAGATCAAGAGTCACATGCTCTACAGACTGAGCCAGCCAGGCGCCCCACTTGTTTGATTTTCATGTAAATATAAATGTACATACACTCAACAAAACCCTTACTTAATATTTAGTAATATTAGAGGTCAGATTCTGTTTTTTTCTATTTTTATTTTTATTATTTATTTATTTTTATTTACATATAGTGTATTATTTGCTTCAGAGGTACAAGTCTGTGAATCATCAGTCTTACACAATTCACAGCACTTGCCATAGAACATATCCTCTCCAATATCCATAACCCAACCACCCTCTCTCTACCCCCTACCCCCCAGCAACCCACAGTTTGTTTCCTGAGATTAAGAGTCTCTTATGGTTTGTCTCCCTCCCCAGTCCCATCTTGTTTCATTTTTTCCCTCCCTACCCCCACAACCCCCTTCCCTGCCTCTCAAATTCCTCATATTAGAGAGATCATATGATAATTGTCTTTCTCTGATCAACTTATTCACTTAGCATAATACCCTCTAGTTCCATCCATGTCATTGCAAATGGCAAGATTTCGGGTTTTTTGATGGCTGCATAGTATTCCATTGTATATCTACCCCACATCTTCTTTGTCCATTCATCTGTTGATGGACATCTAGGTTCGTTCCACAGTTTGGCTATTGTGGACATTGCTGCTATAAACATTCAGGTGCACATGTCCCTTCAGACCACTACATTTGTATCTTTAGGGTAAATGTTCAGTGGTGTGATTGCTGGGTTGTAGGGTAGCTCTATTTTCAACTTTTTGAGGAATCTCCATGCTGTTTTCCAGAGTGGCTGCACCAGCTTGCATCCCCAGAAAGAGTGTAGGAGGGTTCCCCTTTCTCTGCATCCTCGCCAATGTCTGTCATTTCCTGACTTGTTAATTTTAGCCATTCTGACTGGTGTAAGGTGATATCTCACTGTAGTTTTGATTTGTATTTCCCTGATTAGAGGCCAGATTCTTTACCATGTACTTCTTTTTTTAAAAAATCCATTCTTTCACCTAAATTACTTCTTTCTCTCATATCTGACATTTTTTGGGTCATTCTGCTTCTGAAAGCCTTTTCAAATTGGATTTATCATCCCCATTCTTTCTGGCAATGCCTTAGTTCAGGATCTATTTTCTCTTGCTTAGATTATTGCAACAACTTTTTAATTTACACACTTCTCTCCAAGTCTTGCTGCCTTTTTTTCCCCCCAGTTGTGCTACTTCTAATCCATCTTCCACACTGTGCAGGGCTTCTCAAAACACAGTTCTGATTATGAGTAAACGTTTCTGGCCTAAATACTTTTGTGTTTTAGAGAAACTTTTTTTTTAAAGATTTTATTTATTTATTTGACAGAGACAGAGATCACAAGTAGGCAGAGAGGCAGACAGAGAGAGGAGGAAGCAGGCTCCCTGCTGAGCAGAGAGCCCCATGTGAGGCTTAATCCCGGGACCCTGAGATCACGACCTGAGCTGAAGGCAGAGGCTTTAACCCACTGAGCCACCCAGGTGCCCCTAGAGAAACATTTTTTTAAGGTTTTATTTTTTAAAGTAATCTTTACCCTCAACATGGGGCTCGAACTCATGAGCCTGAGATCAAGAGTGGTCTGCTCCACCAACTGAGACAGCCAGGCACCCCTTACCTAAATACTTTTGATGTCCAGTTTTTATTGCACAGATCTTGTCTCCTTCAACTTTTGTCTTTGATGTCAAACAGGGTTCAGTGGGGGTTTTTGGTTTCGTTTTGTTTGTTTTAGATTTATTTATTTATTTGAGAGAGAGAGTGAGAGGGCATGAGTGAGGCAGAAGGAGAGGAAGAGAGACCCTCAAGCAGCCTCTGCACTGAATGTGGAACCTGATGCAGGGCTTGATCCCATGACCCTGAGATCACAACCTGAGCCAAAACCAAGAGTTGGATGCTTAACTGACTGTACCACCCAGGTGCCCCAAACAGGGTTCTATGTCAACCACCACCTTCTATTAGCTTCTTCAATTATCTGTTATTGGATTAGGTTGTGTCTGAACAAAAGGATCTACAGGTGGCTTTTAAACCTATAATTTTTAAAAAGATTTAAAAATATGATAAAAATGTGCTGGGTGCCTGGGTGGCTCAGTTGGTTGAGTGATGGACTCTTAATTTCAGCTCAGGTCATGATCTCAGGGTCCTGGGATCCAGGCTGTACTGGATCAGTACAGAGTCTGCTTATAACTTCCATCCCCTCTACTTCTCCCCCTGCTCACTCTCTCTCTCTCAAATAAAAAAAAAAATGGTAAAAATGTTCAACTTTGGGGAGCCTGGGTGGCTCAGTGGGTTAAAGCCTCTGCCTTCCGCTCGGGTCATGATCCCAGGGTCCTGGGATCGAGCCCCGCATCAGGCTCTCTGCTCAGTGGGGAGCCTGCTTCCCCCTCTCTCTCTGCCTGCTTCTCTGCCTACTTGTGATCTCTGTCAAATAAATAGGTAAAATCTTTTTAAAAAATTTTAAAAAATGTTCAACTTTACTTAAAATAAGAGATCTAAAAATTAAAACTAAGTAGGATATTATCTTTCATCAGTTTGACAAAGATCAAAAAGTTTGACAATACGTTATTTGGGCGAGGGTGTGGGGAAATATTCTAATACATTATTTTTTTTTATTTTATTTTAATAAACATATAATGTATTTTTATCCCCAGGGGTACAGGTCTGTGAATCGCCAGGTTTACACATTTCACAGCATTCATCATAGCACATACCCTCCCCAATGTCCATTTCCCCACCACCCTCTCCCGTCCCCTCCCCCCAGCAACCCTCAGTCTGTTTTTTGAGATTGAGTCTTTTATGGTTTGTCTCCCTCCCAATCCCATCTTTTCATTTTTCCTTTTCCTACCTCCCCCCAACCCCCCCACATTGCATCTCCACTTCCTCATATCAAAGAGATCATATGATAGTTGTCTTTCTCTGATTGACTTATTTCGCTAAGCATGATACCCTCTAGTTCCATCCATGTCGTCGCAAATGGCAAGATTTCATTTCTTTTGATGGCTGCATAGTATTCCATTGTGTATATATACCACTTCTTCTTTATCCATTCATCTGTTGATGGACATCTAGGCTCTTTCCACAGTTTGGCTGTTGTGGACATTGCTGCTATAAACATTCGGGTGCACGTGCCCCTTCGGAGCACCACGTTTGTATCTTTGGGATATATACCCAGTAGTGCAATTGCTGGGTCATAGGGTAGCTCTATTTTCAGTTTTTTGAGGAACCTCCACACTGTTTTCCAGAGTGGTTGCACCAGCTTGCATTCCCACCAGCAGTGTAGGAGGGTTCCCCTCTCTCCACATCCTCGCCAGCATCTGTCATTTCTTGACTTGTTAATTTTAGCCATTCTGACTGGTGTGAGGTGGTATCTCATTGTGGTTTTGATTTGTATTTCCCTGATGCCGAGTGATGTGGAGCATTTTTTCATGTGTCTGTTGGCCATCTGGATGTCTTCTTTGCAGAAATGTCTGTTCATGTCCTCTGCCCATTTCTTGATTGGATTATTTGTTCTTTGGGTATTGAGTTTGATAAGCTCTTTATAGATTTTGGATACTAGCCCTTTATCTGATATGTCATTTGCAAATATCTTCTCCCATTCTGTCAGTTGTCTTTTGGTTTTGTTAACTGTTTCCTTTGCTGTGCAAAAGCTTTTGATCTTGATGAAATCCCAATAGTTCATTTTTGCCCTTGCTTCTGTTGCCTTTGGCGATGTTCCTAGGAAGAAGTTGCTGCGGTTGAGGTCAAAGAGGTTGCTGCCTGCATTCTCCTCAAGGATTTTGATAGATTCCTTTCTCACATGGAGGTCCTTCATCCATTTTGAGTCTATTTTCGTGTGTGGTGTAAGGAAATGGTCCAATTTCATTTTTCTGCATGTGGCTGTCCAATTTTCCCAGCACCATTTGTTGAAGAGGCTGTCTTTTTTCCATTGGATATTCTTTCCTGCTTTGTCGAAGATTAGTTGACCATAGAGTTGAGGGTCTATTTCTGGGCTCTCTATTCTGTTCCATTGGTCTATATGTCTGTTTTTGTGCCAGTACCATACTGTCTTGATGATGACAGCTTTGTAATAGAGCTTGAAGTCTGGAATTGTGATGCCACAGACTTTGGCTTTCTTTTTCAATATTCCTTTGGCTATTCGAGGTCTTTTCTGGTTCCATATAAATTTTAGGATTATTTGTTCTATTTCTTTGAAAAAAAATGGATGGGGATTTGATAGTGATTGCATTAAATGTGTAGATTGCTTTAGGTAGAATAGACATTTTCACAATATTTGTTCTTCCAATCCATGAGCATGGAATATTTTTCCATTTCTTTGTGTCTTCCTCAATTTCTTTCATGAGTACTTTATGGTTTTCTGAGTACAGATTCTTTGCCTCTTTGGTTAGATTTATTCCTAGGTATCTTATGGTTTTGGGTGTGATTGTAAATGGGACCGACTCCTCAATTTCTCTTTCTTCTGTCTTGTTGTTAGTGTAAAGAAATGCGACAGATTTCTGTGCATTGACTTTATATCCTGACACTTTACTGAATTCCTGTATAAGTTCTAGCAGTTTTGGAGTGGAGCCTTTTGGGTTTTCCACATATAGTATCATATCATCTGCAAAGAGTGATAGTTTGACTTCTTCTTTGCCAATTTGGATGCCTTTAATTTCCTTTTGTTGTCTGATTGCTGAGGCTAGGACTTCTAGTACTATGTTGAACAGCAGTGGTGATAACGGACATCCTTGCTGTGTTCCTGACCTTAGCGGAAAAGCTTTCAGTTTTTCTCCATTGAGAATGATATTTGCAGTGGGTTTTTCATAGATGGCTTTGATAATATTGAGGTACATTCCCTCTATCGCTACACTTTGAAGAGTTTTGATCAGGAAGAGATGCTGTACTTTGTCAAATGCTTTTTCAGCATCTACTGAGAGTATCATATGGTTCTTGTTCTTTCTTTTATTAATGTATTGTATCACATTGATGGATTTGCGGATGTTGAACCAACCTTGCAGCCCTGGAATAAATCCCACTTGGTCGTGGTGAATAATCCTTTTAATGTACTGTTGGATCCTATTGGCCAGTATTTTGGTGAGAATTTTCGCATCTGTGTTCATCAAGGATAGTGGTCTGTAATTCTCTTTTTTGATGGGATCCTTGTCTGGTTTTGGGATCAAGGTGATGCTGGCCTCATAGAATGAGTTTGGAAGTTTTCCTTCCATTTCTATTTTTTGGAACAGTTTCAGGAGAATAGGAATTAATTCTTCTTTAAATGTTTGGTAGAATTCCCCTGGGAAGCCGTCTGGTCCTGGACTTTTGTTTGTTTGGAGATTTTTGATGACTGTTTCAATCTCCTTACTGGTTATGGGTCTGTTCAGGTTATCTATTTCTTCCTGGTTCAGTTGTGGTAGTTTATATGTCTCTAGAAATGTATCCATTTCTTCCAGATTGTCAAATTTGTTGGCGTAGAGTTGCTCGTAGTATGTTCTTATAATTGTTTGTATTTCTTTGGTGTTGGTTGTGATCTCTCCTCTTTCATTCATGATTTTATTTATTTGGGTCCTTTCTCTTTTCTTTTTGATAAGTCTTGCCAGGGGTTTGTCAATCTTATTAATTCTTTCAAAGAACCAGCTCCTAGTTTTGTTGATTTGTTCTATTGTTTTTTTAGTTTCTATTTCATTGATTTCTGCTCTGATCTTTATGATTTCTCTTCTCCTGCTGGGTTTAGGCTTTCTTTGTTGTTCTCTCTCCAGCTCCTTTAGGTGTAGGGTTAGGTTGTGTATTTGAGACCTTTCTTGTTTCTTGAGAAAGGCTTGCACTGCTATATATTTTCCTCTCAGGACTGCCTTTGTTGTGTCCCACAGATTTTGAACCGTTGTGTTTTCATTATCATTTGTTTCCAAGAATTTTTTCAATTCTTCTTTAATTTCCTGGTTGACCCATTCATTTTTTAGAAGGATGCTGTTTAGTCTCCATGTATTTGCGTTCTTTCCAAATTTCCTCTTGTGATTGAGTTCGAGCTTCAGAGCATTGTGGTCTGAAAATATGCAGGGAATGATCTCAATCTTTTGGTACCAACTGAGACCTGATTTATGACCCAGGATGTGGTCTATTCTGGAGAATGTTCCATGTGCACTAGAGAAGAATGTATATTCTGTTGCTTTGGGATGGAATGTTCTGAATATATCTGTGATGTCCATCTGGTCCAGTGTGTCATTTAAGGCCTTTATTTCCTTGTTGATCTTTTGCTTAGATGATCTGTCCATTTCAGTGAGGGGAGTGTTAAAGTCCCCTGCTATTATTGTATTACTGTCGATGTATTTCTTTGATTTTGTTATTAATTGGTTTATATAGTTGGCTGCTCCCATGTTAGGGGCATAGATATTTAAGATTGTTAGGTCTTCTTGTTGGACAGACCCTTTGAGTATGATATAGTGTCCTTCCTCATCTCTTATTATAGTCTTTGGCTTAAAATCTAATTGATCTGATAGAAGGATTGCCACCCCAGCTTTCTTCTGATGTCCATTAGCATGGTACATTGTTTTCCACCCCTCACTTTAAATCTGGAGGTGTCTTTGGGTCTAAAATGAGTTTCTTTAGGCAGCATATTGATGGGTTTTGTTTTTTTATCCATTCTGATACTCTAATACATTATTGATAGGAGCATAAAGGAGTACAATCTTTTCAAACAATAATTTGACTATATCTATCAAAAATGACCATAACTTTGGCCCAACATCCCATTTAGCCTACAGAAATATACATGGAAAGATATATGGGAAGAACATTCATTGTATCATTGTAGCAGCAAAAGATGGACAATAACCAAAGGGTCTATCAACAGGGTGATAGTTATGTAAATTACAGTATGTCCTTAAAATGTAATTATACAAAGCCACTAAAAAGGGATGATACAATTTGTGTATATTCATATACAAAAATATCAAAAATAAATTAGAAAGCAAAGTTCAGAGCAGTGTATATAGGATGCTATCATCTGTATGAAATTTTAAAAGAGAAATTGGTGATAAATATTGTAAGTATTAAACCTCTCTGGAATGATATAAAAAGGATTAGAGACAGTGGTTGCCTCTAAGGGGTGAATTAGGGACCAGGGGTAGAGAGCTTACATCTCATACTCTTCAGTACTGTTTGCATTTTTTTCACCAGGCACATGAATTATTTTTCAAAAATAAAAACAGAGCATTGGTTAAGCAAATTATAGCAGATCACCTGGATAATTTAGTAGTCTGGTACTGTGCTGTCTTTCAAAACAGTCCTATGAGATGGCATTGTATATCTCTTGTGGAGGGGGAAACTGATGATTGAGGAAAGTGTCTGACTGAAGTGTGTGTCATTAGGAAGCAGTAGCGACATAAGCCTAGGTTTCCCTGGCACTAGCAACCTGCAGCCTTCCTTGGGAATCCCTCAGCTGTGAAAAAGACCTCCTTGTATTCTGAGTATTGCTCTGCCTATCTATGCTCTTCCCCGTCAGACTGGAGGCTTCTTGAAAGCAAGAGACCTTCACCACTTTATCATTAGCCACTATCCCAATGCCTGACACCTGTGAAGAACTCAGTAAAAGTTTATTGATACGAATGATTTTCTTTAAGCAACCAGATATTATGGGGATGTCTGCCTCTCAGACGATTTTGGTTTGTGTCATCATCATACCAAGCAATTTTAGAAGGAAAAAATGAGATGGTGGTGGTCAATGCTGCAGCCACAGCATTAAAGAGCAAGCCAGATTTTTTGATGTTTGTTTTCCAGTGCGTAAGGGAATAATTCAAAACATTCTAAAAACATGTGCTTCTCCACATAGCTGACAGGGGCAAGCGTAGGGCTGACCCTGTGGTTTATCCTGTGAAACATTTCATTCAATGCCTCTTGTTTCCAGCTCCATTTGGACTGCTCAGAGCAGGGGTTGGCTCCCAGCCTATTTGTGGCTGGAGGATTCTGTCACATGTCAGTGAAGAAGCCTGTGTCCCCTCCAACTGTAGGGACCTGCCTCTGAGAGGGGCACACACTACACTCATTGCAGTACTTCCACTTCTGGGAAACCCTGGAATTTAGAGACTTTCCAGAGCAATCAACAATGCCTAAAAGGCATTTATTTCTTCAATGCCAAACTCGAAGTTACGGAAAATTTTACAAAATAGTGCTTAAAGAAACACTTAGTTTCCTGAATCTCTAAGAATGGTTTCTTACAGAAATCTTTCATTGGTCTCCTCTAATTTTCCACCTTCTCTGGAAGTATGAGTCAACCAATGGAGAACAAGGGGCGGATTTATCAATTGGGACTTAAACATGGGCTTGACTGAGTGCCTGGCTGGTTCAGTCGGTTAAGCATCTGCCTTTGGCTCAGGTCATGATCTCGGGGTCCTGGGATCAGACCCATGTCAGGGCTCCGTGCTCAGCGGGGACCCTGCTTCTTCCTCTCCCTCTGCCCCTCCCACTGCTTGTGTTCTTCTCTCTGTCTCTCCCTCAAATAAAGAAATAAAATCTTCAAAATAAATAAAGTATGTGAAGAAAAATATCTACCTGAGCACACGTTGTGAAATACATTTGGAGCAAAGAAATCTTCCAAATCAGGTAATAAAATACATGCCAATTTAAAAAAAACAAAACAAAAAAACTATGGGCTCATCAACTTAGAATCTCAGAGAATCCTTTCCCAGCATCACCAGTATAATGAAAGTAGCATAGACTGGGGCAGCTGGGTGGTTAAGCAACCGACTCTTGGTTTTGGCTCAGGTCATGGTTCCAGGTTGTGGGACTGAGGCCCACATCAGGCTTGTCCCTCTCCCTCTGCTCCTCCTGTCTCTCTCTGAAATAAATAAATAAAATCTTAAAAAAAAAAAAAAAACAGAAACAGCACAGACTGAAAATAGGCTGACTAGAATTTGAAACTAGGTTCTGTCAACAACTGATCATGTGACCTTTGGCAAATTACTTAACTTCTTTGAGGTTCTACATCCTCATTTTGCAATGTTGTGGTGAGAATTTGATAGGTCGTCGTCAGTACAGTTCCAGGTACACAATAGGTGCCTAATAAATCTTGTTGAGCAAAGTGAATGAATAACATACTTAAGATGACCAACATAAAGAAGAGTTTAATCAATATTAATTCCCTTCCCACTTTCCACCTTCTCACTTTCAGTTCAGTGTATGTGTTGCCCTTTGGTGAATTTTTCGCCCTAATGGTTCTTCCTAAAGGTAACCAAAACCTATTTTTTTTTAAAGATTTTATTTATTTATTTGACAGACAGAGATCTCAAGTAGGCAGAGAGGCAGGCAGAGAGAGAGGAGGAAGCAGGCTCCCTGCGGAGCAGAGAGCCCGATGTGGGGCTCGATCCCAAGACCCTGGCATCATGACCCGAGCTGAAGGTAGAGGCTTTAACCCACTCAGCCAGCCAGGAGCCCCCCAAAACCTATTTTTAACCAGAAAGAAATTAATTAAGGCAGAAAGGGAGCATGCAGTGGAAATGCATTCACTTTAGCTTCCAAACCTCCAAGGGATAGCCTTGGTTTTCTATTTGTCAAAAATAAGTCTGTCTAATGTTGTTTAATGGAGGAAATTTTAGATTTTAATTTTTAAAACTATCTGTAGTGTTGCAGAATGAATTAGAGACAACCAATAGAGAACAGCCATCACTAAATCATGTATTAGAATCTTCTTGTACTTTTACTATGTGAACACACCATGGATCAGTAATTGAGCGTATAACTTTAACCTCTGACCAGCCTATATTAGAGTCCAAACTCTGGCCAGCCTATATTAGAGTCCAAACTCATTTTTTGTGTGTGAGCTGGGGCAATTTATTTAAGCAATCTGAACCTCAATGTGCTTATTTATGAAATGTGTTCAAAAAATAGTACCTACTTCATGGGTTTGGCAAAGGTTGAATGAAATAATTACTCCCACCATGGTGCCTGGCACAGGGTTCACTCTCAACAGATTATAACTATTACTATCATCTCATCTAATACAACCCTGAAAGGTAGCCAGTTTTATTGCTTCTGTTTTACAGACAAGGAAACAGAGTCTTGGATGAAAAATCTAAAAATATTTAGCATATCACCAGGCAAATACTAAAAGCTCAAAATATGTGACCTTGGGAAAAGAACAAATTGATGGTCTCCAACCAGTAGATCAGGATTTGTGATTAGAATTTAAAGCCAGGCACTGATCCTTTATTATACTCTGCATGCATTTTCTGTAGGAAGAGGAAATTTGAAATGACCCATTAACTTTTCTATCTATTCCTATGTGCTGGGAGGCGATGGCCAGAGTCCTATACAGCCAGCACATAGCCATTCTAAGGTGCTCGGTAAATATTTGGTTATTCAACTAAATGTAAGGGGTGAGCTCCCTGGGACTCTGTGCTGGATCTTCCTTGTCAGGAGCTATACCAGTCCCCATTCCTACCCCAGACCCCCTCTCTTCATTGTGACTTCCTCCCTCATCTTGAGGCTTCAGGAAAATCAACACAGGGCCCTCCTCCTGAAAGGGGAGAAGATATATGCCTTAAACAAAAAAAGTTGAACTTTCCTTGAAATGCCAACATTGCAAATTTCACCTAAAGTTTAAAAAGTGGGCCACTCACTGGGTCGCCTGGGTGGCTCAGTCAGTCAGTTAAGTGTCTGATTCTTGATTTCGGTTCAGGTCTTGATCTCAGGGTCATGAGATTGAGCCCAACACTGGGCCTGCAGCCTACTTAAGATTCTCTCTCTGCTCTCCCCACACCCTGCTCATGTATGCACCCTCTCTCTTTAAAAAAAAAAAAAAAGTGAGCCATTCACAAATAATTGAGAAATTGTGGTAGAGTCTTTATTAAAAGTAAGTTCTTGAAAGACTGTAACATTTTTGGAGATAGGAGGACTCATTGTTTTAGAAAATAACATGTTTAAACCTAAAAAAGTCCATAGTTTGGAGATCTTTGGATTTCGGATTTAGGATTTTGGATTTGGATTTAGGATTAGAAGAGCCTATGCCCCAAGTCCCAACCCTAACTAATATTTCTAAGCAGTGCGCACTTAGACTAATCACCTATCATCTCTGAGGTTTGGGCTCTCCACCTGAAAATAATTCCCAGATTTTTCTAAGTAATAAGAGAAATATGTGGATTATAACCCTTCATAAATTGTGAAGTACTCTTAAAAACACTAGTCCCTGTGTCACTGGTCCTATACTAGTCATGCCCTAAGGATACAGTGCTGTGAGACACCAGGTTTCCCAGTAGATGGGCTGTGGATGTCTCATAACCTCCCAGTCACTCTGTGTCAGAGGCTGAGCCATTGACACTTCAGGGTAGAGGAGGACATGAAGAAGAGCTCTGGCACAAGGAAGGGCTAGGTCAGCTTTCCCAGGTCGGTCAAATAAGGACCCCTTCATTAACTTTCATCCTCATAGAAAAACTCACCTACACTCTCAACAGCCTCCCAGAAGAAACTCCTCTCCCAAAGAATCCAGGGTCTTGGGAGAAAGGAGGAGGCTGGTGAGGGAAGCTCCTGCTCAGCGCTTTCTCCTCAGAAGATACTCGTGTGAGGAGAATGGACTTTTTAATCTTCGCGTCAGGGCAAACAATTGGCATGTTTCGTGAGCTCTTCCTTAAAGCAGCAGCGTGGTGTTGTGGAAAGAGCTTCAGAGTGACTCAGGGCTTGCCTTAAAGCCCCTGTCCTTTAATTAATGTGTGACCTTCAACTGATCGCTACTTCCTTTGAACTATGGCCTAAGCTTAGGAAAGCCCTGAAGATAGAGGAGACATCACTTCTTAGCTCACCCTGTTGCTCTTAGAAGCCATACTTTCAGTTCCCAGTTAGATTCCATCTTGAATTTGTCTCCAAATGTTTTTTTCCTGAGTTACTCTAGTCTCTTCTATTGTTTAAAGCTCCAATACTATGTTCTTTGTCTGAGAAGTTAGTGTCAACGCCTGAATCCAGCACATAGGTTCTCAGTACATGCTTGTTAAGTGCCTGACTCTAAGAATTAATTTAAAATTCATTGTAAGCTCCTGAGTGAAGCCCCCAGAGTACTCAGCAAGGCACAAAGCAAGTGCTCAAGAAAGAAGAATTGTTAATTCATCGATTCAGCGTTTATCATCTCTTCCCTCCACTTGATTTGCATCTTCTTTGCTTTGGGAAGTTGAAATATCCTGCCACGTTTTCCATTTCCCAACTGTCACCAGCTTTGAAGTACAAAGATCCATATTCTTAGAGGATTCTGGAATCTCTCCTTATGGGACACCAAGGTAAATGTGAATTTTAGGTAAAAAATAAATACTTTCTTAGATATAACTATCTCCCATAAGAGCCTTTGGACATCCTTGTACCAAAATTTTTTTCACTGTTTATCTGAAATTCATATGTAACAGAGATCTGTATTTTATCTGGTAACCCTTCTTAGAGGGTCTTACCAGAAGCAACGATACGGACATAGATGTTGTCATTTCTCAAAATTGAGAAATGACAATTTTGAGAAATGAGGCTCTGTGTTCATTAATTAATTGGTTTCCAAACATCCCTAAGGAGACAGAAAGCTGCTTTATCTTCCTCCAAGCACAGGTTGTGCTCATAGTCATGTGTTGGGGAAGAGAGAATCAAGCCCCCCAGTTTCCCGCTTGATATCAAGCTTCCTTCATTCCATCAGTGAGCTTCCCTCTCTCATCCCAGCCACTGGACAGGTGCTTGTGGATATGCCATCAGCACCCAGAAATTACAGCCTCTATCTTTTGTATGCCTCCTAGTGCACTAAATCACTGAGTCCTGTGTTTGTTCTTATTGCTGTTATTTATTTTTTGTTGTTTTCCCTACAGAATTATTTCCTGGACCTGCCTCTTCATTCCACTTCTCTAGCTGGCTGTGCTAATTTACTGTGTCATCACCTGGGGCCTGGATTACAGCAACAGTGTCCCAGCTCTTCTGGCTCCCTGTATCTGTGCAACTTCCTGCAAATTTATGCTTATTTACCATCCTTCTCCCACCTGGGAATCCCTTTTGGGAGAAGCTGGCATGAGACTCTATTTTCTGTTTACCAAATCAATACCAGGCTCCACAACCTGGCCTTCAAGGCCCCAATCCTCTATAGTTTCCTCCCCTTGTCTGCCTTCCATAGACTGATGCAATACAATGTCTATTTGCCAATCCCTGGGCCTCATTCCTGCTTCTAACTGCATCAGCCCCATCTTTACATTTGCCCTGTGTCCCTAAATCCTTTCCTTCTCCTCTGGGTCAATCCAGGTCCCTTGCCTCCTTCAAAACCCAGCCTATTAGAGGATAACACAGCCAACTGTGAGGTGGAGAAGGCTGTTCCAAGGGGAAGAAAGCAAAAGAGGAAAACACAAACCGTTCAATAGATTTGATTACGCAAAATTGAAAAGCTTCTTTATGTTAAAATGTCCTATAAACGAAACAAGAGAAACTAGGAAAAATGTTTGCTATATATAATAAAGTTAATATTCTTAATATAATTTTACAAATCAGTATGAAACAGATATTCCAAAAGCAAACGAAGAAGAGATATTAGTGTGTCACACATGGACACAAAATAGAAGAGGCTGGAAACATAGAAAGCCATAAAACCTCAGTAGTATAAGAGAAGTGCAAATTGAAATAACAATGAACTTCCTTTCCTTTTATCAAATGGGCATTTTTTAAAGACCATAGTTAATGCTGATATGAGTGCAAAAACAGGAACTTTGATACATGCTTTAGCAGGATGTTTTTTATACCTTTTAAAATAGCATATGTTTGAAAAATCTTATTACCTTTTTACCATGTGAACAGTGTTTTCTAGTTTTTCTACAATAAATGTAGATCCTTTTTATGATTAACAATATACACAAATACATTTTGAAAATTCCTATGAAAATTAAAGATAGATGAGGAGAGAGGAGAAGGAGAGTACCTTATCTTAATTCAAATGCTCAGCAGTGAGTGTGTTTCTCCCTCTCCCTCTGCTACTCCCTCCACTCATGCTCTCTCTCTCTCCCTCAAATAAATAAATAAAATCTTGAAACAAAAAGCAAAAAACAAACCAAATAGACCTGGTTTAGGAATCCATGATTGCCACTAGCTAGCTGTGATTAACCTCTCAAGCCTAGAGACTGGCTCACAGGGCTGTGAAGATTAAAACAGAAGAAAAGGGTGTAACTTGTTACCATAGTACCTGATGGTTGTTTTTTTTTTTTTTTTTAAGATTTCATTTATTTATTTGAGAAAGAGAGCAAGAGGGAGAGAGAGTGTCCGCAAAGAGGGAGAGGATAAGCAGGCTCCCCTCTGAGCAGGGAGCTCAATGCAGAGCTCAGTCCCAGGCCCCGAGATCATGACCTGAGCCAAAGGCAGACAGTTAACAGACTGAGCCACCAGGCACCCCCGTAGTACCTGATGATTTGTAAACATTCAAAAAATGGTAGTATCTGTATTATTTTTCTGTTATATCCTCAGCAGATAGTTTCAATGTTCTGCATATAGTAGGACTAAATTAAAATGTCTGACTGATGGTCCGATCTTTTAAATCTGTACCTTTAATAGTCTTAATCTTCTCTACTGACCCCATTCTCTTTTTCCCTTTCCTCTTTCTTATTCCACATCTGTTCTCTCAATCTCCTTTCTCCTTCTCATTAAACTCCTTGTCTTATGGAACAATATTTCTTAAGTGTCTGAACAGCATTTTCAAAGCCCAACTCCAGCCTTACCTGAAGGTCAGCAGCGTTGACAATGGGTCCCAGTCTTCTCTTTACTCTTGTTCTTATTTTATTAATACCTGGCTTGAAACTCATCTGTTCTTGGAATGCTGCCTATGCTTGACTACACCTGAGTCTGTTCACATGGGTGCTTCCTGGTGGCCTGTGATATGCTTGTCTGTTGACCTTTTCTTTCCTCCAGGCAGAAGCTCATTTCATGTTCCTTATGAGCCTTCCTGAATGTTTGTGTTCGTCAGTCTTATAAACTAAGCTTATAGTATTTATTAGTCAGTCAAATATCCTCCCTTTCCTTCCACTTTTCCCCCTTTCATCCCTCCCACTCCTTTACCCTGCCTCCTCAGAATATAATTATTATTCTTTTCTTTTCCTCTCACATAAATTTGTATTTACTTTGGGAAAGTAGGATGAATGCTTTTGTGCCTATGACCCGTTGGCCTGATATTGACTCTATGTCCTTGTATTTTTTTTAAAGATTTATTAATAAATTTGAGAGAGAGAGAAAGAGACAGAGGGAGGGAGAGAGAGTCCACAAACAGGAGGGTCAGAAGGGAGAGGGAGAGGGAGAGAGAAACTCAAGCAGACTCTGTGCTGAGTGCAGAGCCTAACATGGGACTTGATCTCATGACCTTGAGATCATGACCTGAGCCAAAACCAGGAGTGGACACTTAACTGACTGAGCCATGCAGGCACCCCAACTATATGTCCTTGTATATTTTCGGAAACATACACTGAACACTTTAGAGCAACTGATAAGAGATAACAACAGGAGAATGTGACCATGTGAATAGCACAAGATCTTTCCTTGTAACTCTTGCGGTAGTGAATATGGAGTTTGTCATTAAACTAGATTTGAATCTGTTTCCAGTCCTGTGCTCTCTGAGATTTAGCTTCTTTGACTGTAAAAAGGTGATAACATCTGTCTCAGAAGGTTGGAATTAGACGTGTGTAAAGCACAAGATACAATCTAAGTCAGAGTAGATATAGGGCATTCTCTAACACAAGGAGAAATGTGAATTTCCCCTTCTCTTTCCTAGATTTACCCGTTCTGTGGGGTTTTATAATTCAGTGGGGAGAAAAAATAAGACTTACACAGATTAACACTAAACACAATCAAAATTAATTTATCAAACACAACGCTTACTATGTCCCACCTACTCTACTAATAGCACTTTGTAAGATTACCTCATTTAATCCTCATAACAGGTACTATTAGAACCCAAATTTTAAGATAAGGAAACTGACATCCCTACAGTCTCACAATTAGCAAGAAGCAGAGCAGGGAATGTAGTACCAGTGTTCATGCTCATAACTGCTATATTCTACTTTTCTCTCTCATGCCTCACACATAGTAGGAACTGAAGAGATATTGAGGTCTTTTCCTTCTAACTCCTTTGACCCAAGTAAAGAAAACCACTACACATTTCCAGAAAAGCAACCCTTACCTATTCTTTGGTCAAAACTGTTGGCTGCTTTTCATACAGGCTAAAATTCCAACCCTGTCTGGTGCAAAGGAGCCAGGGGGAAAGGGGAGAGACTGGCTATCTTCTACTCTCCAGGGTCTAGTTCCTCCCGGGCCAGTGACTCTGAATAAGTACTCCAGGGTGTGGAGAGGATGACGTTTAGAGAAAGTCTTTGGGACACCAAGTTAGTAGATCCAACTTGAAGCCATCATAAGGGCCAGAGAGTATTTTGTTCTAGCTAGCCTGTGGCTCTATCCATTGATTTAATGATACCAAAATACCTTGAAGATAAAGACCAATTGTAAAAGGTCTAGACTCTGTATTTAACTTTGATTCAACAATGTTAACATCTCCCCTCACTGGGTAGGTTTTGCTCTGTGTGCCTCATGAAGACATTCAAGGATGTGGCAAGAAATACAGTTGACACCTCTTATGTTGATGTTTCTTATTGAAATCATTATGGACACTGACTTTTCTTGAAGTAAACAATGTAACCACTAGAAGTTCCACACATTTGTATTTTCAAGCAGAACCTCTAATCTATTCAAAAAGAGATTCCAAAATGATTCCATTTCAAGGTATGTTTTTAATGAGAAACATTTCTAGTTCCAAGGTGAAGACTGAGCACTTAGGATAAGACCAAATAGATTCTGAACCCTCATTAATCTATATACCACCTACTTAGACTTGTGGTGATAAGTTTGGCTGGGTTTAGAGTAAACTTAGCTTAGCTTAGCAAATGTTTTTTCTTTAAGACTAATTCATGGTGTGAGGTTCCTGGGTATTTAAGGGGTCTATGAAAGTGGTAACTTTGGGTTTGTAATGGTTGACTTAATGGGACAGATCAGCTCTGACAGGCCATCACAGATGGTCTTAACTATTTAAAAAATAATGAAACAAGTAATCATTGTGAGTTAGTATAGTTTGGTTAATAATATTTTTGAAAATCTGGGATCCATGATGGCAGGGGGTAAGGTCTATGTGTACAAAAAAAAAAAGTCCTTAATGGTGAAAAGTTTGGGAATTACTGTCCCAGGGTATAAATTAATAAAATCAGCAAGATCACAGAGGATTTTCAAAATATAGTATAGTTTTATGTATATTACAAAAAAAATGAAATGAAAATAACTGAAATGTAACAGCCATTCTTTTTAATTTGTAGTCTGTGGGAAATTAACCATTTTCTTCTTTCCTGTTTCTCCAGTTTGTATTTAATTTAATTATATGCATCAATTTATAATTGTAGATATATATAATTTAGCAACTTAAAAAGTTAGACCATGATTTCTAAGCAAGTATTTTAGAAAATACTACACACATTTTAGAAAATAATCTATACACATTTATGCACTATTCTTTTCTGTTTCATTTAATCAAGGTCCTTAAGCCTCTACCTTTCCTCTATTTCATCTAGTTCAAACCTACTTTCCTCATTTAATGCATTTAATGGTGGGCATTTCTGCATCAGTTAGGAAGGACGTTGGGTTTGAGGTTGGTTGAGTTTTGACGAGACCTCAGTTGCAATGCCTTCCTGCCAAGCATCTGCGATTTCATAATGTTGGAGCATTCAATGTATCCTGGGGCATTGTGGCTTTCTATAAGTTTGCTGTGGCCAAACTAAGAAAGAAGGCATATGCAGATTTCTACAGAAATTATGATTCCATGAAAGATTTTGAGGAGATGAAGAAGGCTGGTATCTTTCAGAGTGCAAAGTAATGTTGGAATGTAAAGAATTTCTTTGAGTTGAGTTCCATGGAAGTTTGTCACTGACCTGTGTTTCTGAACTATGAACATGCGTACTGGGTTATGAAATAGTTTCTCTTGATAAACAACTAACAGTAACAACAAAACAGTTAATGGTGGAATGACTGATTGGGACCTGAGTCTTGATATTGGCTTGCAACTTTCAGAAAATAATGTCAAATCTGTCAATTGATTGGAAGTAGTCTAAAAGGGGTGAGGCCAAAATGTACTTCAAGAAGTTTCGAGAAGTAACTAAGTTTGCTTCAGTATTCACGAGAATGAGTCAGTTAGGCCTCCAAACTCTACACTGGGGCATAGCCAAAAGCTATCTTTCCAGAACACAGCCTGGAAGATTTATTTTTAATAAAAATAAAGTACTGGTTTTCTTTTCCTATTTTAAAGAGCAATACACAGTCAATGTAGAAAAATTAGAAAAGAAAACAAAACTATAAAGCAAAATGAAAGCTATAAAGCAAAAAAAAAAAAAAAAAGAGAGAGAGAGAGAGAGAGAAAGAAGCTTTTTTGGGGGGAGGGGAGAATGCTCTTTTTTAAAACACAGAATCCAGAGTTTTATCCTCAAATGACTCAATCAGAATATCTGGGGCAGAACCTAGAAAGCTGCATTTTTAACCAGCATACTGGGTGAGCCACTCTCCTAGTGAAGACTAGCAGGTATGGGGGTCGAACTCAAGATAAATTCATGGCAAAACGTACACTGAGCTCACTGATGAATTATCTTGCTATATAAGGTAACTTAACCTTACACCCCTCTATTGTGTGTGTCATTTGGATTTATTGGCTTCTTTTTAGATATTCTGGGTCAAAATGATTACAGAATCCATCCGAATAAAAAATTGAGACAGCTAAAACAAGAAAAAAAATTTTTTAAAGGAAAAAAAATTGAGACATCTGATACAAGATTCTATGACTATTATTATTATTATTATTATTATTATTACTACCAGTACTGTTATTTTGATTCGAAAAGTCTTAGAGTAGTAGAAAAAGAAGTAATGTTACTTTTATTGAAAGGAATGAAATTGAAGGGGCACCTGGGTGGCTCAGTTGGTTAAACGTCAGCCTTCTGCTCGGGTCACGATCCCAGGCTCCTGCGATCAAGTCCCACATCCAGCTTTCTGCTCAGCGGGGAGTCTGCTTCTCCCTCTACCTCTGCCTGCTGCTCTACCTACTTGTGCTCTCACTCTCTATCTCTCTATCTCTGGCAAATAAATAAATAATAACTTTAAAAAATATGAAATTGAAACAATCCTGACAAATTTGGGACAAATGGCTTTGAACACTGTGAAATATGTTGAAGTATTTCCCTTAGATAGAGACAGGTCATAGGGTGAAGCTAATAGCAAGGATAAAGCAAGCACACAGGAAAATGCGAGTTAAAACAACAGTAGATTCCACTGCACACCTATTAGAGTGGCCAAAATCCAGAACACTGACAACACTAAATGCTGGTGAGAATGTGGAGCAACAGGGACTCCTTTCAGTGCTGGTAGGAATGCAAAATGGTACAGCCACTTTCAAAGACAGTTTGGCAGCTTCTTAAAAACGAAACATAATCTGGGGCCCCTGGGTGGCTCAGTTCGTTACGTCTGATTCTTGATTTTGGCTCAGGCTCAGTTCATGATCTTAGGGTCATGAGATTGAGCCCCCAGTCAGACTCTATGCTGGGTGTGGAGCCTGCCTAAGATTCCCTCTCTCCGTGTGCACGCTCTCTTTCTCTCTCACAAAAAAAGAAAAAAAAACTACACATACTCTTATTACAGAATCTAGCAATCACACTCCTTGGTATTTACTCAAAGGAGTTGAAAACTTACGTCCTCCCAAAAACCCACAAATGGATTTTGTGGTAGCTGTATTCATAATTGCCAAAGCTTGGAAGCAACCAAAATGTCCTTCAGTAGCTGAGTGGATTAATAATCTGTGGTACCCAGACAGTGGAATGTTATTCAGTGCTAAAAAGAATGAACTATCAGACCATGAAAAGACATGGAGGACACCTAAATGCATATTACCAAGTGAAAGAAGCTAGTGTGAAAAGGCTACGTACTGCATATTTCCAACTATGTGATTCTGGGAAAGGTAAAACTAAAAAGATCAGTTGTTTCCCAGGGTTAAGGGGGAGGGAGGGATGGGTAGGCAGAGAACAGAGGATTTTTAGGGCAGTGAAACTACTTTGTGTGGTGCTACAACAGTGGATACATGTCATTATAAATTCAAACCCTCAGTATGTACCACACCAAGAGTGAACCGTAATGTTTGCTTTGGATGGATGAACTTTGGACTTCGGATGATAATGATGTGTCAGTGTGGTTCTCCAATTGTAAAAAATATACAACTGCAGTGAAGGATTTTGATATGTGGAAGGCTATGTGTATGTGGGGGCAGGAGAAAGCTCTCTACCTTCTTCTCAATTTTGCTGTGAACCTAAAACTGTTCTAAAAAATAAAGCTTATTTTTTAAAAATGAGAGAGAAACAAAAATAACCTGATATAGGGCTTAAAAAAAAAAAGAATCCTCTTAATTATGCATTCATTCATTCACTGGACTTATATTGAGGACCTACTATCTTCCAGGTATTGTGCTAGTAAAGAGAAGGAATGTCTGAAAGAATTTTTTAAATTGAGATATAATTGATACATAACAGTGGAAAGTTTAAACTTATTATCATTGTTTGGCAGTAATTTCTTTCAGAACTTCAAAAACTGTCTGTCCAGACCTGGTAGGAAGTAGATTTGTTGTAATTGTAGAATTTTGTATCAAATGATAGTTTCATGAAAGATAGAGGAAAAAGAACCCTACATTTCTTGAGTACCTACTAAATGTTAAGCATTGTGATGCCAACTTTACAAACTTTGTCTCACTTAATCCTTATAACCTCCAGGGAGGTAGGTATTTTTATCCCTAATTTACAGATAAGGAAACAGATTTAGGAGATGAAGTCACTTGCCTGGAGTCACACACAAAGTGGTTGGCATTGTATTGAAACAGATTTTACTAATTCTGTTCTGACTACATTAATACTGAAGTTTTGTTTTTTTTTTAAAGATTTTATTTATTTATTTATTTGACAGACAGAGATCACAAGTAGGCAGAGAGGCAGGCAGAGAGAGAGGAGGAAGCAGGCCCCCCACCAAGCAGAGAGCCCGATGTGGGGCTCGATCCCAGGATGCTGGGATCATGACCTTAGCTGAAGGCAGAGGCTTTAAC
The DNA here is from genome assembly GCF_963455335.1 of Martes martes. Classification (NCBI taxonomy): domain Eukaryota; kingdom Metazoa; phylum Chordata; class Mammalia; order Carnivora; family Mustelidae; genus Martes; species Martes martes. The sequence goes on from NC_137898.1 coordinate 68,204,953, forward strand.
CCACTGAGCCACCCAGATGCCCCAATACTGAAGTTCTAATGGAGGTTTCCCTATAGAAACAGAATAATTATGAACTCAGGATTTGTTTAAAAATTTCTGACCTTTTTAAAAATAGCCTTCCCAATGGATAAAGAACATGTGGTGTATATATACAATGGAATACTATGCAGCCATCAAAAGAAATGAAATCTTGCCATTTGCAACAACATGGATGGAACTAGAGGGTATTATGCTGAGCGAAATAAGTCAATCAGAGAAAGACAATTATCATATGATCTCCCTGATATGAGGAATTTGAGAGGTAGGGCAGGGGGTTGTGGGGCGTAGGGAAGGGAAAAATGAAACAAGATGGGATCGGGAGGGAGACAAACCATAAGAGATTCTTTTATTTTTTTTTTTATTTTTATTTTTTTTTTTTAAGATTTTATTTATTTTATTTGACAGAGAGAGAGAGATCACAAGCAGGCAGAGAGGCAGGCAGAGAGAGTGAGAGAGGGAAGCAGGCTCCCTGCCAAGCAGAGAGCCCGATGCGGGACTCGATCCCAGGACCCTGAGATCATGACCTGAGCCGAAGGCAGCGGCTTAAACCACTGAGCCACCCAGGCGCCCCACCATAAGAGATTCTTAATCTCACAAAACAAACTGAGGGTTGCCGAGGGGGAGGGGGATAGGGAGAGGGGAGTTGGGTTATGGACATTGGGGAAGGTATGTACTATGGTGAGTGCTGTGAAGTGTGTAAACCTGGTGATTCACAGACCTGTACCCCTGGAGCTAATAATACATTGTATGTTAATAAAAAATAAAAAATTTAAAAAAAAAGATAAATTAAAAAAAAATAGCCTTCCCACAAAAACCAACCACAAAAGAGGAAACTCTCAGAAATGCTTGATCTTGGGGCACCTGGGTGGCTCAGTGAGTTAAGCCTCTGCCTTCGGCTCAGGTCATGATCTCAGGGTCCTGGGATGGAGCCCCACATGGGGCTCTCTGCTCAGCGGGGAGCCTGCTTCCCCCCCTCTCTCTGCCTGCCTCTCTGCCTACTTGTGATCTCTGTCTGTCAAATAAATAAATAAAATCTTAAAAAAAAAAAAAAAGAAAAGAAATGCTTGATATTTACTTAACATCCAAGGTTTTTCTCTAGGATTTATAGTTACTCTGTAGGTCTTAATGTTCTCTTTTTTTTTTTTTCTTTTTGAGATTTTTTTCTTTATTTTTAGAGTGAGAGAGTGTGCCCACACAAGCAGGGGCAGAGAGAGAGAAAGAATCTCAAGCAGACTCCCGGCTATGGAGCCTGATTCTGGGCTAGATCCCAAGACCCTGAGATTATGACTGGAGCCGAAGCCACAGTCAAGCGCTTAACTGACTGAGCCACCCAGGCACCCCTTGATACTCATCTCATAATCAGATATTGTGACTGGATTGACTGCTCTGTTCCCAGGGTTTATTTATTGAATTGTTCATCAGTGTCTTCATCAGAGAACATCAAAACAGTGACTGTCAAGCCTGAGGAAGTATTTATGTTTTCTACTACTAGGAGGCCCCTAGAATTAAACTAGCTCCAACACAGAGACCAGACTCCAGTTAATAGCAGATTAGGAAGAAAATGGTAGGTGCCAAAGGGATGATGACAATTCTGAGTTTGCCATGTTTGGGGCATCTGGGTGGCTCAGTGTGTTAGGCCTCTGCCTTCGGCTTGGGTCATGATCCCAGGGTCCTGGGATCGAGCCCCACATCAGGCTCTCTGCTCAGCAGGGAGCCTGCTTCCCCCTCTCTCTCTGCCTGCCACTCTGCCTACTTGTGATCTCTCTCTCTCTGTCAAATAATAAGTAAAATCTTTAAAAAAATGAATTTGCTGTGTTTGAATTTGCATCACTATCCTCAAATTGTCTATATTTTAGACCTGGAGACTTTCTATGGAGTTTGGACGAATCCTACTCTCATAATAGAAATAGACTGAAGTTGGAACATGCCCTATGAGGATAGTTTCTTAGTAAGGGAGTATTTAGTGCTAGATGGAGAGGTTGGACGTAATCCAATGAAGTGTTGGAAAGGTAGAACTTTGACCAGGAAAAGTCAAAATAGCATGATTAGGAACAAACGGGGTGAAGGTCTAAGGGTCATGAGAGAAAGAATAAAGAGGAAGAAGACCCGTGTGAGAGAAATAGGACTGAACACAAAACTCAGGGTGGAAAGGAGAATCTGGTATTTCCAGACATGTCCCTGTGGCTGAGCCTGCCACTGCCTCTGGGGCTTAATATTTCCTATTTGTCCCTAGATCCACCTTCACTTTCCTTCTCCACTCTAATTCCTAGGGCTTCAGTGCCCTGCAACTTTCAGTTAGGGTGACATAAGGAAGCCGTAGCATGAGAGTGAAGGGAGGGCAGGGCATTCATTCCCTTGGCTTCCTTCTGACAGAGCCACCTCTGGCTAGCTGACTCCCACAGCAAGGGCTGCAGCTCCTTTCTAGGCCATCAAATCTACCCATCCCTCCCTCCTTCTCTTCACTTTCTTTATCCTTTTGGACCTTGGATTGGTAACATCACAGACACTGTTAGCCCCCACTGTGCTTTGTGGAACCCTGATTGTTACATTTACAATAGTCCCTTTTAGGCAAAAGACCTGTACTCTGAAAACTAGAAAACACTGATGAAAGCAATTGAAGATGACACAAACAAATAGAAAGATATTCCATGCTCATGGATGGGGAGAACAAATATTGTTAACATCTCCATAGTACCCAAAGCAATCTACGGATTTAATGGAATCCCTATCAAAATACCAACAGCATTTTTCACTTAACTAGATTGAACAATCCTAGAATTTGTATGGAACCACGAAAGATTCCGAATAGCCAAAGCAATCTTGAAAAAGAATAACAAGGGGTGTCTGGGTGGTTCAGTTGGTTAAGTGTCTGCTTTTGGCTCAGGTCATGATCCCAGGGTCATACAGAAATACTAAGTAAAATAAGCCTGTCGGAGAAAGACAAATACAATATGATTTCACTCATGTGTGGAATTTAAGAAATAACAACAAAGAAAAAAAAAGGAAAAACAAACAAAAAGGAGTCTTAAATATAGAGAACAATGTGGTGGTTGCTAAAAGGCTAGGTGAAGTAGATGATGGGAATTAAGAGTATACTTATTTGAAATGAGCACTGAGTAATGTATAGAAATGTTGAATCATTAGGTTGCACACCTGAAAGTAATATGGCACTGTCTGTTAGTTATGCTTAAATAAAAAAATTAAATAGATAAACAAACTAAGGGCAAAAAGAGAGAGAGTGAGAGAGAATATATAGGAATTGCCCTAACGTCTTCCAGGCATACATAGTTCCTGTGCAGCTAAGTGTTATCTCTGATCACATTGTATTCAATGAGTTTTCCTGCCTTCCTTAACTCCAAGAATATGAGCTCCATGGGGTGAGAAATTCTCATTTCATTAACTTTTGTGTCCCCACAATCTAACATAATGCCTACTATAAAATGGATAGTAGGTATTTGAGAAAAGTTGAATTAAATCAAGACAGTTCTTGAGAACTGGGTATGGGGGATGATTTAAGATTAACAGGGGAAACGTAATCTGGGTGGCGGTAATAGTGGGGGCAAAGATGAGGAAGTAAGATTGAATACAGCGAGTGTGGTAGAAGTAGTCTGAATGGAGCAGAGGGAGAAGTCTGAAAAACTAAAACGGCGTAGTTGCTCCAGTGTTCATGGGGGCATCTGTGACATGGAAAAGAGGACTTTTCAGTCCGAACCTGAGATTATAATCACTGTAAGGGAAAATGGGAGAAGGTAGTCACAACCTTCATGAAAACAGAAGCAGTCAGAGCGCTGGAGAAACGTGCAACAACAGCCCAGACCCTCTGCAAGCAGCCAGCCCAGAGGAACCAGACTGTAGCTCTCACCTCATCAGTGCTGCTAGACTGCATTCCAGGGCTGAGTTTGTGATCCCATCTTTCCATCTGAGCCTAAGTATAGCTCTAGGTGAGGCCCATGAAAACATCCCTGCCCTTCCTCTACCCTCCCTACTAAATCATAAAAACTCCCTCTCATGGGCTGAGTTGTTAAATTCCTTAGCCTGCTAGAGCAAATCAAGGTGAGACTCAAAGGACAAGAGAGAAACAAAGAATGAGTTACAGTGTTTCTCACCAAACTAAGAGAAAGCCAAGTTTTAGAGGCTGTTGAAGCCATGTAGCCTAGGTTCCAAGCACAAGGAAGCCTGGGATTTTGACTGTCATTTAGTGTTGGATTTGCTGGGGGCAAGGAAAGGCCTTGTCAGAAATATTGATCCCGAATGAAACATGTGCATGTCCAGGACTGGCTCTATCAGAGGAAAGGACAGATTTGAGATGAGGGGCCTCCAAATGGAGGACAGCATCTCAGAGAATGTGACGATGAAGCTAAAACTTCAGATGTAAGGAGGAGTGTGCCTGGTGGACAAGGGAAAAAGGCATTCCTGGCAGAACAAACAGCTCATGCAAAAATGTGCAGGAGTGAAACAGTATGACTTCAGGGTCATCATTACTGGCTAATTAGCAAAACAGCTGCACTTCCTGGTGCCACTCCTTCCATCAGCACACCCAGCTCTGCGATTTGCACCAGGTACCATACATTCATTTTTTTTCATTCATTTCTCAAATATTTATCAAGCCTCTGCTATACGATGGGCTCTGTCCTAGGGGCTGAGCCCACAACAAAACAAGCAAAGTTCCTGCCCTAAAGGAACCTACATTCTAGTGGGAGGAAACAGGAAACAAAAAATAATACATTAGGAGGTGGGGCGCCTGGGCGGCTCAGTCGCTTAGCTTAAGCCGCTGCCTTCAGCTCAGGTCATGATCCTAGGGTCCTCGGATGGAGCCCTGCATCAGGCTCCCTGCTTGGCGGAGAGCCTGCTTCTCTCTCTCCCTCTGCCTGCTGCTCTGCCTACTTGTACTCTCTCTCTCTCTCTCTCTCTCTCTGTGTCAAATAAATAAATAAATAAATGAAATCTTAAAAAAAAAAGATTAGGAGGTGATAAGGGTTATGTCAACAGGTGTTCACCATAGCATAGAACCTCAGTTCCAGAAATACATTACTTAGTATTTGTTTGACTGTCCATAATAGAAAAACTCAGTGTTACGGAGACTTACACAATATAGTTTATTTCTCAAGTAAAAAAGGTAATCTACAGCTGTTATGGCAAGTTGTCAAGTAGCCAGAGACCCAGGACCCTTCTAATTCTCTATTCCACCACCCTTAGGGTGTAGCCCTACTCTTCACGTTCCAGGAAAGATGCTAGAGCTCCAGGAATCACATCATCATCCAAACAGCAGGATGGAGGAATAGAGAAGGGTGTGCCCTCTTCCTTTTCAAAAGACATACAAAGAATAATATATCATTTCTACTTATTTGTGGTTCTACCTGGCTACAGAAAAGTTGAAAAATATTTTTTAACTGAGTAGCAATGGACTCAGGTAAAAGTGAGCATTCTGCTTCTGAAGAAGGGAAGAATGAATACTAGGAAGTCCGAATAGTCAACATCCCAACAGGAAACAGTTAATCTCAAAATCAAGCCTGATTTATTTACAAAGAGACTTTTTCTTTTAATCCCCTTCACCTATTTCACCCATCCTTCTACCACCTTCCCTCTGATAACCATCAGTTCGTTTTCTATATTTAAGACTCTGTGTTTTTTTTTGTTTTCCTCCTTTTTCTTTGTTCATTTGTTTCTTAAATTCCACATATCAGTGAAATCATATGGTATTTATCTTTCTCTGACTGACTTATTTCACTTAACCATTACACCCTCTAGATCCATCTGTGATCTGTTTTTTTATGGCTGAGTAATATTCCTCTGTGTGTGTGTGTGTGTGTGTGTGTGTGTGTATCACATCTCTTTATCCATTCATCTTTCCATGGATGCCTGGGTTACTTCCATATCTTAGTTACTGTAAATAAGGCTGCAATAAACAAAGGGGTGCATATATCTTTTCAAATTAGTGTTTTCATTTTCTTTGGGTAAATAGCTTAGTAGTGGAATTACTGGATCATATGGTGTTTCTACTTTTCTTTTTTTTAATTTATTTACTTATTTGAGAGAGAGGGGGAGAGAGTGCTCACAAGTGGGAGGGGATGGAGAGGGAGAGAGAGAATCTCAAGAAGACTCCCTGCTGACCACGGAGCCCCATGCAGGGCTTGATCCCACGATATAAGATCATGACCTAAGCCAAAACCAAGAGTTGGATGCTCAACTGACTGGCCACGTAGGCACCCCTCTACTTTTCATTTTTTGAAGAACCTGTCCATATTGTCTTCCACAGTGGCTGCAAAAGTTTGCACTCCCACCAACAGTGCAGGAGGATTCCTTTTTCTCCACAACATCACCAACACTCGTTTCTTGTGTTTTTGAGTTTAGTCATTCTAACTGGTATAAGGTGGTATCTCATTGTGGTTTTGATTTGCATTTCTCTGATGGCGAGTGATGTTGAACATCTTTTCATGTGTCTGTTGGCTATCTGAATGTCTTCCTTGGAAAAATGTCCATTTATGTCCTCTGCCAACTTATCTATTTTCTATGAAACTGTTTGAACCATTCAAGATCACATTTATGTGTATTTTCTGGGAACTCTTATTATACTTGGAGTCACTTAGATTAGTTCATATTATTTTTGTGTCACAACCAGATTTAATATCCCGGAGTTTAAGAACCACATTCTTTTGTACACACTCATGGTGCATAACATTCACTAATACTTGTTTGGCTTACTAGTTGGTTGCTTAATTTGGGGTAGAATGGGGCTGGAGAAGGAGCTTGGGCCGGAGAATCAGGCAGTGCTGGGGTCTAATTTTAGCAAAGGCATTTGTTAGTGATAGACTTTGGCAAGACATTTAGCCTCTCTGAGTCTCAGTTCTTCTTCTTAAAATGGAGATGAGAACATCTTCCTCTCAAGTTGTTATGATTTAATTAGATAACTTAAGTGAAGTTCCTGGTTATAAAATAAAACTCTTCTGTCTTCCTCCTCCTCTTTCTGAGAGGACTATTGGGAAATTTATATGATCCTTTGCACCTCTTCACAGCTAAAGTGACCATATTTTTTACATTTATCTATCTATTTATTTAGAGGAGTCCTATAGGAGGGAGGGGCAGAGAGAGAGGGAGAGAGAGAAAACCCCAAGCAGGCTCTACACCCAGCATGGAACCCAATGCAGGGCTCAACCCCATGACCTCCAAGATCATGACCCGAACTGAAATCAAGAGTGGGATGCTTAACCAGCTGAGTCACCCATGAGCCCCATTTCATATTTTTAAAAATGAAAAATGTGGATATAAGCTTTAAAAACTTTTTTCCGATTGGTCAATTTCTTCATATAAAAACCATAAAAATTAAAGCCTATCTTGTAATGCCTATAATTACAGGGTTGTAAGCTCCATACGGGAAAGGACCACATCTGTCTTGTTCAATATAGTAACTTGCTTATCTCATAATAGGTATTCAATAAAAATCTAAGGAAGGAAGGACTACATTGGTAATGAATTCATAGGAAAAAGAAATAGAACAACTCCCAAACATCTTTTTAAAATCTTCGGATATTTGAAACTTGGACTGTCTCAAAAATTTTGAGTCAGGGGTGCCTGCTGCCTCAGTCGGTTAAGCATCTACCTTCTGCTCAGGTGATGATCTCAGGGTCTGGGATCAAGTCCCGCATCAGGCTCTTTGCTCTGCAGGGAGCCTGCTTCTCTCTCTGCCTGCTACTACCCCTGCGTGTGTGTTCTCTCTCTCTCTGAGAAATAAATAAATAAAATATTTAAAAAAATTCTGGGTCAAATCCCTCTACTGCTGACTCCATTCTGACTGCCTGTGACACAAACCTGTGGGCTCAGGGGTGTTTGATTCAGGATGACTGGCAGTAGACATCCATAGGGAAGCAGTTGCTCCAGACAGATGAGCGGGGCAGCTGGAGGCGGGATAGGTGCAGAAATGGCAGTTGCACACACAGTGAAGTTTAAAAATGCCTCAAAGCACTGAGTATTATATAAGACTGATCAGAATCACTGACCTCTACCTCTGAGACCAATAATATATGTTAATTGAATTTAAATTTTTAAAAAAATGGAAAAAAAATAGCCCCTCCCCCCAAATAAAAAAAATTCCTCAAAATATCAATTTTGAGAATATCAGGAAAAGTGACACCCACTTAGGCAAATATTCTCTGAAAAAGAGCGAGGCTTTTGGCCAGGCAAGTGTTAGGTAGGGGAGAGGTGGCCTCACGTTTCTACAGTATTTTCTAGTTTCAAAACACTTTTACACACATTCTGTCACTTGGCCTCTACAGCAATTGTGTAGATTAGATAGTTCAATTCAATAAACATTTGAGCATTTTCTAGGTCCCATGTACAGTGCTTGGTACCATAGGATATAAGTATGAATAAGTCATTACTCTTTCTTTCCTGTAATAATAATACTTACTCTTTATTGGGCTCTCCAGACACTTTATTATACAATTTTAAGCTATATCATCACATGAATCCTGTGAAATTAGTATTATTAAAAAGTTTTTTTTAATTTGTTTCAGATATAAAGAAAATGATGCTTAGAGATGTGAATAACTTGTCAAGGTCACATCATTAACAAGTAAGATTAACAAGTAAGCTAATAAGTAGATCAAGGACTCCAACCTGGGTTTACCTGACTCCAGAGCCCCTGTTCTATCAACAAGCTACCAAAGGATCCTAGTAAATAATTTAACAAACAGTTACATCCTGCTAGAAATGCATCTCAAATTCTACATGAAATAAAATAGGATACACGTTAAAATTTTTTAAAAAATTTAAATGGTCCTTGTTAAATAAGAATTCCTTAGACCAGCTTTTTTGGAGAGCCATTTAGCGTTACAGATCAAACTTTAAAATGTTTACCCCTTGAGGAATTATCAAGTGAATCTAAGTAAGCAAATATATGATAATATGTTTTTTAAGATTTTGTTTATTTATTTGACAGAGAGACAGAGAGCACAAGTAAGCAGAGCGGCAGGCAGAAGGAGAGAGAGAAGCAGGCTCTCTGCTGAGCAGGGAGCCCAATGTGGGGCTCGATCCCAGAACCCTGGAATCATGACCTGAGCCTGGAAAGCAGATGCTTAACGACTGAGCCACCCAGGCGCCCCAAATATATGATAATATTTTAGGCTGGTTTCCTCCCGTGATTGTCCCTGAGCAAGGATTTCAGTGTAGGTGGTTTCTTCGGACAGTGATCCCGAAGTCACTGGTGAGGGCATAGGAAAGAGAGAGGAAAGGGATAGGAGCCATACAGGGTGCAAGATTAAGTAACAAATTACTACTGTGGGCAACTGGGGCTCAATCCTACTCCGGGGACTATATAGAATTTGCTCAGAGGTGTCTTACCCAAAAAGGTGAGGTAGTTTTCCATAAATTCCCACACATCATTGGATGGTGAGCTCTTGGGTTGTTGCCTGGACCAAACTTTCTTCTCCCACTGAGAAAACCTAAGGCAGAGGAGTCACAGGTGCTTGAGGTAGAAGAGATCCCCAAGTGTCTGGATACAGGGAGAGCCAAAGGAAAATCCGCGGGGTGCTGACAGCATCTGTTGTAGTGTATTAATAACATACAAAGGTGTTAATTGAGTCACTTTGTAAAATTGTTAAACATAACAAACAACATAAGTATACCTAAGAAGAAAAAGATTTTGTTTGTTTGTTGGTTTGTTTGACAGAGAGAAAGAGAACACAAGCAGGAAGAGTGGCAGGCAGAGGGAGACGGTGGAGCCGGCTCTCCACTGAGCAGAACCCCTGGTGCAGGGCTCAAGCCTTGGACCCTTGGACCCTGGGATCATGACCTGAGCTGCAGGCAGATGCTTAACCAACTGAGGCACCCAGCCGCCCCGTAAGAATACTTCACATGGGATTGGCTAAGGTTGCCTGAACACCCTTAGGATGAAGGGATGGTTTCTGTTGAGCTTTTTTTTTTTTTTTGCTTTTAAAGACTGATTTGATCTTTCTATCATCTGTCTATCATCTATCTATCTATCTATCTATCTGACAGAGAGAACCGGTGAGAGAGAGAACCCAAGCAGGGGCAGTGGGAAGGGGGAAGCAGGCTTCCTGCCAAGCTGGGAGCCCCATGGAGGGCTTGATCTCAGGACCCTGGGATCATGACCTGAGCTGACAGCAGACACTTAATGACTGAGCTACTCAGGAGCCCCATCTGTAGAGATTTTTCAAAGACTTACAACCAGGAGTCCTTAACCTAGTCTGAGGGTCAGAGAAAGCCTCTTTGGGCAAGTGATAGTAGCCCTACACATGATGGGGTTTGGGGAATACTGAGGGGAGCAGTCCAAGCAGAGGTTGGCATTGCTAAAGTCCTGAGAAAACAAGAGGCTTGGAGCTTTGCTTAAGTGGCTCAAGTATAGAGAACCAGGGCAGACTGGCTTCCTAAGGCTCAGGGGCAGACAAGCACTGGAGGATTAGGGACTTGATCCTAGAGGCAATCAGAAGCTTGGAAGGGTTTAAGTTTTTGTAGCAGATGTTTAGAATGATGGCTCTGGCTGTAGAATAGAGGAAGTAGGAACCTACACTGTACTGCTTGGCCTCTAAGGTCTTTGGCAAAGTGAAGAAGGTCAGGCTGTCAAGAATGTATTCCAAGATTTCCAACAGGGTGATTATTGTGGTATTTAAAACAAAACAAAACAAAAAAAACCAGGGGCGCCTGGGTGGCTCAGTGGGTTAAAACCTCTGCCTTCGGCTCAGGTCATGATCCCAGGGTCCTGGGATCGAGCCCCTCATTGGGCTCTCTGCTCAGCGGGGAGCCGGGTGCCTGCCTCTCTGCCTACTTGTGATCTGTCTGTCAAATAAATAAATAAAATCTTAAAAAAAAAAAAACAATGATAGATTCATTTCAAATCATCAGAGATACTTTTAATTTTTATTACCTAACCTGGTTCGACAAAGGACTTTATTAATGCAAAGTTTTAATTGTCCAAGAATTGCTTTGTACGTTGAAAAGAATTTTTATCAGTATTGAAGCTTTTAAAAATCAATATTCAATATATTAAGATGACAATTAAAGAAACTTGGTATTCATTATGTCTTAAAGTTAAAATAACAAATTCAATTATTTTATTTATACACTTAAAAAATGTTACAAATTGCCTGATTAATGTTCAAACAACTCCGCTAGAGTAAATAAATCTCTATCAGACAACTAACGCTATTTACAATATAGTTAATTGGATTTCTTCAAACTTTTAAACTGCATTTGTAAACTTAATACATTCTATTTTCTTTTAATCACTTTAAATGCTTGATCTCATAAGCAAAACTTTTCCAAGTTCCTGAGTTCTTTTAAATATTGCAATAATATTTATGAACAGTAAAATTGTTTTGTAAGTCTAAAATCAATTACTCAATTACATTTTTTTTAAGTAGGCTACATGCCCAGTATGGAGCCCAATACAGGGCTTGAACTCATAACCCTGAGATCCAGACCTGAGTTGAGATCTGAGCTTAGCTGACTGAGCCACCCAGGGTGCCCTCAATTATATTTTTGTTTCAAAATTATAATTATAATTATGTTATATAATTATGATTATATAATTATAATTATAAAGTTATATGTCAGACTTTCTAATAAACTAAATTCTCTAAAGTTACAAATAGTACCTCTTTTTTTTTTGAAGATTTATTTATTTATTTGAGAGAGAGACAGAGAGAGAGAACAAATGGCAGGGAGGAGCAGAAAGAGAGAGAGAATCTCTAGCAGGCTCCCCGATCAGCCAAGAGCCCAAAACGAGGCTTGATCCATGACCCTGGGATCATGATCTGAGCCAAGATCAAGAATCAGATGCTTAACTGACTGAGTCACCCAGGTGCCCCACAAATAGTACCTTTTAAAAGTGACTTACTTAAACTGATCTAATATTCAATTTATTTAAATAATACTATTCATCTCAAAACAATGAGAGTTCTTTAGTGTATAAAAAAAGGTATAAAGAATATTATCTGAGGCATAGTGTTACAGTTCTGGTTCAGAGGCAGTTGTTCTTAGAAAAGGCTTTGGGGGCACCTGGGTGGTTCAGTCGATTAAGCATCTGCCTTCTGCTCACGTCATGATCCCAGGATCCTAGGATTGAGCCCCAAGTTGTTTTTCCCTGCTTCTCCCTCTGCCTGCCACTCCCTCTGCTTGTGCTCTCTCTCTCTGACAAATAAATAAATAAAATCTTAAAAGAAAAGAAAAGGCTTCAGTGGTTGAAGCCTATAATTTGTTGCAGGGAGAGTAAAAATATTTCAAGGATGGTAATAATCAAACCATATAAAAGGTCTTACAATCAGAATTTTTCTTTGATTTAAAATGAAGTAAATAAACAGAAGCATATGAGAACGTTGGCTCCTCCGAGATCATAGGGTAGCTGAATTTTCTGGATTAATCTGTAAACACAAAAAAATCTTTACAATAAATACAGTTATTTGTTTGTTTGTAGTAGAACTTTCTCTGAAATGTTCTGGATGGCAAAGGTGTGTACAAGGTCATGAGTCCTAAATAGGGTGCATTCACAGACTTTCGGCAAAAAGTAAAATATTTGTTAACATAAAGAGAATGAAACAAATCCTCTGAGGAAGTGATTTACTTTAGAGCTGGCGTGTTAATATGTTGCTGATGGGATCAAGGTGTCTATCATCTGTACCAAACTATCACACATATTGAATCAAGGGACTAGGAAATAATGGCCAGAAATTTAGTAAGCTACATTTTTTTTAAAAGATTTTATTTATTTATTTGACAGACAGATCACAATTAGGCAGAGAGTGAGGAAGGGAAGCAGGCTCCCTGCTGAACAGAGAGCCCGATGTAGGGCTTGATCCCAGGACACTGGGATCATGAACTGGAGCAGATGGCAGAGGCTTTAACCCACTGAGCCACCCAGGCGCCCCTGAGCTACATTTTTTAAATGTACTTGATAATATAGCCACCTGGCATTTTATTTACTTATTTAATAAAAAAAAAATTTTGGTTAATTTTTTTATTATGTTCAGTTAGCCAACATATAGTACATCATTAATTTTTGATGTAGTATTCAATGATTCATTAGTTGTGCATTTAACTTTATATTTTTTCTTTTATTTCTGGAACTTCCATTTCTTAGAGATTCATTTCTCTGTTAGGATCTTTTATCCTTTCTTTCATTTTGTTCTTTTTTCTCCTCAAATTTTTTTTACCTATTTATAATAGCTAGACAGGCATACTTCAGAGATATTGCGGGGTCAGGGTCAGACACTATAATAAAGCAAATATTGCAATAATGTGAGTCGAATGAATTTTTGGTTTCCCAGTGCATTTAAAAGTTATGTTTATACAGTATAGTGTAAGTTAAGCGTGCAATAGCAAAACTTAATAGTGTGCAATAGCATTATGTCTAAAAAACGTATATACCTTACTTTAAAAATAACTTTATTGCTGGGGCACCTGGGTGGCTCAGTTGGTTAAGTGACTGCCTTCGGCTCAGGTCATGATCCTGGAGTCTCGGGATCGAGTCCCGCATCGGGCTCCCAGCTCCGCGGGGAGTCTGCTTCTCCCCCTGAACTTCTCCCCGTCTCATTCTCTCTCTCTCTCAAGTAAATAGATAAAATCTTAAAAAAAAAAAACAAACTTTATTGCTAAAAAGTGCTAACCATCATCTAACCTTTCAGTGACTCATAATTACTGGTCACAGACTACCATAACAAATCTAATAATAACGAAAATGTTTGAAGTATTGTGAGAATTACCGAAAGACAGAGACACTAAATAAGCAAATGCTGTTGGAAAATTGGCCCTAATAACCTTGCCCAAAACAGAGTTGCCACGAACTTTGAATTTTTATATAAGATATGATCTGTGAAGTACACTCAAGTGAAGTGCAATAAAAGAGGGCATACCTGGATTAAAACCCCTTTATTTTATTTTATTTTTTAATTTTTTAAAGATTTTATTTATTTATTTGACAGAGAGTGAGAGAGATCATAAGTAGGCAGAGCAGCAGGCAGAGAAAGAGGGGAAAGCAGGTTCCCCGATGAGCGGAGAGCCCGATGCGGGGCTTGATCCCAGGACCCTGAGATCATGACCTGAGCTGAAGGCAGAGGCTTCACCCACTGAACCACCCAGGTGCCCCTAAAGCCCCTTTGTTTTTAATTGGGTCATCTTTGTATCTGTTCCCATTGAGTTTCTTTCCCTTATTTTGGGGTCACCATTGCTCTCCTTCTTTTTAAGCCTTTTAGTTTTTAATGTTTTAGTTTTAGTTTTTAGTTTTGATGTCAGCTATTGTTTAAAAAAAGCCATAGGGATTGGAATATGTATTACCTCCCTGTCCTTTCATCTGTTAGGCCTCTAGGATGAATTGCTGATCACTTTGGTCTAATCAATATTTAAGGTGGAAAAAAAAAATAGCTGAGGTGGTCAGGAATGCGTTACATCTTTAATTAGTTTTGTCTTGAGGGAAAAATAGATTCTGTGTATATTAGAGGACTCTTCTAGTAGCATGTTGGGACTTAAATACCACAGACCCTGCCATCTAGCCCAGGCTAGCCTTCAGTTGTACACACGCACAGCGAAAACCCTGCTGCTGGATATTCTTGTCTTTCATGACAACCTAGTGTGTGGTGGCAGAGGCACCTTGAGCTTCTCTACTCAGCAAGGTTGGAAACTGAGGACCCAGCCCCAGGCCAGCACAAAGTGGCAGCTCATACTGGCCCCTATCTTTGTTCCCTCTTCCCCAAATAAATACCAAATATGTATAGATTATTCCAAAAGTGTTTGATTTACTTCATTGTCTCTATGTTTACCACCCCACGGGAACCTAGGTTCTTAGTTCAGCAGGATAGGATGTTTTATGGAGCAGAGATGTTGTTTCTTGGGCTGCATATACCCAGAGTCCTTATTCTTGAAACATTAAGGAGCTTATTGAGCTCTTTAAAAATTACATGATTGAGGGCGCCTGGGTGGCTCTGTCGGTCGAGCCTCTGACTCTTAATTTCAGCTCAGGTCATGATCTTGGGATTGAGCTCAGTGCTGGCCTCCATGCCCGGCGTACAGAGTCTGCTTAGGATTCTCTCTCCCTCTCCCTCCCCCTCTGCCGCTCTACTGGGCTCATGCTCATTTTCTCTCTAGCAAATAACTAACTAACTAAAATCTTTAAAATTATATGATAGATTGAATTATTGTTCCCAATACTTCATGACCTTCCTATATTGGAATTCTACATTCAAATCTTTGTCATAGAACTTTTTGGTGTCTCCCACTAGAGAAGGCAGAGGACATTTCTTCTCACCCCAACTAAAGATGTGCTTGGCCTTTTAACTTGTTTTGGCCAACGAGATATGGGCCACAGTAATGAGTGTGCCAGTTCCAAGCCAAAAACCTCAAGAGGCATCTTATGTTTCTGCTTACTCTCTTGGACTCCAGTTACTCCATGAGAAGAACATGTCCCAGGTAGCCACTGGTCCAAGGAGAATGAGGAAATAAGAAGGGCAGGCTTGTACCCAACCAGCAGCCTGGAGTCAAGCCTAATTGATTCCACTCTAGCCTCATAGAGCTACATCTAGCCCACAGACCTGTGGAAGAGGAAATACATATTTGTTGCTAAGTCCCTGCGAGGGGGCACCTTGGTGGTTCAGTCACTTAGACTCTTGATTTCAGCTCAGGTCATGATCTCAGGGTTGTGAAATCAAGTCCCCTACTGGGCTCTGCATTCAGCAAGGAGTCTGCTTGAAATTCTTTCTCTTCCTCTCCCTCTGCCCCGCTCCCCTGTGCTCTCTCTCTAAAATAAATAAATACAGCTTTGAAAATAAAATAAAAGCCCCTGAGAGTTTAAAGTTGATTGATATGTGGCAAAACTGTTTCAAACCCATGGTTAGTATTAGACATTTTCATAAAGATTAATGCTGATTTAGCTCTACGAAATTTTCTAATTTGTCTTAAAGTTTCTTTCTGGATCAGATGGCTCATCTATTTGCTGCACAATTGAACTGGACATTATTTTCAGACACTTGTTTGCTTATCTCTATGGTTGTTACGGTCATTCTAATAACAAATTTAAAATAACCACAATTGGGGCACCTGGGTGACTCAGTTGGTTAGGCTTCCAACTCTTGGTTTTGGCTCAGGTCATGATCTTAGGGTTGTGAGATTGAGCCCCACGTCAGGCTCTGCGCTCATCCTGTAGTCTGCTCAAGATTCATTTCCCCTCCTTTTCCCTCGCCCTTATCCTCCTGCTGCTCACATGTGCTCTTGCTCTCTCCTAAAGAAATAAATAAGATTTTTAAAAAAATAATAAAAATAAAATAACTGCAATTATCAGGATGTTGAGATTTTGTGTATTTAATTCTAAGTCAGCTTAATAAGAGTGTATATATTCAGAATAAAAGATTTTCAATTGTTTTGCATTTTTCTGATTGGTAAAGCTTTTAAAATAATTATTTTACCTCAGAATAAAAAGGCACTATGGATAATTTATTAAGCATCTGTCAGGCACTGTGAAAAGTATATATATCATCTCCTCCTTTAAAAACAAATCTACTTTTTTGATAGTTGATATTTAAAAAAAAAGATTCTGTTTATTTATTTTGAGAGAGAGAGAGAGAGAGAGGGCATAAGCAGTGGGGAGGGGCAGGGGGAGAGGGAGAAGAAGACTCCTCGCTGAGCAGGGAGCCCAACCTGGGGCTTGATCCCAGGACCCCAGGATCATGACCTGAGCCACACAGGCACCCCTAGTTAATACTTTCATAAGGTAGAAAGTTCAAAAGGCAAAAAAGCAAATGAAATAAAAACCTTCCTTCTTACCCTATTTCCCAGGCTGCACATCTAGAGGCAATTTACCAGTTTTTGTTTTTTTTTAACATTACTCTTTCAGTGATACTACTTGCACGTATAAACATAATATGTATTTATATGTACGGATAGTTTCTGCTTCCCTGACTTTTTAAAATGAATGCACTGTTATTATACTACTACAGGGTTCTGTACCTTGCTTTTATTTGTTTCTTTTTCACTTAACAATGTGTCTTAGAGATTGTTCTACAGCAACACATAAAGTGCTTCCTCATTCTTTTAAAAAGCCATGTAATATTCCCATGCAGTGGTTCTCAAAATGATAGGAGGGTGTTGAGGTAGAAATTATGTTTATAATAACACCAAAATGTTATTTTCTTTTTGTACTCTCACCATAGTGCAGTGGAGTTTTCCAGAGCCTACATGTCCTGTGTTATTGCAACAAAATGAACGCAGAAGTAGACATAAAAATCCAGCTGTTTTCTATTAACCCAGGCATTAAAGAGATTTGCAAAAATACAAACCATGCCACTTTTCTTATTGATTTTTTGTGTGTTGGAAAATGGAGTTATTTTTAAAAATATGTTGGTTATATTCCATGTAAAGGGCTTATAATTGTTATTTTTAAATGAATAAATTTTTTTTATAATTCCTAAGTTTTACTGTCTAAAATGATAAACACTGAAGATAAAATCCGTGAAAACTGTTT
Organism: Martes martes; assembly: GCF_963455335.1. Lineage (NCBI taxonomy): Eukaryota > Metazoa > Chordata > Mammalia > Carnivora > Mustelidae > Martes > Martes martes. The sequence continues at coordinate 68,222,450 of NC_137898.1, forward strand.
GGGATCCTCATTCATTTTTAAGAGTGTAACATGGGGGCGCCTGGGTGGCTCAGTTGGTTGAGCGACTGCCTTCACCTCAGGTCATGGTCCCGGACTTCCAGGATGGAGTCCCGCATCCGGCTCCCAGTTCCTTGGGGAGTCTGCTTCTCCCTCTGGCCTTCTCCTCTCTCATGCTCTCTCTCACTCATTCTCTCTCAAATAAATAAATACAATCTTAAAAAAAAATTTCTTAAAAAAAAAAAAAAAGAGTGTAACTTGGTCCTGAGGCTAAAAAGTTTGAGAAGTGCTGTTCTATTGCATAGATGTACCTTAACTTAACCCATTCCCTGCTAATAGACATTTCGTTTATTTTCAATGAGTTGCAACTTCAAGCCTTGCCAAAATGAATACTCTTCTACACATTTTATTTCCCACGTGCATGAGTAAATCTGTCTTGTGTTCTTAGAAGCGGAATTGCTGGGTCAAATATACTATGGTTAAGTCACGCAAAAGTATATCATCTCACTTCATCCTCGTAATAACCTCATGAAGTGAGAGTTGTCATTAAGTCCTTTCTTTATAGGAAAATAGGGCCTTAAAGAAGTTAGGTGACTGTCTTACAGTCATCAGGCTAAGAAGTTGCTGCAGACAGGAGTGAAACCATTTTATCAGACTCCATGCTTTAAACCACTATTCTGAGCTAAGGTTTCTCTAAGCAATACCAGTACATACTGAGTTATCTGATGACAGACTCTATTCTTGCCTTGGCCTAAATTATTTCCTGGCACAGAACAGTCTTGGAATTAGATGAACCGGGCATCTCAAAGTAAGAGTCAGTACCAGAGAACCCCTTAAGTGATAAGAATAAAGCTTTTTATTTTGATTTACAGGAACTTCAGCCACCATACAGTCTGGAAAATGAATTTTAGAAAGTGATGCAGCTAATTAAAGCTAATTCATGTAATTCTAAGAGTAAATTTTGTAAACAAACCTACTTGTCAAAATAACATGATGTATATCCACTTTACCCGCCCCCCACCCATGAAATGTACCTGGTACTATAGCTACATCATTTTTCACTTAAACACACAAAAAGAAAACCCTAAGTGTTTTTTAAAAAAATGTAATTTAATTTTTACCAAACCTGGCACTGCCAGAATTAACTTTTTGATAAAAACGTCTGGCCATTCCCCCCATAAAAATCCTTTAGTGGGGGCGCCTGGGTGGCTTAGTGGGTTAAGCCTCTGCCTTCGGCTCAGGTCGTGATCTCAGGGTCCTGGGATCGAGCCTCGAATCCGTTCTCTGCTCGGCGGGGAGCCTGCTTGCCTGTTTCTCTGCCTGCCTCTCTGCCTACTTGTGATCTCTGTCAAATAAATAAATAAAAATATTAAAAAAAATCCTTCAGTGGACTCCCATTTCTTGTACTATAAAGCTCATAAGAGGTTACTTATGATTGATTCTTATCTCATAAACTCTCCTACACACATTTTGATCTCTTTTGGATTTCAAAGATCTATTTCCTTTGAACAGGACCTTCAAACGGGTGGATATACAGTGAAGTCAGCGAACTTTCCCTTACACGAGCCATAAAATTTTATATTTATAATATTGTATTTGTTTTCTCCAAAAATATCTTCCAAACTGTATATGTTTTGAGCCCCCACAAAACCTTGATCTACCTCTGGGCTTTGTTTTGTTTTGTTTTGTCCTTTTCTTCCTTAATTTAGGTACTCCAATTCAGTCCTGTCTGATTTAGACACTTCTTTCATGCTTCCAACTTATATTGCTATCTTTTCACACTGTCTGGTATGACTCTTGTTTGTCATCCTGTATGGTAATTGTTGGTGTACTTGTTTATCTCACCCAGCAGACTATGAGCTCCTTGACAACAGAGGTCATGCCGAATGAACAAATGCAAAACCAAACAGCTTTTTTGTGAGAAGATCTTTCTATACTTTGTTATGAAATAATATTTGGGAGGTTTTCTGTTAGTATTCATTTACTGCATGTGCTTTTGCTTTTTTATCTACAATTGAAAGGAAATGGCAAATGGTTAAGATAAACACATAGGGGCAAAACTTAAGTTGAGAAATTATTTCCATTCAATCATATTTTTCTGAAAATGTGTGAAAAGATTGCTAAGACTAGCATTGCTGACAAAATAAAAATTTTAAGCCCCCAAACTATGAACTGGTTTTCCTAACACTTGAATTGTCAGTCAGCCTCCCTCCCTGATAATCCCTATCTCTAAACTGTGTAATGTCAAGTCCAACCTCTATTGTAGGTGCTCAGCTAATCCTGTATTTGCCTGTTTGGACCAGAGGAACACAACAGGGACAAGTGAGGTGAAATTGAAGTCAGAAGGTCTGGATCAGTCATATACCAAATGTCTACTACATACCAGTTTTATTTTTTAAAAAAATTTTATTTTATTTATTTGACACAGAGAGAGAGAGAGAGAGAGAGAGAGAGAAAACAAGTAACAGAGCGGCAGGCAGAGGGAGAGGGAGAAGCAGGCTCTCCGCTGAGCAGGGAGCCTGACTTGGGGCTAGATCCCAGGACCTAGGATTACGCCCTGAGCTGAAGGCAGCTGCTTAACCGGCTAAACCACCCAGGAGCCCCTACATGCCAGTTTTAGAGTCCCCTTTAGAGCTAACACCAGAATGACTTCACTCTTGTGATAGTTATCTTCCTAAGCCATAAACCTGAAAAACAGATGTTTCAAACTGCATAGTTTTAGGACTGCTCATGAAAGAATGTCCATGATACCCTGTGTTTAAAAAAGCAAGTAGCAAACTACATATAAGCATCCTATTTTAGTAAAGATCAAAAATAAAGAGTTATACACATCCTGTTTGTGTGTTCGTTGAAAAAAGCATGGAAGAATGCACATTAGACTGTGAACAGTAGTTACCTTGTTGCCAAGGAAAGAGAGGGAGAACTTCCATTTTTTACTTACATACTTGTATTTGAATTTTTTAGAATAAGTATGAATGACTTTTGTAATCATAAAATGTGTAAACAATAAAGAATGTTTAAATAGGTAGGTGCCTGGGTGGCTCGGTCAGTTAATCATCTGCCTTTGGCTCAGGTTTTGATCTTGGAGTCCTAGGATGAGCCTCATGTCAGACTCCCTGCTCAGCTGGGAGTCTGCTTCTCCCTCTCCCTCTGCCCCAGACCCTACTTGTGCTCGATCACTCTCTCAAATAAATAAATACAAATCCTTATTTTTATAAATAAGGACTTTTAAATTTTATTTTTAAAATAAGGATTTTATTTATTTATTTTTAATGATTTTATTTATTTATTTGAGAGAGAGAGTGAGCAAGAGAGAGCACTCACAGGAGGAATGGCAGAGGGAGAAGGAGAAGCAGGCTCGCCACTGAGTAAGAAGCCCCACACAGGACTCCATCCCAAGCCCCTGGGATCATGACCTGAGCTGAAGGCCGATGATTAACTGACTTAGCCATTCAGGCACCCCCCAAAATCTTTTTTCTTTTTTTTAAGAATGTTTAAATAGGTAAAATGCTCGTTGATGTTTTTAGTAAGAAGGTATATTATGTATAACGTATAAATATTTTATTTTATTTTTTTAAGGATTTTATTCATTTTTTTGACAGAGAGAGAGAAAGATCATAAGTAGGCAGAGAAGCAGGAGGTGGGGGTCGGGAGGGAGGGGAGGGGGGGAGGGGGGAGTGGGGGGGAGGGGGGAGGGGGGGTGGGCGGAAATCAGACCCCCTGCTGAGCAGAGAGCTGGATATGGGGCTCAATCCCAGGACTCTGGGATCATGACCTGAGCCGAAAGCAGAGGCTTAACCCACTGAGCCACCCAGGCACCCCAACATATAAATATTATATATATATACACACACACCCACGTACAGTTGCCACTTGAACAACACAGGTTTGAACTGCGTGGGTCCACTTATAGGTGGATTTTTTACAGTACTATAAATGTATTTTCTCTTTTTTATGATTTTCTTAACATTTTTTCCCCTCAAGCTTAGTTTATTGTAAAACTACAGTATAGACTACATCTAACATACAAAGTATGTGTTAATTGACTGTTTATGTTATGGGTAAGGCTTCTGGTCAATAGTGGGCTATTAGTAGTTAAATATATGGGGAGTTAAAGTTATCCGTAGATTTTCCTCCATGTGGGTGGTCGGTGCCCCAACCCCCCGGTTTTCTCACAGGTCCACTGTGTGTGTGTGTGTGTGTGTGTGTGTGTATAGATATTATTCCTGCGTATTATTTACACATATGGATTCACATATTAAAGGGGAAATTCCACCTGATGGCAGTGCTAATTATTTACATCAGAAGGGTCCTTGATTGCCTAGAACAGAGGTTGTTTTGGGAGGAATTAACTCCTCTTGTAAACATTCTGTGAGCCATCTGACGAGTATAGTTATTTTCCTAAAAAAAATGGAAAGGCTTCATATTTTGTGGAAACACAATAATTAGTGGGTTTGATTTTTGAAAAGAGCTCTGGTATACCCACTATTTCCTTGTTAGATGCAGTACTTTTCCATATTATTCCATGAGATTATAAATTGGACTATAAAATTCATTAAGGTCTGGCTAAGGGCATACCATGTTCACCATGGCACCTAGCATAGAGAGGGCAGATAACTGGGGCTTAAGGTTGATGCAAAGAGTGTATGCATTAGTTGCATATTCTGATGAAAGAATTGGCACTGAAACTGTCATGGGGGAAGTTTGTATTCATTCATCTGTATATTTAAAAATACTAATTATCTAATCTGTGGTCTGTCCTGAGGATACAAAAAAAAAAAATTCTTGGGGCACCTGGCTGGCTCAGTTGGTAGAGCATGCAACTCTTGATCTTCAGTTGTCTGTTCGAGCCCCATGTTGGGCAATGAGCTTACTTAAAAATGAAATAAGCAGACAAAAAAGATTCTTGTTGTAGTTTAGCACATGATTTGAAAAAGATTGCTACAGCACTTGAGTTTTTCTTGTCTTTTGAGGATACACCAATTTGATTTAAATGCCAAGCATATATTGTTGATTCAGTGCACTGTGTGAGGGATACAATAGAAGCCAATAAGAGCTTTGAAAAACCTTAATTTTTAAATTTTATTTAGTTATTTTTAAAATATTTTATTTAATTATTTGATAGAGAGAGCACAAGCAGGGGAAATGGCAGCCAGAAGAAGACGGAGAAGTAGGCTCCCCACTCAGCAGAGAGCCCCGTACCGGGCTCGATCCTAGGACCCTGGGATCATAACCTGAGCAGAAGGCAGACCCTTCAATGACTGAGACACCCAGGTGCCCCTTTATTTTATTTTTTTTAAAGATTTATTTATTGGTGCACCTGGGTGACTCAGTTGGTTAAGCCTCTGACTCCTGGTTTCAGCTCAGGTCCTGATCTCACGGGTTGTCAGATCCAGACCCATGTTGGGCCCCTCACTTAGCTGGAGTCTGCTTTGATAGTCTCTCTGCCCCTTCCTCCACTTGTGTGCATGCACTCTCTCTCTCTCTCTCTCTCAAATAAGTAAATAAATCTTAAATTTTTTAAAAAAAGATTTTATTTATTTGAGACAGAGAGAGAGAGCATGAGCCCACACAAGCAGGAAGGAAAGTCAGAGAGAGAGAGAAAATTCTCAAGCTGAGTCCCTACCGAGCATAGAGCCAGAAGAAAGGATGTATCTAGGGACCTTGAGCTCATGACCTGAGCCAAAGTCAAGAGTTTGGTGCTTAACCAGCTGAGCCACCCATGTACCCCTGAAAACATTTTTTTAAAGCGCACTTGGCTGTTAACAGTTTATAAACAAATAACAAAAGATAGACAGCTTTTATAACTCAAAGTTTAGTAACTATATTCACCTTTAAAATTACAAGGAAAGGGGTGCCTGGGTGGCTCAGTGGTTTAAGCCTCTGCCTTCGGCTCAGGTCATGATCCCAGCGTCCTGGGATCGAGCCCTGCATCGAGCCCTGCATCGAGCCCTGCATTGGGCTCTCTGCTCAGCAGGGAGCCTGCTTCACCCACTCTCTCTCTGCCTGCCTCTGCCTACCTGTGGTCTCTGTCTGTCAAATAAATAAATAAAACCTTTAAAAAAAATAAAATAAAATTACAAGGAAACCTATTGGAGGATTATTTTACCTCCACATTTCCCTCCAGAAAACAGGAACTTTGAAAGTTCCTTTATTTTAACTGTGTCTATGACATCTAAATAGCCACAAGCGCTCAGTTAGGTGGTTGGTTGGGTCTTGATTTCATCTCAGGTCTTAATACCAGGGTGGTGAGTTCAGGTCCCTGGGCTCCACGGTGGGCTAGAGCCTACTAAAATAAACAAATAAATATCACCACTAACTGTGGTATGAAATTACTGAAATCAATAAAACCTATTCAACAGTATTTCTAAGCTTCAAATGAGAAAAGACAACTAACTCTCTTCCCCCAGTTTTTACTTCTCATTCATATGAGGTATCACATGCAAGCTCATTATCATGTCAAACAGTCTTGTACATTTTAAGTATGTGCAGTTTACGGTATATTATACCTCAATAAAGTTGCTTTAAAAAACTCAAAGCCAAACAAAAGTGAGACATGAAAATGTTTCTTTATATGGGACAAATAAAGGAATTCATTAAGAGCGGTTTCTACTGGGGAACAAAGTATGTCTGCAGAGCCTAGTAGTCAAAGGAGGACAATCGTGAAGCAAATTTTATGTAATTAATAGGTTTATTTTTTTTAGACTACATCAAAACAAAACAAAACAAAAAAACAAAACAAAACACACCCTTTCAGTTGGTCGTGCTATGATGAAGCTCCACGGCAGAACTATTTGCTTTGTTTCGAGAGCATCATTACCAGCCTCCAAATAGGATTTCAAAAGTCTGGTAAGACTCTCGCAAGAAAAATGTGTATTTTTTTTTCCTGCGTGCCCCAAATAGCGTATTCTTAGGCTGTTTCGAAAGTGAAGCCTGAGAGAGAGAAGCTATCAGGCTTGAGGCTGGATGTGGCCATTGTGAGAAACCCTTCCTACAAATCTGGGTAGGCTCCCCCAGATCTCCAAATCCCTAGGGAAAAGCCTTTTGCACACAACCTCTAAATAAAAGAATTTTCCTAGGGATTCGACTCAAGAAAGCCTGCCTAGATGTTTTTGTTTGTGGGAAGCACCGTGCTGGAGTCCATTTCCAGCGACTCTTCCTCAGGTCGGGGGTAATTCAGCGTCTCATTCCGGGTCTCAGTTCCGGGAGGGACAACCTGCCCCGCAGCTGGACCCTCCCTGGCTCTCGCAACGAGAAGCACCTGAATCAGAAGCAGTGAGGTGGGGTGAGGCGGGCTGAAAACCTTGGTTCCCCTTGGCCCCCACTACTTGGCCGCGGATGCCGGGCAGGCGGGAGGTAGGACGATTGACGGAATTGCTCAGTGGCTAGAGGATTGCGGAGGGAGGGACGAAAAGGGGGAACGGCTGAGCTTTCCCCTTAAACTGGTTGGGTTGGGCCACGGGAACAGCCTCCCCCAAGCCTATTGGCCTCCCTGAATGGGTTGTTATGGTAACAAATGACCGAACAGTCTCTTATGAATCGGCCAATGAGAGGGGCCGTCTTTTTTACCGCACCTCTGAACAGGAGGTGTTGCGAAAGCCCGGGTAGGGCCCGTAGGAGAAGGCGGTGCCAGGACGTCCTGCGGAAGGACCGAAGGCGGGGCTTGTGACGTTGCTGGCCGAGCCAATCACGCCTGGCTTTTTCAACGGCCCCGCCCTTTTACCGCACATTTCCCCTCCCCTTGCTCATTTCGCACGACGCAGCGGTTGGGAACACAGACATTTTCGGAGCTGGAGCCGCCACTACCGCCGCCATTTTGTGTCTGTGGAGAAAGAAGCGTCTGTGGCGGCTGGAAGTGGACGGAGATCACCCTTGAGACGGCGGCGTTTCATACCCGAGGTTCCCCCTGTGTCGTCCCCCAACCCCCCTCCGCGGTCAGCATGTGGTGAAGCCGGAGCCGCGAGAGACCCGGGGAGAGGAAGAGGAGTCGGAAGGGAGGCGGGGTGTCGAGAGCGGCTTCAGCTTCAGCTGCGGCGGACCTCGGAGGGGGGCCGCGGCGCAATGTCAGAGCAGACGCCGGCCGAGGCCGGTACTGCGGGGGCCCGGGAGGACGCCTGTCGGGATTATCAATCATCACTCGAAGACCTGACCTTCAATAGCAAACCGCACATCAATATGCTGACCATTCTAGCCGAGGAGAACCTGCCCTTCGCCAAGGAGATCGTCTCTCTCATCGAGGCCCAAACCGCCAAGGTTTTTATACACCCCGCAGCCTCCTATTCTTCTAATACTCCCTGATTTTAGTGTCAGCCTCATCCCAGGTCTCGCTTCCATCCAAAGGGGGACAGTGTTCCTCCTCTCCAACCCTCCACCTCCAACTCAGGCTCGGTCTTTGGCCCAGGCTTCGAGCGTGGGCCTCTCTTGTGGGGGAGGGAGTGGGGAGGATAAAGGGTGGAGTCCCACTTCCGCTTACCAACTCCCTATTTAGGCCACCGCATTGTATATCCAGACACTCACGCTTTGAATAGAGCCCTTTGGGGAGGGGGAGACTTAAAAGGCAGTTTGTGGTGTGGGGAAGTAAGAGTTAAAACCATTTTAACCCCCGGGAGGGTGGGGAGTGGTGGTTCTCCTATTCCCAGTCCTCCCCCCTGCCCCCCCCCCCGTACCCTTTTGGGTAATTGTGCTCTGTGGGTTGGAAGGAGGTGAAGGGGGACCTGGGAGCGAGCTGTTGGTGGGTGGGAATAGGGAATTGGCCCCGAGTGGAGCAGCCGCCTGTTAGGAGCCCAACATGGCGCCTGAAAAGCACATGATGCGAAAGGGAAGAGAGGAGAATCCATTCCCTGCCAGCCAGGCAGCTGCTCACACCCGTCAGCCCCGTTTTGGGGTGGGGGCGGCTAGATGTAAATTGTATTCTCCTATCGGAGGGTCAAATTTGCCCCAAAATACGGGAAATTGGGGGTGAGGGTGGGGTTTGGGTGGGGGGAGGAGATCTTATCCAACCTGTAGGTGGAGAACTGGCCCAGTGGGTAACACGTACTTGTAGTTTTTTTTGAAAAGTTCAGTCCCTCCTCCTCTTCCTTTTCTCTTTTCCTCCCTTCCCTGATAGTGAAGACGTGCTTTTCTTCACCCCTTGACAGAAGTGGTCCTCTGCCACCCTTTATTTCCCTGTAGTCCTCCTCTTCTGTGGATTCATGTGGGAGCGATATGTCATTTAAGTTACTGTTAAACTTAGTTACCATAATGAGTTTTAATAGCTTCCCAGTATTACGTTCTAAGTTATTTTTCAAGCTTGTACTTACGGTTTAGTTTTTTCTAGTTGTTAGTGATTGAAATTAACAGGATGAGCCTCCTTTTAGCAGAGTGAACCCCTTTTAAAAGGCCACTTTAACAACAACCACCAATATATTGTTTAGAGGCGGTTTCTGTCTAGTGTACAACTGAGTGGTCTGACTCTAATAAATGGTTTTGAAATGTGTGACTGGTATTATAAAATTTGTGAATAAAACATATAAAATATGTACTTGTCTTTTTTATTTACCTTTGTAAGGTGTAGAATCTGTTTCCAAGAACTTATTTTTATCTACGTGGTTGTGTGTTTTAAACAAAAGTCTTTAAGTGACTTGGGTTCATTCTTTAGGTTCCATCCACTCTTTTGGGTAAATCTGTTCACAAGATACACGGTTTCAGGTGGTCCTTTCATTCCTTAATTTAAAGAGGACAAAAAGTAAAGGTTTTTTGTTTTGTTTTTAAGGGCCCAACAAGTTTGTCATGCTCAGTCTGACAGCTAAAATACAAGTCTTCATTCACCTTTTCCTGTGAATGTCTGTGAAACAGCTATTGTTGTTTTTTTTAAAGTATGAGACTTAAAAAGGAAGCATTCCTCATACTCAACATCCTTTTTATTGATACCACAAACATGTTGGACGTGAAAACTTAGTTTCTGCCTTGTTGAAGGCTTAACTTGACATTGAATGCCTTTTTAAAAAAAAACTGCACTTCTTTTTTTAATAACATTGATTAAAAAAATCTAATTACCTAGTATTTTCGGGATTACTAATATCCACAGAGCCTAATATTTAGCAGTTTAGGTTGTCACTCAACAGTTTCCTTGCTGGTTTTTAATGGATCCTGAAGACCTTCGAGAAGTGAAAACTAAATGCTGACTATAGTGACCACATTAAAATTTGTATTTGTGTATGGCTACACAGAGTGGTGAAAATAGATGGACTATTTGCTGATAAAAGCTGAAATTTTTTTTTGGCACACGTTTCCTGGTTATTTTTGGAAAGCCAGGTTGAGGAAAAGATGTAAAAGTCACCGGGGAAATAATCAGGGTTGGGGTTGAGGGTGAGGGGTGGGATTTTCTGTCATTTGGTAGCAAACTGGCTTGGTTTTGTGTTTTCTGGAGGCGAATGTTTGTGTCCTTATTCTCTTAGCGTCTCAGCGTTACTAAACTTAAGGATTCACACCTAATTTGACTCCTTCCATGAGGTAGTAGTAGTGAAAAAATATTACATACAGGATTCACTTGTACAATAAAAAATTAGCCTACTGAACAGATTGTGGTTTTAAAGAGAGCCTGTCTTCATAAGTACAACAATGACTAAAATGGTGTAAAACATAACATGGTAAGAAAAAGACACAGCAATAAAGCATTTGACATGTTGGTATTTACTAGTTTACCCACATGCAGTGGCCTTGTGAACCCTTTAATTAGAAAGGACCGTAAGAAATTTTTCATACAGAGCTATTTGAGGGTTTCCTTGGCCAACTTTGTAAAGGTGTTATCAGAAGCAAGAGCACTTCCACACACTTGTATGGGCAATTGGTTTTGTGAAATAATGGCATTGTGTGCTGCAGAACTGTGAGCCTACCCTAGCTACAGGTAGCTATGGGTAAGTTTTGTTCAGGGTTAAGATTCCAATACACATGGGATGGATAAATGGGGATGATTTTTTTGTTTTTGTTTTTAAATCATGGGTGCTCCTATGGAGTCGGAGTTAACACTTAGTTTATATGGTGTGTCTTAATGCTCCTCAAGTCTGTGAACCTGCTGATGCTTTCTGGAAACTTGCTGTACGTTCTAAAAGCCAGTGCTGGGTAGGCATTGCAGTTGAACTGGGGCAACATTTCTTTGCTTTGGAAAGGGCTACCTGTATCAGCATCACCACACTGGCTTTGCACAAATTTAGAAACCCTGGTTTGTGCATGTCAGAGGAAAAATATTTCGACGGAGAGTCCATGCTGTGAAGAAAATCTTCAGGACAAAACCTGGTTTCCAGAGTCAAGTTCGACCTGATTTACATGACTCAGCAGCTGCTCCATCCAGTTTTTCTTGTATCAGTAACAACTTGCACCTTCCTGCATGTTCATGTGCAAGAGTGTTTTTTGCCATTAACTTCATATGTGAAGTGTACTTAATTTCTTTGTTCATTGGATTATAGAGAAGTAATCCTAATGATTTTACAGGTAACAAAAGTATGATAGACTTTAACATATAAAATATGCCTATGGAAATTAGGGTTTCTGCCAGAAGTCTGGAAACTTCATTGAGTCTGTGCACACTATTAATAAGTTAATGTCACAAAAACTTACACTTGGGTTACAGAAAATACTTCTACTACCCCGTGGTCACTTAAAACACAGGTTTTGTTTTTGTTTTTGTTTTACCATATGAACCTGACATTCCATTGAGTGTTAAATGTATTAAAGGTTACAGTTTTCCTTGTAGTTCTGAGCTTATTTTATATGCTCAACTAAAGATCATTGTAAGAGATGAGAACTTGGTTGAAGATTTAAGTTTCATAAAGGTTAACTCAAAAGTATTTAGGGTCAATGAAAATGGAATTCTGTATTGTAGGTTTGAAACCTCACTTTTAAAAGTAATTCTATGGTATGGTGACAATTCATTATACTAAACTTCTCAGTTTCTTTTTATCACTTCAGGCTCCTTCCTCAGAGAAGCTTCCTGTTATGTACCTTATGGATTCTATCGTGAAAAACGTTGGAAGAGAGTATCTCACTGCCTTTACTAAAAATCTAGTTGCAACATTTATTTGTGTGTTTGAAAAGGTATATATGCATTTAGAAACATTTGAATTTTTTAAAAAAATGTGTTCCTGATGAAATAAATACTTGTTTTTGCGTTGGGTTTTCTTGGGTGGTGAAATGTTTTATTCTTTTGGATCTTTATCAAGTACCATTCTAAAGTTAGTGTTTTATGTAGATTTTTAAAGCAGATTCTAGGGGTTTTACATTGTCCATTCAAGAATAGATGGGTTTGCTTTTAGAATTTGTTTTGTTTTTAATTGCGTTTGTTCATTTGATTGAAGATCTGTTCCATCACTAGGACGTGGGCAAAAAGATCTGAAGCTGTCAAGAGTACTTCAAATTTCATTGTTTAGGTTTCTGGTGTTAGGATGTTGACTATTCCTATCAGAAAAAGAAAAGCATAATTTTCCAGTGTGTCTCAACCTTTGATTGGTGCCTGAAACTTTTGTGATTTTTTTTTTTTCTTCCTAGAGATGTTTTCTCTTGTTACTTTGTTCAAGTATGTTTTATGTGAATGTTCTAGGTATGTGTGAATGGTGGGCTAGTTAATTGCTTTAGGTTATTTTGGAAATACTTTTAACCCCCATTTAGTGTTTAGAAGAAAGGCTTGTTAGTTTCTATACCTAGAGATGCCGGATTCCTTCGGTAACATTGTATCTGATAGTTTTGTTAATAGAGTATTTTGTTGAGGAAGACAAGGGATTTGCTGGAGTCATCAATTCTCTTCCTGGAAGGCTTTATCTTTAACATTGAGTGAAAGGACATTTATAAGCAATTCAGTTTTAAATAGGTTTCCTAACAAAAAATTGGTAGTTCTTTTAGTAGCTGCACCTGTTGTGTTTGGAGAACTCTTAGTTGTCAGACTTGGGGAACTGGGATTATCTTGAAAGAACTATTATGAGGTTTTACATGTTTGTAAGAACAGAAAATGTGTAGCCGCTACTTGGAGTAATTTTTTTTTTCTAAGTTCCTAGAAAAAATACTGTTAGTATATGCAGAAGAAATTTGGAAAGCTGTATTTCAAATTTTATTAAGCTTGTTAACTAATAGTGTATTATAGACCTTGACTAAGTACTGCTTACCTGAAGCTGGCTAAACCAGCCTCTTGGTTTCATTTTCATTATGTTCAAATTTAGTTGGGTTTTTGGTAGAATACCGTTTACTGAATTTAATAGGGCCTTGACACTGCATTTGATGAAAATGACTTTATAGTAAATATAATTCTCTAAAGACTTGAATACGGTCAAGGCTTTAACCTAAAGTTAAAATTCTGAGTTTTTCCAAGTACTAGGTTTCTCTGATAGCTAGTTTTTCAATATCGTTATTATTCCCATCACAAGCATGAGCAGATAAATTATATAAAACTGAAACTCATCAGTGGGTAAGATTTTTGTGAATTTCAGTTTTTAAGGTGACTTCCATACCACAAATAACTTGTTCATAGATGCCAACCAAATTGTATTGCAGGAAATTGGCTAGTGAGTTAGTTTTGTTTTAATAAAATTTAAGCCTATTTTCTAGTTGTTTCACACTTCAGAGTAAGAGTAAGGTAAGGAATGCTGTATCAGTCCCTAAAATTTGGAAACATTTTGTACTATTAGAAACATAAAGAATTGCTTAGTTTGGTTTCATACAGGCTAGGGGATAGCGACTAATTTTCCTAATTTTTTTTTGAGGGAGAAATTTCTTTATGTTTACAAACCAGATACACCTCTAATAAGTTATTATTGTTATATATATTTGTGAATGAGTAGAATGTTTGCTATATTGAGTAGAACAGATATTTATGTAGCTTTAATACTTAATATTTAAAACATTCTATAGTAACTTAACAAGCCATAGAATTGTTCTGTTGTTCTAGGTGGATGAAAATACTAGAAAAAGTTTATTTAAATTACGTTCCACATGGGATGAAATATTCCCTTTGAAGAAACTTTATGCCCTGGATGTCAGAGTCAATTCGTTAGATCCTGCTTGGCCCATTAAACCTCTGCCCCCCAATGTGAATACATCTAGCATCCATGTGAATCCTAAATTTTTAAATAAATCGGTAAGTTCTCATATGAATTTTGATTTATCAAAAATAGCTTGCTAGAAAGAAATCTCAAGACTACCCTGTCCTGAGTCAGTAGAGTTAAAATGTTTTTCCACTCAGGTTCACAGTGCGTTTAAAAATATATTCTCCTTGTTTATGTATCACATAATATGCTTACTTTGGTTTTTAAATTTTTGAAAGATTTTCTGTGTGCTTTTAAACATGATTGGCCATTTATGATTATGGATAGTATTTAAGAGATAAGCTGATAATTTTTCGTTTCCCCTTAGCTGCTTTTTTAGCTGTGAAATACATTTTTTTTAACCCACTGTTTTTTCTTATAGCCTGAAGAGCCTTCAACACCTGGCACAGTGGTCAGTTCCCCTAGCATCTCCACTCCTCCAATTGTTCCTGATATACAAAAGAATCTTACCCAAGAACAACTAATAAGGCAGCAGTTACTGGCAAAACAAAAACAGTTGTTAGAACTTCAGCAGAAAAAGCTGGAGCTTGAGCTAGAGCAAGCTAAGGCACAACTGGTAAGTAGAAGATACTGCCATTTTAAATATTTTAAACCTGTCTTCTGATAAAGAGAAATAATTAGTATTTTGTGTCTGAATTGTATAAACATGTTATTTTTATTAGTTGTGTGTTCTTTTTCCCACTTTAATTTTGCAAATTATGGTATGTTAGACCAAATTTGTAATTCCTTATTGTAAAAGTCACTTGAATGTAAACTACGCTATTTTCTTCCAAATATTTTTTCTATTAGTTGCCATCTTTTAAGATAGCACCTTAGTTTTATTAACATATATGAATTTAATACCTGTCCCAAGATGGTAGGTGGGTTGTTGTGAATGTTCTTACATAGTCTTTAATGGTTTTTGAGCTTAGGTTTCATGAGTAGAAATCTGGTTCTTAGAAGCCTACAAAAGAAAAGCCGTCACAAAAGTAAGGAGGGCAGGAAGATTACATATTCCCATGCATGAATGACCTTTTACTAAGTTACTTGTACTTAACACTTGAATTTGAGAGTCAGGAAGTAGAGGAAGGCAAAATTTTCTAAGTTCATTATCATTGACATTAGGAGGAACTAAATTTTATGACCTGAAATTTAGCTGGAATGACTCTTTGACACTTGTGCACTTGGGATACAGTGATTTATTTAGCAGTTTCTTAGTAGAAGTCTGGCTCAGAATCCTGAATAATTAGGAAAATACTATAAAAACCCCAAAGTAAAGGACTAGTAAGAAATAAGAAGCTCCAAAAGTACGTGGACTTTCTCTTCTTTTCATTTTAATCGCTACATGAACATAAGAAGTATATAGCATAAATGTATTATTGAATGGATTTATTGAATAAACATTACATTCTTTAGTTTTTGATTTCCTGACAAATAATCATCATGTTTTATGTATTAACATGAACATTTATTTTGTATTTCAGGCAGTATCTCTTAGTGTTCAGCAGGAGACATCCAACTTAGGTCCTGGATCAGCACCATCCAAATTACATGTTCCACAAATTACCCCTATGGCAGTTAAACCTCCCCATCAGGTTCCTGTGCAACCTGAGAAAAGCCGTCCAGGTCCATCCTTACAAATTCAGGATTTGAAAGGAACTAATCGGGATCCCCGTCTTAATAGGATGAGTCAACATTCTTCACATGGAAAGGATCAGAGTCACAGGAAAGAATTCCTAATGAACACATTGAGCCAGTCTGATATTAAGACAAGCAAAACTGTACCCTCTGAAAAACTAAATTCATCCAAGCAAGAGAAAAGTAAATCAGGTGAAAAAATAACCAAGAAAGAACTTGACCAATTAGATTCTAAATCTAAATCTAAATCTAAATCACCATCACCTTTGAAAAACAAATTATCCCACACAAAAGACTTGAAAAATCAAGAATCTGAAAGTGCAAGGGTGTCTGATATGAGCAAGAGAGATCCGAGGTTAAAAAAACATCTTCAGGATAAGACTGATAGCAAAGATGATGATGTCAAAGAGAAGAGAAAAACTACAGAAAAAAAGGATAAAGATGAGCACATGAAATCATCTGAACACAGACTGGTTGGAAGTAGAAATAAAATCATCAATGGCATCGTACAAAAGCAGGATACAACAACAGAAGAATCAGAAAAACAAGGGACAAAACCAGGGAGATCAAGTACTAGAAAGCGATCAAGATCGAGATCACCCAAGTCTCGGTCACCAATTATACATTCTCCGAAGAGAAGAGATAGGCGGTCACCCAAACGAAGACAGAGAAGTATGTCTCCAACTTCGACACCCAAAGCTGGTAAGATTCGTCAATCAGGAGTTAAGCAGTCGCATATGGAAGAGTTTACGCTACCTTCCAGGGAAGAGCGAAATGCCAAGAGAAGTAATAAACAAGATATTCGAGATCCAAGGAGAATAAAAAAGACTGAAGAGGAACGACCACAAGAAGCTGCCAATCAACATTCTACAAAGTCGGGCACTGAACCAAAGGAGAATGTGGAAAATTGGCAAAGTTCCAAGTCTACCAAAAGATGGAAATCTGGTTGGGAAGAAAATAAAAGGTAGGATGTTAACATTTTTAATCAAGGAAAATGTACATTTTGAAATACAGTGTTAATTTAAAAATTGGGTGATACTTATTGGATGCTATAGTTAGTACTTTTTCTATTTACTTTTTCTATTTACTTTTTCTATTACTATTAATAACTCTCTGGGTGAAATACCATTATTATTCGTGTTTTACAGATAAGGAAACTGAAGTTTAAAAAGGTTAACTAGTCTACCTAAAGCTGCACATCTAGGACATGCAAAAATTAGAATTCATATGTGATTTTCCTGACTTCAGATTTTGTGCTCTTAATCGTTTAACTTTTATAGTTATAAATATATTTATTTTAACCAGATCCTTTGGAATATGGTTTTGAGAAATTTAAAAATTTTTTATGAAGTGTAACATACTGCTTTTATGGTTCCAGCTTACAACAGGGTGATGAACATAGTAAATCTCCTCATCTAAGGCATAGGGAGAGCTGGTCAAGCACTAAAGGAATTTTGTCACCTCGGGCCCCAAAGCAGCAGCATCGATTAAGTGTAGATGCCAATCTTCAGATTCCTAAAGAGTTAACTCTTGCAAGCAAAAGAGAATTACTTCAAAAGGTAGTTACTATGATCACATGTAGTCATTATTCTCTTTTGTCTAAGTTTCTTTTCGTAAGTACTTTTTATATTTAAAATATTTGATTTCCTTTTATCACCCCTACACAGACGAGTGAACGTTTAGCATCTGGTGAAATTACACAGGATGAGTTCCTTGTTGTTGTGCATCAAATTCGACAGCTATTTCAGTATCAAGAAGGTAAACATAGATGCAGTGTACGGGATAGTCCTACAGAAGAAAATAAAGGTGGATTAAAAAAGAAACCTCTCTTATCTGATGCTGAATTAACCTACTATGAACATAAAGCAAAACTGAAAAGGACACAGGTTCAGCATTCATTTCCAAGACTTGATCTCTTAGATCCTGATATTTTTGACTACCCTTTGACTGATGCCTTGTTGTCTGGAATAGAATGTGAGCCATCCAAAAGTAAACATGCAAGTAGGAATAGTGGAGCACAGTTTGACAGAAAAGAACAATTTAGTGAAAGAGCAAGACGTCTTTCTCCTATATCTGGGAGTCGTACTTATGCTGAGAATCTTTCACCCCATGAGGGCCGGAGAAGACATGACGAGCAAGTCTCTGCTAAAGGTAGAAAAAGTTAAATCAGATTATGCCTATTGAATCACACAGCAGTGAAGGGAAAATGAACAAGCTAAGTGGGGATGGATTTTTGTGACTGTTCAGACTACCTTTTTGTTTTGTTTTGTTTTGTATTTTTTCCCCTCAAAGGGAAGGGAGCTAATATTTACTAGGCCACCCTGTGTGTTAGGTATTTTCTTAGGTTCCTTATATATGTAATCTGATTTAATCTTCACAACCCAATTAAATATGTATTATCCCATTTTACAGATAGGGATCAAGACCAGAGAGGTTAAATAACTTGCTCTCAAAGTCAAATAATTAGTTGACAGAATGGGGATTTTTTTTTTAACCCTGGTGTGTCTGACTCCAGTGAGCATTCTTTTACCTGCTGCTTGATTATGCTGTCTTTTCCTTCCCCCATAATAAAGTGAGATAGTTTTGGATAGTTCTGGCTAAACATTTACATGAAAGTAGAAGATTGAAGACTTTGATGAAAAATTCAGATTCTGGGAAAAATAACTTTTTTTTTTCCTTTTTAAAAGGTGTACGAGAAGAGCAGAGATCACCATTCAATGATCGTTTTCCACTTAAGCGACCTAGATATGAAGATTCAGATAAACCATTTGTAGATAGCCCAGCATCAAGATTTGCCGGCCTTGATACAAATCAGCGACTTACAGCTTTAGCTGAAGATAGACCATTATTTGATGGACCTAGTAGGCCATCAGTAACAAGAGATGGCCCAACCAAGATGATTTTTGAAGGACCTAATAAATTAAGCCCTAGAATTGATGGACCTCCTACACCAGGTTCTCTTCGGTTTGATGGGTCACCAGGACAAATGGGGGGAGGTGGCCCTTTGAGATTTGAAGGACCACAAGGTCAGCTAGGAGGGGGGTGTCCTTTGAGATTTGAAGGTCCTCCAGGACCAGTAGGGACACCTCTGCGGTTTGAGGGGCCGATTGGTCAAGCAGGAGGAGGTGGTTTTCGGTTTGAAGGTTCTCCTGGTCTGAGGTTTGAGGGATCTGCAGGTGGTTTGCGATTTGAAGGACCAGGGGGCCAGCCCGTGGGTGGTCTCAGGTTTGAGGGACATCGGGGTCAACCGGTGGGTGGTCTAAGGTTTGAGGGACCTCATGGTCAGCCTGTGGGTGGACTTAGATTTGATAATCCCCGAGGTCAGCCTGTCGGTGGACTTAGATTTGAAGGTGGTCATGGTCCATCAGGGGCTGCAATGAGGTTTGATGGACCTCATGGTCAGCCAGCAGGTGGGATCAGATTTGAAGGCCCTTTGCTACAGCAGGGAGTTGGAATGAGGTTTGAGGGCCCCCATGGTCAGTCAGTAGCCGGTTTGAGGTTTGAAGGACAACATAATCAGCTTGGTGGGAACCTTAGGTTTGAGGGTCCACATGGTCAACCAGGGGTTGGGATCAGGTTTGAAGGACCGTTAGTCCAACAGGGAGGTGGAATGAGGTTTGAGGGTCCTTCTGTGCCAGGAGGTGGCCTGAGAATTGAAGGGCCTCTGGGTCAAGGTGGTCCAAGATTTGAAGGTTGTCATGCTTTAAGGTTTGATGGGCAGCCAGGTCAGCCATCACTCTTGCCAAGATACGATGGATTACATGGGCAGCCAGGTCCTAGATTTGAAAGAACTGGTCAGCCAGGCCCACAGAGATTTGATGGACCACCTGGACAGCAGGTTCAACCAAGATTTGATGGTGTACCTCAAAGATTTGATGGTCCACAACACCAGCAAGCATCAAGGTTCGATATTCCTCTTGGTCTTCAAAGCTCACGATTTGACAATCATCCTTCACAGAGGCTTGAATCAGTATCTTTCAGTCAGACTGGTCCGTATAATGATCCACCTGGCAATGCTTTTAATGCCCCATCCCAAGGACTACAGTTCCAAAGACATGAACAAATGTTCGATTCACCTCAAGGACCAAATTTTAATGGACCACATGGCCCTGGAAACCAGAGCTTCTCCAATCCCCTTAACAGAGCTTCTGGACACTATTTCGATGAAAAGAATATTCAGAGTTCCCAATTTGGAAACTTTGGCAATTTACCTGCTCCAATAACAGTGGGAAATATTCAGGCATCTCAACAGGTAAGTCGGCTGCAGTTATTCTAAAATGATGTTATATGCAGATATGAACTGTTTTTAATATTTTTGGATATTTGTTTACATAGCAACATATAGAAGTCCTACTTCACTCTGGACAACAAATACAATATTTGTATGTCTGTACAGTAGTTGTCTTTTACAATCTGCTTTGCGATGCAAAGTATGGCAACCAAGCAGGATGATCAGAAAAGAATTTATAGATTGATAATTCAAGCAGGGTTTGATATCTGTGGGAAGGAGTCAGGTTAGGAGTTCTGGTCTCAGCTTTGCTGTTAACTAGCTGTTATGATTATGTGTACAGGTCGCATCTCTGAATATCATTTCTATTTGTAAAATAAGGGAAAGCACTAGTAAAGTGGTTTGTGTAAGGTCACACAGCTTGCTGGCTACCTTATATTTGCATAGTATCTTAAACTTTCTAGGAAGCTTCACAGTCTCCATTCTTTATAATGGTGTGAAACAGGTAAGGGAAGGTATTTTACTTTTTTGTAGAAAATCTAGAAATGAAGTGACCCAGTCAAGTTATACTTGTAAACTTTTATTATAGAAAACAGGCCTTATTATATTTTGAGTATATATGTTTAGATTGTTAAAAGTTTTAGTTAAAATATAGAAAGGATGTTCTTAAAACCAAGGTTTTTCTTAAAGGTTCTTACTGGTGTTGCTCAGCCAGTAGCATTTGGGCAAGGACAACAGTTTTTGCCAGTTCATCCACAAAATCCTGGAGCATTTGTTCAGAATCCTTCAGGTATGTACTTTCTGAACTTTGTGTTTTTTCAAACATACATTGTTTTGTTGAGTAGCTACTTTATCGATTTTAGGAAATAATGATTTTGGGAGGGCATATGCAGTTTAAAGAAATTTAATCTGGCTGGAAGTTTTTTGTTTTCTTTCTGAGTTTACATTGTTGATGTTTATTCACACTGATCCTGTTTAAAGCTAGAGGTGGTTAGCCAGGATTTTGTAGACCATAAGAGAGAGAGAAGGGAAGTTTAGGGAGTAGGGTAGGAGGGTGACATTTGTGTTGAGGTAAAATGATATAAATGATAAACCTCAGAAATCTCATTTATTTGATATTTTGAGTTTTTGTTCTGTGCGTATGTGTATGTGATGATCCAGTAAACACTAAGTGAATACTGGGGACATTGCCTTATTATAAAGTGGATTCTTTCATGTCTTTATGCGCTCTTAAATAGTAATTGTACATGCTGTGTTAAAAAAAGTAGAAATGGGGCGCCTGTCTGGCTCAGTCGGTAGAGCATGTGACTCTTGATCTTGAGGATTTGAGTTCAGGCTCCATATTGGGCCTAGGGCTGATTTAAAAACAAAACAAAAAGTAGGAAAAAAGTATGGCTCCCTAGTCAGGTCCCCTAATAAGCTCTTTTGTTACTATGGGGTGAGGCATAACAGTGTTGCTGTGGATATAATAACAGTATTGAATATGAGAGCTTTTAAAAGTGAATTTTAGGGGCGCCTGGGTGGCTCAGTGGGTTAAGCCGCTGCCTTAGGCTCAGGTCATGATCTCAGGGTCCTGGGATCGAGCCCTGCATCGGGCTCCTTGCTCAGTGGGGAGCCTGCTTCTCTCTCTGCCTCTGCCTGCCTCTCTGCCTGCTTGTGCTCTCTGTCTCTCTCTCTGTCAAATAAATAAATAAAAAATCTTAAAAAAAAAAAAGTGAATTTTAGTTTTAGTATAACAGGAAGTATATAAATTATGGTGATTTATAAAACAACTGCAAAGTTTTAGTGTACTGAGAACTACCCAACCAAAATATAGTGGTACTTGCTTTATTTCTGAATCATTAAAACAGACATTTTCGGAAACATGCTCTAGTGTGGCACTGTTTAGTTTAAGAAATGAGGGAGTTTTCCAGAACTTTTAAAGTAACTAGGGAAGTCCTAGCCAAGCTTTAGTTTATGCTTTAGTTCTCTCTCTTTTTTTTTTTTTTTTTTTTTAAGATTTTTATTTATTTGATAGAGATCACAAGTAGGCAGAGAGACAGGCAAAGAGAGAGGGGGGAAGCAGGCTCCCTGCTGAGCAGAGTGCCTGATGTGGGGCTCGATCCCAGGACTCTGAGATCATGACCTGAGTGGAAGGTAGAGGATTAACCCACTGAGCCATCCAGGTGCCCCATATGCTTTAGTTCTTAAACTGTGGCATCACAAGAGTTCATTCAGTTAATTTGAAAGCTTTTTCAAAAAAAATTTCTGGATTGACAATTAGGATTAATTTTTTTTATGTTTTCTGTTGTCACTATAATGAAAAGGGAATTAAGGAATTGGGATCTAAAATCAGAAGACCAGGATGTTAGAAGCCATACTACTTTATAGGTGGGCAGGGTATAAGCAAATATCCTCTCTGTGATTCATTTGCTTCCTCTGTAGACAGAAGACAACAAAGTATTTACCTGGGATTTTTTTTTTTTTTTAAGAGACTCAAATAAGGTAGTATATGGAAAAGTACTTTATAACTTCTATTATATTAATATATTTTCCTTTAGAACTCACTTTTTTTTTTTTTTAAAGATTCCGTCTATTTATTTGACAGACAGAGATCACAAGTAGGCAGAGAGGCAGGCAGAGAGAGAGGAGGAAGCAGGCTCCCTGTTGAACAGAGAGCCTGAAGCAGGGCTCCATCCCAGGACCCTGGGATCATGACCTGAGCTGAAGGCAGAGGCTTTAACTCAACTGAGCCACCCAGCAGGCGCCCCTCAGTTTTTCTTTTTGAGTAGAGGATTTGTTGTGTTGGCGTTGGTGGCATGAGATAGTGTGCAAAAAACTGCAATTTTTTTTCCCCTTTTCATAGGAGAATAAAACTGCAAATTTTCTTTTTGTGTTTATAACCTTGGTGTGCATGTGTATACATACAGGGCATAGCCATGTCACAGAAGAAAGCACATATTTTTCTTTCAGGTTGGAGGTATTGAGTGAGATGTTAGATATGCCTTCCTACTTCAAGTTGCTTTTAAAGAGATAGGAGGGTTACCTGGGTGGGTCAGTGGGTTAAGCCTCTGCCTTCGGCTCAGGTCATGATACCAGGGTCCTGGGATGGAGCCCTGCATTGGGCTCTCTGCTCAGCCGGGAGTCTGCTTCCCCCTCGCTCTCTCTTCCTGTCTCTCTGCCTACTTGTGATGTCTGTCAAATAAATAAAATCTTTAAAAAATTTTTTTAAAAGAAAGAAAAGATATGAAAAGTATTCATTGTTCTATATTCAGCTTCTCTTAAGGTTTCTTCTTTAAAATGAAAGTAAAAACACCCCTCTCTTAGTAAATATACTTATATGTTCATATATTCATTTTTTTAAAAAGATTTATTCATTTGAGAGAGAGTAGGGGGAAGGGCAGAGGAAAATAATCTAAAGGAGACTCCCCGCTGAGCCCCAACCCTGAGATCATAACCCGATCTGAAATCAAGAGTTGGAAGCCCAACCGACCGAGCCATCAGGCACCCCATGTTCATTAATTCATTTAAACATACTGCTCATTTGCTATATGCCAGACATTATAGCAGGATTTATTTATTTGAGGGAGCGAGCAAGTGGGGAGAGGGGCAGAGGTACAAGCAGGCTCCCCACAACTCAGCATAGAAGCCCGACATGGGGCTTGATCCCAGGACCCTGAGATCATGACCTGAGCTGAAGGCAGATGCTTAATCGACTGAACTATCCAGGTGCCCCACTATTGACCTTTTTTTTTTTTTTTAACAGTAAGCACTATATTTAATTCCAAACACCTCATTGCCATACAAATATTAATTTATTTAATGCTATTAACATCGAGAACAGTTACTATTACCCTTTTGGAAAACTGAGGCACAATACGCAACCTGGTCATGTCACACAACTAGAAATTTCTAGAATTTCTAGGTAGAATCCCCAGTGTCTGGTTCTATAGTTAATGTCCTTGATCACTAAACTTGGCTGTCTGCAGACCTGTGAATAGCTCCTTACAACTCTGAAACATAAATAGCTACTTCTAATGAAATACAAATGTTTAACTAGTTTGTGAAATGCTATTATAAATGTTGAGGTTAATTTATTCATTCATATAGTCACACATTTCATTTCAACAGATTCTAATTAACCTACCTCTGTACGAGGGGCTGTGCTAAGCATAGAGTATGCAGTGATTAAGGGCATGGATTATGTGTATTGTGGATGCATCCTGAATTTTCTGCCATCAAGAGCAATTTGTAGTTTAGAACTTTCTTTCTAGGGGTATAAGGAGGCGCATAATAGTCACATACAAATACATTAAAATATTGTGTTTATAGTTGATTTAAAGAATAGTAGTTATTAGATTAATGCTCAGCAAAATATGTAAGATTGTTTTTTCACCAATGAGCTTTAAAGAGAAGGCTGTTACCTTGTCATGTTTAGTCAAATTATTGAAGCTTTAATAACCTTGACACCTTTTCAGCAGTAGCCTGAGCTTCTCTGCAAGTGCAGTGCTTAAGCAAAGGTCAGAGGGGCAGGTACCCTGTGGGTCACATGGTTCATCTTGCATTAGTTACCCTGGGTAGTCATGGGAGGAGGATGGGGGCAGGAATACTTTAACTTAGGCTTTGGGTATTTTATTTTTTTCCCCCTCTCCTGGAAATCCTGTGCTGTGAGATACCAGTCTATTCATCTGTACAAAACTGTCTTTCCCAGTATGGTTAGAAGATGAGAAATAGAAAATTAGAAAGGTGGAAGTTGGAGCTAAAGGTGGTGCTGCTTTACGTAGAAGGGAGAATGAGGCTTTCTGTTCTGTGTATTCTGTTTTTCTTTGGATTTGGATTTAATTAGGCAAATGTAGGTAATAACTTTAAAATAAAATAATACATATAAAGTATTTCTATTATAAACAGTTAAAGTACCAGTATTTTCAGTGTTAGCTTTTAGTATTTATCCTAGAATATATTTTTAAGAGATGATGACTTGCTAACCTAAATGAAAAATTTGATGATCTTCTGAGATAATTATACTCATTCTTAACAAGATTTTGTTAAATTTGTTGATGATAAGGCATCTTGAAGAAAACTTTAAAAAATGCTCAGTATAATATGCATCTTTAAATTCTTTCAATTAAGAGTGTTATTTTTTTAAAGGAGGTCTTCCTAAGGCATATCCTGATAATCATCTCAGTCAGGTGGATGTAAATGAATTATTTTCAAAACTGCTAAAAACAGGAATTCTCAAATTGTCTCAGCCTGATTCAGCTACAACACGTAAGTATGGTTCTATACTTCATCTCTACAGAATTTCAATTAGTTACAAAGATGTATGTATAATATATGTTAGGATAAAAGTTCTTAAAATAACTGACTTTATTTTTTCTGAAAATCAAATATAACTGACTTATAATGAGATTCTTCAAAAATTTTCTAAGATGGCACTAATACCTTTATAGTGCATTGTTTCAATTAACATTCCTGCAAATATCATGCAAATTCTTCACTATTCTCACTTAGCTTTTTAAAATAATTTGAATGTTGATGAAATAAAATTTCATAAAAATTGACTTCTAAGTAAACAAGCCTAATTTCATTTATCAAAATAAAGAATTATATTCGTTTCCTTGGCCAGTAAATACAATGAATAGATAAGATGGGATTCTCTAGGTTTATAACACAGTAGTGTTGCCCTATGATAAGAATGCTTAGATATGTGGAATCTGAACAAAACAAGTGAACAAGCAAAACAACAATGGTAAATTTATAGACATAAAGAACAGATTGGTGGATACCAGAAGGGAAGGGGATAGGGGATAGTGAAATGTGTGCTAGATGGTAACTCGACTTTTCAGGTGGTCATTTTGTAATGAATAAAGATGTTGAATTATTTAAAAAACAAAAAGAGAAGAAGAATGCTTAAAGAATGGTATTGAGAAATTTGTTTTGTTTTGTTTTGTTTCAATTGAAGAAGTAAATGAAGTTGCTACTCAGCCTCCCCCTGAAGAGGAGGAAGATCAAAATGAAGATCAAAATGTTCCAGATCTTACCAATTTTACAATTGAAGAATTGAAACAGTATGTAATCTAATTTTCTTTCTAATTTTCCAAGATAAAAAGGACATTGACTTTAAACATTGGATCTTATTATTAGTGCTATTCGTTTTACCCCTCTTACTGTTTATAAAATTTAGGAAGCATGTTTTTCTTATTTTTAAATTAGTGAAATAAATGTAACATAAACTTCAGGAAGCTTTTAAGTTTTTAAATTATTTAAAAATATGTCTGCTGCACAAGTATTTAGGCCAAAAGGCTGTCTCTGAATTACTATTTTTTACTATCTGTGTTGGTATAGTGAATATGGGGAGTTAAAATATTACCTGTTGATAATCTCATCTTTGTTTTATATCTTCATTTCTCTTAATCATTTTTCTGTATTTGATATTCTTATGCCTTTGAAGATACGAAAATGAGATTTTTATAGTCTGGTATTTAAGAGTTTTTTAAAAATCTATTTTCATTTCATAAGTAATGCATGTTCATCGTAGAACATTAGAAAATTCCGAGTCCGTAGAGTATGTTAACTCTTCATCTCTGGGACATGAGTTCAAGCCCCACTTTGGCATGGAGCCTACTTGGGGGAAAAAAAAAAAGAAAAATTAGAAAATTCAAATAAATAAAATCGAGACAATAAAATTAACCTACATTTCTCACATATCACCACTCATTTAACATTTGGTGCATATTTTTTCCTAATATTCTATTGCTTGTATCGCTCATATAAAAAACCTTAAAGGTGCTTTATGGACTCATTATATCCTTATGGGTACTTACAAAAATATAGGCACCTAATGGTATTACCTTTTATAATAAATTTTTTTCAAAGTAATTCACATAAAGTTTCATAATGAAAGGCTTATAATAAAGGCTTATAGTAAAAGATGGCATCCTTTTCTTCTGGTACTAATATTCACCTAGAATCATTTTTTAACCATTTTTAATTCTTAGTTATGGTTCCTTTCATTTATTTCTCTATTTCTTAAAAGATTTCCTGTTTTTCTGATTTGTCACATTTCTTGATTTATCACATTTAGGCAATCTCTTCACTTCTTGAAAATGAAGATTGAGCTAGTTCTTTTACTGTCCTACCAACTCTTCCCATATAGTTATAAAACCATTTTTTATTAAATCATTATTTAGTATTAACAGTTAATAACTGCCATATTTGTTCAGTTTGTTGGTTTATGTGCCTATTGCTTTCCGAATAGGGAGCCCAGAATTTTAAGAATTGATGCTAACCTCAGTTTCCCATTAGTCTAATTTTTCTTTTTAGTAATCTATACTATTATTATTTCTTCTGTACCACTTTCACCTTTCTTTAGATGAAGGGTAGGGCAGTTTGCAGATGATCATTCCATTTTTAGTTGGAAAGGAAAAAAAACTGCACCAGGCCTATCAATAAGAGGATAGACCATGGCCCATGTTCTAAAATTCACCAAAGTTATTTTAAAAAGGGTTATTGACACATTGTTAGAGAATAATACTGATTTTTGGGTATTGTTTCAGCAGGCTTTTGGCTGAAACATTATTTTGTCACATAATAATGGCTTCACCATTATTAAAATACGGAAAACTGAAATATTTTTAAGTGCCTTTTTTTTGAAAGGCCATTTAGCCATGTTATCAAAACTAAAGATGATTTCTGTATTTTTAAAAATAGACGTTATGATAGTGTTATAAATCGACTGTACACTGGTATTCAGTGTTACTCCTGTGGAATGAGGTTTACAACATCACAGACAGACGTATACGCAGATCACTTGGACTGGCATTATCGGCAAAATAGAACGGAAAAAGATGTTAGCAGAAAAGTCACTCATAGGCGTTGGTACTACAGTTTAACCGTAAGTAATCAATATATCCTCCAAACCGTGTTTTAACCTTTAAATCATATCAAGTGTATTGGTTTAAAAATTGCTGGAATTTAAGAGACAGGGTGGGGGTTTTGGGGGTAGGGAAAGGAAAAATGAAACCAGATGGGATTGGGACGAAGACAAACCATAAGAGACTCTTAATCTCACAAAACAAACAGGGTTGTTGAGGGGTGGAGGGGTAGGAGTAGGGTGGTTGGGTTATGGACATTGGGGAGGGTATGTGTTATGGTGAGTGCTGTGAAATGTGTAAGCCTGATGATTCACAGACCTGTACCCCTGGGGCCAATAATACATTATATTTTAATAAAAATAACTTTTAATAAATAAATTGCTAGGAGCTATCTCATGAGTTTTCTGAATAGAATTTGACCCCTAGAATATAAAAAGTATTTTTAAATAATTTTGAAGAGTATGTATTTGGTTTTTGTTGAGATAAGAGTAGGACATGTTTCTTACAATTCTAAAATTCTAATTTTTCTATGACTTTTTTTTTTGGTAAAAAATTGCATGGTAAATTTATCTTGTTAAAATCAATAGTTGTAATTCTAGAGGTAATGGAAAATGAACATTAGAATCTTAATTGTTCAATAGTTGCTTTATGTTGGCTGTTATGGGGGTTCACAGAGAAGGTATAATTTAAAAATATTGAAGTGTTTTGTAGACAAATGTATCATTTTTCAGTGTATTATATTGAAGATAAGCAGTAAAAGTTTAGAAACAAATGAAAATACTCATTTTAAATCAACTCCTTTAAGGACTGGATAGAATTTGAGGAAATAGCTGATTTAGAAGAACGTGCAAAGAGCCAGTTTTTTGAAAAGGTGCATGAAGAAGTAGTGCTCAAAACTCAGGAGGCTGCTAAAGAAAAGGAGTTCCAAAGTGTACCTGCTGGACCAGCTGGAGCAGTTGAGGTAAGAGAAGAGTATTAAATTTTCTACCTCTGGTAGTGCCCCAGCTTCCTTATCAGTGATCAGCAACAGTGAAATGTTAACTCTTTTTGCATGGAAGAATGCAGGATCCTTAAAACTTATTTTGAATCTGTACTATATATTGAACTCCAGATAACTCTTTAATTCCTTCTTCTACTTAATAAAGTGTTTATATATTTTTGCCTCATGTGATTGAATGTGTTCTGTAAGTTTCATTTTATGATTCTGTTTTAGAGTTGTGAAATCTGTCAAGAACAATTTGAACAATACTGGGATGAAGAAGAGGAGGAATGGCATTTAAAGAATGCTATTAGAGTAGATGGAAAGGTAATTTTCAGTTCTTTGTAAGTGTTAAGATTATTTTTTAGGGGGTAACTTGCCACTTTGAATGAAAAGTGTTTGTTTTTTGATTTTTATAGGCAAGTTGTTTGTCTTTAGTTTAAGTGTTTGAGTTGGAAGGTATCTTGCCATCAACTGGTTCTATACTTAATTTTATATAAGAGGTTGCGTAACTAGTTAATGATAAACCCAGACTGGGTCTTCTAAATCTAGTCAGTCTTCTTTCTGCCTAACCACACTACTTTAATTTTGAATTTGTATTTCATTATAAAGAACTGTTACTGTCTTCAGAGTATATCATGTTACCTGTTTAAGCATATAAAGCAAGTTAAAGGAGAAACTGGGATGGAATTTTTTTAATTCACATTTGTAACAGTTGTTTTTGTTACCTTTTCAAAGGTAGCTATTTTCTGGTGTAAATTAATCATATCAGAATAGTCCCTTAGAAATGAATATACATGTGAATATCTACTTTTTTCTCTTCTTGCTTCAGATTTATCATCCATCATGTTACGAAGATTATCAAAATGTAAGTTCTTTTTGGTTACGGTTTGTTTTCATTTACATGAGTAAATTTTGTTATTTTTGCATCAGAGCAGTATTGTTATTTTAACCTTATTGATGTATTGAGCTGTTTTGATGTATCATTTAGGTTGTTCACCAAACATTGGTGCTAGATTGATAGGATCTGATTTAAATTTTGAAATTTCTGTATTCCTTGCATTCTAGAGCAGTAGGCCTAGTGAAATGTGAGAGAAACTGAAGATAAGGATCATGATGGGAACAGGTTTCTAGAGTTATGGATAGCTCTTAACTGCCCTCCCACTTTTTTTTAGCTATATAACATAGGAATAATTTTTAAATGATCACAAGTGAAATCTGAAAGAAATGTCTGTTGACCTTAGAAGTTCACATTTTCATGTTTGAGAGTAACCCCATTTCTTTAAACCAAACAGTTCAGGAGGCAGTTGGAAGATTTATTTAGGTCATTGAAAGAGACTTTCTAGGACATTTTGATGGTTTATGAGGTCAGAGTATTTGAAATTAGGATAGTCATAACAATTCCAGAGTATATGTAGGGGTTACCGTGTTTGTGGGGTTAATTGTAGAGGTATGTCTAATCAAATTGTTTTGGCCTTAAATTGGTTACTGCTTTTCTTGGCATAGATCATTGCTGAGTACGTATTAAATGCTCAGTATGTATACCTTTTATTTGGCTGCTTTCATGGCGTGTCTTATGGGGAAGCAGGTATTTCAATTGGATTTGATATATGTTTCTTTGCCCATACAAGGGTCTTAAAAAACTAGTCATTTAATGTGATATTTTGAATTTTAATCAGAACTTATAGAGCTTTTCATTTTGTAGACATCTTCATTTGATTGTACACCATCTCCCAGCAAGACACCAGTTGAAAACCCTTTGAACATTATGTTGAACATTGTCAAAAACGAATTGCAGGAACCCTGTGAAAGTCCCAAAGTTAAGGAAGAACGAATTGATACCCCACCAGCTTGTACAGAGGAAAGCATAGCAGCACCCACTGAAATTAAAACAGAAAATGATACAGTCGAGTCAGTTTAAATAAAATGAGAAAGGTATGTTTTTCTTTTTAAAAAAAGCTGCTGTTGGATATAGAAGGTGAAGAATTTTTTATGTATATATAGACATATATCTATATAAATTGTCTAGCTGAGGCAGGGCCTTCAGCTATCATTTGGTTAATAAATACATTTTAGTATTTGCATTTCCTACTGCCTGCACAGTTTCAGGTGCTTCTTGTGTGAAAGTTCTGTAGATGTGTGCAAATTTAACAAAATGAAATTGTATGTGTAAAAATGTACGATTTTCACTTGTGAAACTGTAAATTATAAATAAAAAATATTTTTGCTATCCATGGAGTGTAATATTTATGCACACCATCAAATAAAGACAGTGTTTCTGTACTTTTTATTGGGTGAAAATGGAATTCAACAGCAACCTCAACGTAAGATTTTTTTTTTCTAGTACCTTCCCATGATTAAAGTAAATTCTGGTTAGTTTTATCCTTCAAAAGAGGGGTCTGAGAGAGCACTGCAGGACTTTTCTCAAATAGAAAAGCCAGATTTGAAAAAATTTTAAAAACGAAATAGGACTTTGCATATATATCTCTCTAGCTGTAGAGAGCCATCCAGATGTCCATTTTTGAAAAGTATCTAATGAAGCAACTTTTATTGAACTTGGACACTGATGCCATCAAACGATTAACAAATATATTTAAGTACTAAAGGTGATTTTTTTAAAAAATGACATTTTCAAGTATGTCAAACGATTTAATGCAGATGAACATATTTCTATTTTAAGTTACAGGGGAATCTGTAAGAATGTTCATTTGAAACATGGTTAACCTTTTTCCTTTGTTGGTTTTGACTGAATTAGATGGATACCATGAGATGTTAATATTCATACATGTAAT
This sequence comes from Martes martes, assembly GCF_963455335.1. Lineage (NCBI taxonomy): Eukaryota > Metazoa > Chordata > Mammalia > Carnivora > Mustelidae > Martes > Martes martes. The sequence goes on from NC_137898.1 coordinate 68,253,985, forward strand.
AAATAGATGATGAAGAAACTTCCAGTTTGTATCTCTTTATTTCTTGAATGGCTTTAGAAATGTGGCTTTTCTTATGTCTTTATCACCATTCTTTAATGTGAACATGGCACCTGCTATAAGCCAGGAACTCTGAGATGGAAGATTAATCTTTTCTGCCATCTATTGGAGGAGATGGGCATATAAAACAATGAAAGCCAGTTTGTTGAGCATTTACTGTGTGGTAGGCATTGGCAAATTTTTTATATGTATCTTCCTTGGTATTTATAATCATACATAGTAGATAGTATCTACTATGTACAGATCGAATTGCTGAGAAAGTTGTAGAATAGGAATGTAGACCTGGCTTTGCTTCATTTTATTCTGTAGTATTTCTGCAATTAAAGAGTTCCTTGAGTAGGTACATCAAACTACCTGGAAGTGGGTTAAGGAAGACTTCATAGAGGTGGTGGTATTTGGGTTTAGGAGGAGAACTAGGAGTGGAGTCCACATTGGTGGGAAGGGTATCTATGGAGAATGGATAGCAAACAAAGGCTTGAAAACATGTGTTTTCAATTTTTTTTATATGGTTAAAACCCAACAACTTTGAATAGAAGATTATGAAGAGTCTTCTTGGTTATGCTTAGAAGTTTGTATTATACTGGTGAGCATGGGGGCCACTGGAAATTTTAAAACCTATCTGCATCTTTTTAAAGAATCAAGTGAATAGAAATTTATGAGATTGTCAATTGTCAATATAATTACTATAGAGAGGTCCACTAAGAAAAACCGGTAGGTGTCCACTGGATTTGAGAAGTGAAAACACACTCTGATAGCTGAACTTCCGAACGTAAATCAACACTGTCATGGAAGAAGTGCTGGGGTCTGGACCCAAAAATGTAGGCAAAATTTTCTGTTGTCTTCTTTTGGAGGGATCGTAACTTGTATCAAATGCTTAAAAGTATTTGACCAAAGAACGGTGACATTCACACCTACCAGTGTATCAAGAGTATCCATAAAAGGAAGAGGATTAAGGAAAGCTCCTTGAGGAGCAAACATTAAACTCTTAAATGGGAGGGTGAGAAAGAAGTACTATTGAGGAAAAAAAAAAAAAACAAAACAAAACCCATAATGGTTTTAAAAAAAAAGGCAGTAAACAAAGCCAAGGAAATATGGTTTGATGAAATAACCCCTAAAAATTGACTGAAGAACAGGTGAGTATGGGTGTTAACACTAGTTGCAATGGGTTGTGTGGGTGAGCGGTGACAAAATTTTGAGCTACTCTTCATGAAATTTAACTGGAGATTTAACTGTAGTTAGAATGAGACAAAAAGATGTTTAACATACATGTTAAAAGGAGTTCAATGGAGAGACCTGTTGAAGAGAGATGACTGACAGACCAGAGATTTATCAACAGCACAAAAGGAATTAGCTTTGAAGTGGCAGAGGGGTAATACTTCCTCTGAGATGATCACAGGTACTTACAGTTGGAACTGAAAATCCAATTCCTACTTTTTCTTTGAGGTAGGAGGTTGGATACTGGGCAGTGATTTAGATGTGTGGCCCCCAAATTTCATTGCATTACCATCAGCAAATATTAAGAACAGATGGTCTCTGAAGGGTCTCATTTAGCAGACTCTGAGATCCCTCTACCATTTAGAAACATGAAAATAATGTCAATTATATCTGAACTTTAAAAACCCCTTGGTAACTTTAATGAATAGCTAGATCTGATAACTGATCTAGAAAACAACAATGACTTGTAGCCCCAAAAGATGGAAAATAGTCAACACATATCAGTGGGAACTAAAACTAGTAAGTAATCTACACTGTTAAGTGTAACAAGGAAAACCCAAGAAAGCCTCATGTAAGATGAAATATTATTTTTTGAAGTAACAGCTGAAGTTTGTGAGAACTAAAACATTTCCCAAAACCTGCAAATTTCATGGTTCGTACCCTCTATGTTCTGATTTTAACATAATCTGCTTACTTAAAACTTTGTTTTAACTTTACTGCTCTGGAAAATACTACAAAGTTATCTGTTACTTAGCTAAAAATAAGCTTCAGAAAAAAAAAAGACCTACCTATATAATAAAAATTCAGATTTTCAAGTAACAACTAAACCCAAAATAGACAACTCGTTTTGTTTTCCCAAACTTTGTTTACAACTTGTTTAGCAACTACTAAATGCTACAAGTTTATACAAAATATTCAGAAAAAATACATGGCATCTCACTGTGCTGGCAAGTGAAAAGTTTTTAGCAGACTAAAGAGGAGGTAATCTGGAGGTAGAAATGGAGTCAGGCTATTGTAAAAAAAAAAAGGGGGGGGTGAACTTCTGTAAAAGTAGGGTTTTCTCCTAATCCTATATGGAGTTGTGCAGGTGGGAAAGAGCAAGTTAAGCAAGAGCAAAAAAGCACCTGTGGGGTGAAAGTTTGGAGAGGTGTCCAACAAAAGGAGAGCAAGAATGCCTGGGAAGCAAGAGAAGAGAGTATCTAGCTATTTAGGCATAAGGAAGTTGGTACCACAACACATTTAATTGAATTTTTGGCCTGGGGTTGGCCCTGCTCCCTCCTCTGGAACTAAATGCAAAGAGCTGATTTATGGGGGATTTAGGCAGAGCCCTCTGAAAAACTGAGAGGTGGAACCGTAAGTTTCCTACTTACAAAGAGCTCCATTTCTCTAGAATGCCAAGATGCCCACTTCAGTGTGTTCTGGAATGGTTCACGTGAGACACTTCCTTCAGTCAATTCCTCACTTACCTTGACATCCTGTGCATCCGGGGTTTTTGTATCTTGACTCCCGAGTGTTACCAATGATTGGTAACTGCCAAACCAGTGCCAAACCCTGCCAAAACCAGTGTTTTTCTTAGCTTCTTAATCTTTCCTGACCCATGTACTCCTTAGAAGTACGTTCTTTTGCTTTATATAACAATACATGTTTTCCTGTGCTTCTGTATTTTTACCTAGAATTTTTGTAAAACAAAAAATACAGAAAATAGTCTCCTTTCACATTTTTCTTGTTCTATAAAGCACTGAGTTAATCTTCTAGATTCTTTGAAAAAAAATAAAAAAAAAAACTAAATGAGATTGCATATATATTGTCTTTTTTTCACTTTTTCTATGTTAATGTAGATCTCATTTCTACAACTGTGTAATATTTCATAGGCATGTAGCATAATTCAGCATTGTTTCACTGATGGATATTTAAGTGTCTAATTATTTACAACTATAACACTTTGCAATGACTATCCTACTACAACAGAACGTTATTTTGAAGATTTTACAACTGGATAGTTTCTGACTCAAGGGTAATGTATGTTTAGTTTCAACAGATACTGCCAAATTGTCCTTCCTGGGTCACTCCAATTTTATCTCACCAGCAGGGGCTTCAGACCTCTTTTAACACTCATTATCCACCTTTTAGTTTTTATCATAGTGCTGTGCAGAGCATTCCTAATGAGTTTCAGTAAATTTTGTTAATTTTTTCCCCCCCAAATTGAAGTACAGTTGACATACAACATTCATTAGTTTCAGGTGTACTTGCTTTTGGTATTTTTCATCACACTTTTTGCTCATTAGTTTTTCTAGAGTTACTCTTTCTCAGACTTGATAATAAACCTTGTCTACCTCTGGTCTAAACTTCATGGTAATATATCTTTTAAATGTTTATGTTTTCTCTGTGATCTCTGGGGCTTGTATTGCTTTGGAAGGACTTCCTAAGATATATAAATTTCTGTATTTTCTTCTAGCACTTTGATAGTATCTTTAACTCTGAAATTTTTGCACATGAAAATGAAGAGCTTACATTTCTCTATTTGAAATGCTACCGCTATAATAAGTGTATACATATATTTCTGAATTTTAGTTTGTTCCACTATTTGTCCACTCCTATTCCAGTTACCTCCCTGTTATACATACCCTAGCTTTGTAGTTCTGATGGGTATTTGGGTGAATTCTCATTCTTATTTTTAAAAAAACATTTTGGTTAATCTTGCACCTACATTCTTTGAGATAAAAAATCCTCTTGTGGGGCACCTGGGTGGCTCAGTGTTAAAGCCTCTGCCTTTGGCTCAGGTCATGGTTTCAGGGTCCTGGGATCAAGCCCCGCATCAGGCTCTCTGCTCGGCAGGGAGCCTGCTTCTCCCTCTCTGCCTACTTGTAATCTGTCAAATAAATAAATAAAATCTTAAAAAAAAAAAATCATCTTGTTGGGGCGCCTAGGTGGCTCAGTGGGTTAAGCCTCTGCCTTCGGCTCAGGTCATGGTTTCAGGGTCCTGGGACAGAGCCCCACATCAGGCTCTTTGCTCAGCAGGGAGCCTCCTTTCCCCTCCCCCTCTGCCTACTTACAATCTGTCAAATAAATAAATAAAATCTTTAAAAAAAAAAGTATGGCTTTTCTTAAAAAAAAAATCTTGTGTTTTTCCATTAAAAATTGTTAGAATTTTTAATTGAAATGCAGTAAATTTATAATCTGAGGAGACTCTTATCTTTAAACACTGAGCCTACTCACCTAGGACAAAGCATACCTTTCCATTTATTCTAATCTTCTGTAATATACATAAGTTTTACGGCTTTTTAATGTAGGTTTGGCTTATTTCTTGATAGATTTCTAGAATGTTTCACCATTGTTGGTGCTAATATGAGTTCTTTACATTTAAAAGTTAATTATATCGTTTATAAAAAATCATCTGTATGTTGCTGAGAGCTTACCATCTTTCTGACAATGCTGTCTTATTGATTTTCCAGGTAAACAATATCATTTATCTTAATTTCTTCCTTTCTAATTTCATACCTTATTTATCTCACTTATTACTACTATACTGGATCCAAAATTCTCAGAACAATGTTGAATTGTATGAATGACAGAAGATATAACCTGGATCATGAAATTAAGTTTGTTCATTGCTGGTTGATACCCTTCATCCAGTTAAGCAAGCTTCCTTTTGTTACTTAATATAAATTGTATTTTTAAAAAAAATCAGTAATAGATGTTAATTTCTTAAGTGTTTTTTCACTATCAAATAAAGTCATATAGTTTTTCTCCTTTATCTACTAATGTAGAAAATTTTCAGTACCTGTCTAATGTTGACCATCCTTGTACAGGTAAGATTAACCCAACTTGGTTATGACATTATTCTCTAAATGCACTGCTGGGTTCACAGTTTCCTTAGTTTTTTTTTTGCACGGATTCGTAAGTGAGACTGGCTATATTTTATTTTACTATCTTTTAGATCCTGCTATGGTTATGCTCCTTTCATAGTTGGGACACACTCCCATTCTTCTCTATGCTTTGTTCCTGGTGGCCTTCGTCAGGGATATATAGGGCATTCTTTCATGATTATGTTTATTAAGGTTTTCTAACTGTAGAGCCAATTCTTCGAAATCTGTACTTTCCTAGAAAATTGTCCAGGTCAATTTTCAAGATTATCCGTATAAGGCTATTCTAGATTCAATTCTAATTTTGGAAGTCCCTCTTATCTGTAATATGTTCCCTTTATTTCCAAATATCGTTTTCTTCCCTTTTCTTCTTTAGATTTGCTAAGTGTCTATTTACTGTTCTTTTCAAACAGAAGGCATTATTATCAATTTTATTTTCTATTTCATGAATATGTTATTTTTAATTCCTTTACGTTTATTTTGGGAGATTTTCTTTTTTCTGCTTCTCTGCTATTTTGGTTTTCTTTTCTGATCCTTCCTGCCATTTGTGCATCCTTTAAGAATGTGCTGACCCTCACTGAATTTATCCATATAGCAACAAATGAAACCTTTACCATTATTATGTAAGTGGCTACAAACTCTCTATTAATTTGGAGTCAGAGTGGGTTCCAATTTCCCACCTCCTATTATGTGATCTTGGCCAAATGTGAGCAGTTCCTTCATCTGTAAAAACAGAAATAATAGTACAGATTAAGTCTGAAACTATTTGCAAATCATTTAGCATAGAAACTGGCCCCTATTAAAATAACTCAATAGATGTCAAATAAGATAAAACACTTCAGTTGCTCTATTTCTAAAAATAAGCAGACTGGGATGACTAATCCCAAATTCCCTCCCAGCTGTAAAAAAAGATGATTTTCAGGGCGCCTGGGTGGCTCAGTGGGTTAAAGCCTCTGCCTTCAGCTCAGGTCATGATCCCAGGGTTCTGGGATTGAGCCCCACATCGGGCTCTCTGCTCAGCAGGGAGCCTGCTTCCCCCATCTCTTTGCCTGCCTCTCTGCCTACTTGTGATCTGTCAAATAAATAAATAAAATCTTAAAAAAAAATGATTTTCATTCTATCTTCATCCACGACAAACAACTGACCATCAAGCCATATGCTAACCCACAGCTACTAAGCCCTCCCCTCAAACAAAATATTCCAAATGTCAGGAACACCAAGAAATACAGTCCGACCTCCCAGAAGCTCAGAGTCCTTGGGGAGTCAGGGTGAAGATCAACTGTTAAATAGGTAATTTTAAAATAATGTGAAGAGTGGTCTAATAAAGGCTGTGGAAATTCAGAGACTTTGAGAAGTATGTCCAGCAAAAATCAAAGATCTAGGTTGGATACCTAATTCAGGTACTTAATACTTACTAGCTGTGAATCTTCAGGCATTAACTTTGGTGCTTTTTGTTTCTATCTGTAAAAAGGAAGAATAATATGGTTCCGATAGGTTATGTTAAGGATTAAATAACAAAACTAACAGAAAGTACTTAGTACAGTGTCAGACTCACAGGAACTCAGCAAATGGCAATTTTTAAGAAGGCTCCACGCCGAACCTGGGGCTGGAACTTACACCCTGAGATCAAGAGTCGCGTGCTCTACCAACTGAGCCACCCAAGGGCCTCGCGGCCCCTGGCCCCACCCGGGTATTTTCAATAAAGAGTGAATGGAAGAATATACGTTAATAAGGTTAGAGAAAAAGATTTGGGCCAAACTGTTGAAAGTGAACATTTTACATTAAAAGGAGCCTTGGATTTGGGAGTCAGGAACCCTGGGGCAGTCTTTTGACTACTGACCTGTGTTTATACTGGCTCCGTAACCTACCTGTTTGTCCTTAACGAATTACTGATACCTTGAATCGGCTAACCTACAAACCAGAGATAACACCTACCTTACAAAAATTATTTAGAATTAAGTACCAAGCAATTACCGAAGAGCCTGGCACTAATAAGCATTCAATAATGAAAGCGGCTGCAGCTGCTAACTTTTGCTTTGGGTCTTTCTCCACACCTGTGAAACGCTAAGGTAAGAACATATTTCCTCCAATGTTCCAGCGAGCACTGAGAAACTATACTGGGTTTGTCAAGGACGAAGAAAGGCCCCACCCGGCCCGCGCCACACAGGTCACCTACGCAAACTGCAGTCCTGGAACCTCCACCTGCTTCGTAGAGCCATGGAAAGCGCGACGGATGCTAGGCCATTAGAGAGAAAGGGCCTAGATAATTTGGATGTGAGGCCGTACGGAATTTCACAAAAACCGGTCCTTACCACCCTCCGACGTCTCTAGAGGCGAAACCTAGAAAAAGGTGGAGGGGAAGCCGGAAGTGACGCAAGGCGGTGAGGAACAGGAAATGACCGCAGCACGCCGGAAGTTTACCCGTTTCCAAGGCAGCTGCTCCAGCACACCCTCAGCTGGTTGGCTGGAGTCAGGAGGCTGGAAAGCAACTTGGAGGAGAGAGTACTAGCCCACTGCGGCCGCCGCCGGAGCGACTCGCGGGGAGTAGTAGCAGAAGACGGCGGCCGCCTCAGTAGCCACCGCGTGTGGAGGATAAACGGCCGACACGGCCAGCGCGGCAGCCAATTAAGGCAGAGAGTTAGGGAAGACCAGGACTGTAGTCCCAGCGAAGACAGGGAAAGAATCCGTGAAGACGGCGGCCACCTCTGTAGGGACTCTAGCAGAAGACTAAGTGAAGACATCGGTTTCTCCGGCAGTGACTCTAGAAGAGTCAGTGAAGACCTGGGCAGTGTCTCTCGGGAGAGAGTTACGGGAGACGGTGGGCGCCGTCACAGCAGCTCCTGGGAGAGAGTAAGGGGAGACCAAAGCTTCAGCAGCAGCGACGTGAATTTAAGTGAAGCCGGCAGCCACCAAACTAGTGACTGTGAGGGACTGGTCAGAGAAGACCGCGGCCTGTGCTTCAGTGATTCTTGGGAGGGTGTCAGAGTAGTCCCGGACCCCCAACCCAGCCACTCTGGGGAGAGAGGCAGCGACTACTGCAGACGCCCCCTCAGTGGCTCTTGGGAGGAAGGGAGTGTCGATGGCGGCCACAGCCTCAGTAATTCCTGGGAGGGAGTAAGTGAGGACCGCGGCTACGCGGCCAGCGACTCCTCCGGGGTGAGCGTCAGCGTAGACGCCAGCCGTTGCCTCCGTGGCTTCTGGGAGAGAGAACGTATAGACGAGGGCTTCCGCAGCAGGAACTCTTGGGAGAAAACCGGGGAGGATCGGGTACCCCGTCTTAGCGACGACGAAGGCAGCCGCTGCAGTGGCTCGTGGGTGACAGCAAGTGAAGACCGTCGCAGCAGCGGGGGCCTGGACTCGGGTCCTCCCCGGAGTCCGAGGGATCGCACCATGCCAGGGGTGTCCGATTCAGGCCCTTCCACCTCCTCTAGGGAGAGTGCAACCCCGTGTGAGTCAGACTACTTCGCTTGCCTTTGTCTCTGTCACTCTTTTTCTGATTTCATCCACATCTGCTTTGACCCTTTCTGGCAGTTTCCTTTCTCAGCTGTGACTCCCTTAATTGACCTATTTTAAGTGAGTCCCAAAGCTGTTCACCTGTTTCTCATTCTCCTTCACTCTAGCTTTCCGCTCATTCTTTCCACCTGCACTATTCCTGAGACTTCTAGTCCAGACTGACATAAATGCTTGTTAAATGTTAGACTCTTGGCTTCTCTGCAGCATTTGACCCTGTGGAGATGACTTTAGACTTACCTAGTTTTATTCCTTCCACTCTATTGACTCTCCCTTTCCCTTAGTTAACTTTTCTTCCATCCTCTCCTTAAATCCTGTTTTTTCCCTCTGGATAATGCCATCACTGGTGCTTTTTTCCCTGGTCGTGTGCTGTTATTGAGAACTGACTGGGAAACTTGTGGCTGTGAGATTCTTGTGCCATCTTGCTTTGAGCAAGCACTATTGATAACACCCTTAATGATTTAATTTTTTGAGGTTCAGTCATTTTCTGTGATACATTATAGCCCCCAAAGAAAAATACTCCCAAGCATTCGAGGCCAGGTGGTATGGTTTCTTATATCCTGTTAACTGTCTTAGCTTCTGCCTGTCAAGCACTTGTGATAATATTGAATAAGGAAAGGGTTAAGGTGTAGGCAGGGAAAGATGTTATCACAGTGCTTGGCACATGGTAGATGCTCAGAAAAGATTTTTGAGTAAAATGTGCAGCATTTTGTTAAGGAGTGCTACAGGATATGATACTAGCCCTCAAGAAATTAGCATTTGAGTTGTGGAGAAAGGACATATACATAGATAAATAGTAGTACAGATTGCATAGATTATCTACCAAAAATTCAAAAACAATTTGAGGTCAGGAATCATGCCTTTTTGTTCAGGATATACTTTGATTAAACTGTCTACTTCTTTCTCCTCCAACAACTGTTCGTGCTTAGATACTTTCGTTGCTTCTGGCTTAAGGTACACTTTAAAATATTTCACAGTCACAACGTAGTCTTGATGTTTGGAACATTAAATTGTAAAATATAAGACCACTGGAGTGTTATGAAGTAAACATTGTGACCTGCCATTCCTTTCTTAGTGTAGTACATATGAGAAGGATAAGAAAAATAGATTGTAGAATATATCAGCCTATGCGAGATAGGGCTCTGGTAAAATCACTGGAGAGTAGGCCTCTCTTGTGGAGAATGCACTGGGTGTAATTCAGAGTGGTTACTTTCCCCCTTTCCCTGCCAAGGACATGAAGTGATTCTTCTTTTCACAGTGATAACCTGGTGGGATTTACCCTGGTGGGGTAAAATCTATGAAAATGTGGGGGCCTTCTAAGACTGTAGCCCCAGAGAGTTTCTCACTCATAGGCTAATACTTGCCCAGCCTCTAGCAGTTTGTCAAAATTACCATTTCAGTTCTTCTAAGTTTATGGCTCCAGTGGCTTTTGCTCCAGGTAAGCTGAACTTGTTTGTGTTTCTCTGTATTTGCGTGTCTCTCCAGACTCAGGGAGACAATTGGCTCTGAGACCTCAGTTCTCTGACGAGTCCAAGAAAAGTTGTTGATTTTCCTTTTGTCCAGCTTTTTCTTTACCTATGGGAGTGATAAATTCTGTGCTGTTTATGTGTTAGCGTTGAAATGGAAGTGTGATTGAAATGTTACTCACAAACATCTTCGTAGTAAATTGTTTGGAAAACCAAAGTGATTTTGTGCTTTCTGTTGAATCATTGCTTTAGTCTTTTTTTTTTTTTTTAAGTTTTGTAATATACATTAAACAATTTGATTTTCAGTGGGTGCCCGGAAGAAGGTGCATTTTGGTAACATACATGATGCTGTACGGGCTGGAGACGTAAAGCAGCTTTCAGATATAATAGAACGAGGAGCCAGCATAAATGAAGTAGACATTCTCCATAAGTTTACCCCTTTACATTGGGCAGCACATTCTGGAAGTTTGGAGGTAAGAAGCTGTATAAATTATTAAACTGAAGTAAGTTTGCAACTGTTAGCAAGTTTGAAATTTAGCAAATAGGACTGAGACTTTATGCTAGGCACTGGAAATATTTTTTCTTTTCATTTCATTGTAATATTTGTTGTTCTGGTTACTGTGCCTTTGTAACAAATTGTCTCAAAAGGTAGTGGCATGAAATGACCATTGGTGCTCAGGAGTAAATTAGGAGTTTGGATCTCGGGGACAGCTTGTCCTGTTTCTTGATATGTGGGGCTTCAGCTAGAAGATTTAAATGCTGAGTCTGGAATCTTCTGAAGGCTTGTTCATGGAGGTGTCTGGTAGAAGATGCTAGCTATACCCTGGTCACCTTAATTCCTCTCCATGTGGGTTTTTATGTGAAGTCTCTCTACCTGGGCTTGTTTGTGATGTCTCACAATGTAGTTACTGTGTTCCAAAGGCAAGAATAGAGGGTAACTTATAGAGGGTAGCATGTGAATATCCAGTTCTGTCAATTCTAACATTTTTCCTATAGTTATTTTAGATTTTTAAAAAAGAGATGGAATATTAAGTTGCATTTGAAGTCCCTTAGCACCCCCTCAGGTGCCATTCCTCTCCTCCCAACTCATATGTTGTTATTACATATGATTATAGCATTGTGTTTAATGACATTTTATATAAATGACATCATACTATGTGTATCATCTTGTAGCTTTTTGTATTCAATGATGTGTTTTTGAGTCTTAACTATGTGGTTACATTTATGTACTTCATTTCTTTAAGACATGTTACAATACCATCTACTTAGATTAATACAAGAATTTATCCACTTTTTGATTGATGGCTATTTAGTTGGTTTCCATTTTCAGCTAGTACAGGCAGTGCTTAGTGAATATTTTTATGCAGACTTTTTCTTGGGTTGTGTGCAAAGCCACCTGGACTTTTTCCTCATGATTCAAGATTGTGCGGAGCTTATTTTCGGGACTACAGCCTGTAGGCTGCAGTGGGTCTGTTCAGTACAAAGTCTCTTATTGCCCCTGACACACAGAGACTGCTTTCTATGAATATGGTTTCTCTGTGTGATTTCCTGTTTGGGCTTCTCTGCTTCTTGGAACCAAATCTGGTGCTGAGGATTATATTAAATAGCTTGAACTTTATCCTGTAGGGGATAGAGTCATGGACTTAAGGAAGGTTTCAAGTAATATCGGATATTAGTTTGAGAGCGATAACTTTATACTCTCCACCAGTTTGTGTGCCCTGCTTGAACTGTTGTAAACAAGGATTTTTGCTTTGGCCTTTTAGTGGCTCCCTTTCACCTAGGAGAAATGTGCCTTGACAGTTCTTTGTGAGTTTATAACCCTGGGTGGGTATTTTTTTCTTTTTCCTTCCACATCCCTTCTGGATCCCACTTTGGTGGATTTCCCTCTGTTCTCTGGCTTCAGATGTCAGTCCTAGTTTCATCAAAGATGGGGTGTTCTTCCTGCTTATCTTGCTTTTTTTTTTTTTTTAATGATTACTAAGAGAGGAAGGAGTAGTGATCTTATTCTGCCATAATCAAATAGGATGGGGTTTCCTCTCTTTCCTGGTATCCTTCATCCTTTCTGATTACTCTCGGTCTTTTTTGATTAACATCCTCTGCCTGCTCTACAAATAGAGGCATTTTTTTATTCCTCTGCTAATGACCTTTTCTCTCCTACTTTATATCCTTTCTTTAGGTCGTCTTTTAGAGTTCCTTGGCTTTACTGCTACTACAGAATAATTCATTGGTTTGCTTTTTCTCTTGAACTCTGGCTTATGTATCAGGGGCTTGATCAACACCTCAGGCATATCTGATAGGATCTCACATTGGTCTAAAACTAAACCAGTATCCTTTTCCCTCCCTTTCTTAGTTTTCTAGGCTAATGACTTTGCATCATTATTGACTTGTCTCCATTTTTTCCAGAAGCAAACACAGTATTGTATTACATCTTTCACATTTTGAAGTTAACTTTGGAAATACAATAGTATTTCATGTATGTGGATGGGAATCAATATTTGAATATTTATTCATGGTCACAAAATAATTAAAATTATTCAAAATTAAAATGAATCTTTGTAAATAAATGTACTGTAATTATAGTCTCAAAAACACAGATATTTATAGTTTTATTTAAATTTCATAAAATTTATTTTTATCCTGAACTTTGGAGTTGAATTGTTTCCCAAACATATTGTGAATTAGGCAAAACTTTAATTCAGTTAACACATTTTTATGAGTGTTTGTGTGTAAAAAATTGTTTTTAAGGATTTTACTTATTTATTTATTTGACTAAGAGGGAGAGAGTACAAGCAGGGGGAACACCAGAGGGGGACGGAGAAGCAGTCTCCCTGCTGAGCAGGGAGACTGATATTGGGCTCTATCTCGGGACCCTGGGATCATGACCTGGGCTTAAGGCAGATGGTTAACTGACTGAGCCACCAAATGGCTCACCACTGAAGATTTTATTTTGTTTTTTTTTTTTTTAATAATCTCTACACCCAACATTGGGCTTGCACTCACAACTTGGAGTCACATGCTCCACTGACTGAGCCAGGCTGGCACCCATATATATATTTTTTCATAAGTGTACTCTTTAATCCCCATCACCTGTTTCAGCCACTCTCTGCCTACTGCTTCTCTGATAACTATCATTTTGTTCTCTATAGTTAAGAGTCTGTTTCTTGGTTTGTCTTTTTTTCCTTTGCTCATTTGTTTTGTTTCTTAAATTACAAATAAAAGGTAGATCATATGGTATTTATCTTTCTCTTATTTCTCTTTGTCTATATTTTCTATTGGATGAGTCATTGTCATCATGCTTTAATTCTTTAAATGTAAATTCTTTCAAAAATAGTTTCAGTTCTCTGGAGCTATTTATAATAGCTGCTTTGAAGTCACACTAAGTCCAACATCTGGGCCCTCTCAGAAATAGTTTCTATTGATTGTTGTCTCCCCCCACTCCCATGTATGGGTCACACATTCTTTGTATAATTATAATCTCATAATTTTTTAGTTTGCCTAGACATTTTGAAAACTGTACATTTTAGATTATCTATTGTAGCAGCTTTGAATTCTGATCCTATTCACTGCATCCCTCCCAGATGTGCTTATTACTATGTATTTGCTTGTTGACTTGCTTGGACTGATTGTGTGGAGTCTGTTTCCCCACAATATGTAGTCACTACTCAGTTTTTTTTAATTTGTTTGTTTTGGTTTTTAAAAATTCTTGTTAGTATTTTTAAGTCTGGCTAGGGGTCACTGTTGGGTCAGTGATTGATCAGAGGTTGTGCTTGAATACCTTTACCTAGTAAGGATTCATCTTTTGCTGAGTCTGTGTGTGGCTTGGAGAATGTTTGCAAAGTCCAAACAGTTTACAGGTTAACTTGATGTTATGCCCAAGTTTTCGAGTCCGAGAGACCACCAAGCAGCCAACACCGATGCAATCACACGAGGGTTTATTTGACAAGCTTAAGCTTGGGCCCAAGTATACCCGATACAGTGGAGTAGGGACTTGGACCCCGAACCGGATTACAGTCAGCTTTTAAAGGCAGAGTGGGGGTGGACTCGGCAGTAGATAATTGGGCCACGACTGCTGGCTCAGCAGTAGGTGAGGACAAAGGGGATGTTCAGAAGGCCTATCAGGGTAAAAAAGACTGTCAGGATATTGGAGGCCTGGTTATTATCAAGTCAAGGCCATTTCTCCCTCTGATGAGGCACTAACATGACGACAATTGGGAGTTCCCTGGTGGAATGTCACATTTCTCCTATCAAGCGTTCTTGTTAGTGAGATTTATGTTTAACTTTGTTTCCATTTTCTTCCGCTTCAGCCTCCTTCAGTTTTATGGAGGGGAGGGCGATGTTAGGGCTAGACTCGAGGTGGGTACAGCCTTGTTTTTCTTGGCCTCCACACTTGACTTTCCTTTTTTTTTTTTTTTTTTTTTTTTGTTGTCGTTGTTGTTGTTTTTTCCCAAATGTGTTTGCAAGGCCTTAGGTTTAGCCAGGAATGTCTAGCCAACTTGGGCTCTCTTCAGTGTTTCCTGAATTTAAGCAGGTTTGTACATGTGCATGGCCTTGTAGATGACAAGGGTTAAGGGGAATCTTAGCAAGGCCCACTTGTTGTCTCATTTCTTGGCTTCTGTCCATTAATTTTCTGGGTGGTCTTTAGTTGTTTATCTTCACCAGTATTGTGACTTCAGGTGAGCCCTGATGTTGGCTTTCCCAGGTTTTTGGCACCTAAGGTTGGAATTGTTTTTGACTTTGTGCGTGGGCATGGAGTCTTCATTCCTTCCAGCATGGCAATGGAGTGGTCCAGCTGGGTAGAACTTCTGCACCATGTAGCTCAGGTTAGGGATAGTTGTAGTCCCAGGCTTTCTGCTGCTGACTCCACCTGTTCTTACTGAGATTAAGAACATTTTCTTGAGTTAATGCTGCTTATTTTGTTTAGTGCCTCTGACAAATTCTCAGAGTCTTTACATTGTTGTTTTTGACAACTTTGTCTCTCTCTCTTTTTTTTTTTTTTTTGGGAAGATTGTATTTATTTATTTGAGAGAGAGCGTGTACGCACACACACACGAGTGGGAGGAGGGGCAGAGGGAGAGGGACAAGCAGAATCCCTGCTGAGGGTGGAGCCTGACTCGGGGCTCGATCCCAGGACCCTGAGATCGTGCATGACCTGAGCCAAAGTCAGATGCTTAATTGACTGAGCCACTGAGGAGCCCCTACTTTGTCTAGTTTTATCATTGCTTCTTTGGGGGAATTTTTCAAGCTCCTCACTTAGCCATTTCTGGTTCTTAGCCACATCAGTAAGGTTGATCAGTTGATTTAAAAAAAAAAAAGATTTTATTTATTTGAGAGAGAGAGAGAGCGCACGCGTACAAGTGGCAGGGAGTTGGGGGTGGAGCAGAGGGAAAGAGAGAAGCAGGCTTTCCGCTGAGCAGGGAGCCCGATGTGGGACTTGATCCCAGGACCCTGAGATCATGATCTGAGCTGAAGGCAGACATTAACTGACTGAGCCACCTGGGTGCCCTGATCAGTAGACTTTTGACAAAGATGCAAATGAGGTCTAATGGAGAACAGGTAGTGTTTTCATTAAATGGTACTGGCACAATGGAATAGTCATATGTGAGAAAATTATATATTTGGCACCTTATGTAAGAATGTATTCAAAACAGATCATAAACAAATGCAACACTTAATGTTCTAAAGCTTCTAGAAGAAAACATTAGAGAAAAATCTTTGCAAATCACATCTCTAAGAATTTGTAACCAGAACATATGAAACTCTAATAGTTCCATAGTAAGAAATAAAAAAACTCAATTTAAAAAATGGGCAGATGGGGTGCCTGGGTGGCTCAGTGGGTTGAAGCCTCTGCCTTTGGCTCGGGTCATGATCTCAGGATCCTGGGATCAAGCTCCTCATTGGGCTCTCTGCTCAGCAGGAAGCCTGCTCCCTCCCCCTCGCCTATCTCTCTGCCTACTTGTGATCTCTCTTTCTGTCAAATAAATAAATAAAATCTTAAAAAAAAAAGGTCAAATGACTTTGACACTTTGAAGGAACATGTGGATGACAATCAAGCACATGAAAAGGTATTCAACATCATTAGCCATTAAGGTAATGTAAACTAAAAACACAATCAGATGCCAATACATTCCTATTAGAATGGCAAAACAAAAACCAAAAAGTGATACTACCAATATTGGCAAGAATATGAAGCAACTGCAACTCGTATATACTGCTAGTAGAAATGTAAAATGGTATAGCTACTTTGGAAAAGAGTGTGGCTGTTTCTTATAAAATTGAACATATACTTACCTATGTTCTGGTAATCCTACCTACATATTTACCCAGGAGAAATAGAAAACTTGTTACATGAATGTTTCCAGTGGTTTTTATTTTCCTGTAACTGAATAATGTTAGCATGTAGTAGTCTCTCCATAAATATTTGTTGATAAATGGGTGACTTACTGTGATTAGTAGTGATACTGAGCTTCTTTTAAATCTTTTTATTTTCTTGGCCACTTATCTCTGTGACAGGCCAATGGTAACTAAATGTTTAGCCTTTCAACAAATGATAATGGCTATGACTGATATGACAGTATATACTAAAGACACAACCAATTCTTTAAAAAGAAACTTCTTGAAGATAGAATCCCCAAACTTGAACATATAAAGACAGTAACATCATATGTGGCACAGAACTCTAGTACTGTATTCTGTTGAGATTTACATTAATTAAAATATTAAATGAAGATGCATTTGACTCTCCCCCCCTTTTTTTTTGTAAGCCACTTTTTTTTCCTTTTTTAGCAAGTATCACCAAAATAACAGTGTTTGCTCTGATACAGAAGCATCCGGGCTCATTTGAAGATTTGTGGCAGAGGTTGCAAATTGGCAGCTTTTGAGTGAATATGACTCACAGATGTGTTTTGTTTGGCTTACACAGTATGGGTGAAATATAAGATTTGGATTTGCATTTCACTTACAGTAACAACTGGCTGGGATTAAGTAGCATTTATACCTTATGGACAAGGAATGGGATCTCCAGTTTGCCACAGCTCCCACTGTTCCCTATTGTTGACCCAATAATAAGGCCAAGTGGGGTTTACCATATCATTGTTCTTATGCTTTTGTTTTTCTTAAAACTAGCCCCCTCATTTACTTATGATGCTTCCCAGGCTATGGTATTTCATGATAATAGACTAAATTTCAAAGATCTAAAGATGTTCAAAAAAATCTGCCTTATAACTTTTTAACATGGTTATTTTCTTAATTTAGTGTCTTCATTGGCTCCTCTGGCATGGAGCTGATATCACACAAGTAACCATGAGAGGTTGGACAGCAGCTCACATAGCTGCAATCAGAGGTCAGGATGCTTGTATGCAGGTAATAATAATTTTGATTACTTTAAAAAAATCAGTACATTTAATAACTTTAGCTTAATTTTGTTGGGTTATTGTTTTTATTCTAATAATATGACCCATAGATTTAGTTCTTTGTCCTAAACAAGTACTTACTGAATTCCACGGCTCAGATCTTTGGTACCAAATACAGTTTAAACAAATTGTGTAAGACTGGGATCCTTTTATCTTTGAAGTAATTGGCTATCTGATAGGTCGTTTTTTTTTTTTTTTTTTTTTTTTTTTTTAAAGATTTTGTTTATTTATTTGACAGACAGAGATCACAAGTAGGCAGAGAGGCAGGCAGAGGGAGAGGAGGAAGCAGGCTCCCCGCTGAGCAGAGAGCCCCATATGGGACTCGATCCCAGGACCCTGGGATCATGACCTGAGCCGAAGGCAGAGGCTTTAACCCACTGAGCCACCCAGGCGCCCTGATAGGTCGTTTTAAAGGAATGTCTCAGGTATGTCCAGATTATCTCCTTAATAGCCTCTCATGCCTAAAATTTCTTATTTAATGTATTTCCTGGCCAGAATTTCACATTAATATGTGCAGGGTCTAGCTTATTAGATTAACTAGATATAATCAATGTACTGAAGTAGACTGGAATTTGGAGGAATACAAAATTGTATAAGCAAACAGTTCCTGCCTCTAAAAAGCCTGAGATTCTACTTGGAATGAGAGGTTCTCTACTCAGTGAGTTACAAAACAGTACAAAGTACAGTCTATGATTAAGGTTTTAATGATTAGAAGGAGATAGAGAAATCATTAATGGAGACAATAAAAATTCAATTAAGTTGAAAAGAACAGGTTGATTTCAGAAAGTAAGGAGCAATGAAAAATGATTATTATTTTTTATGTGTGAATTATAGTTTCCCATTTATCACTTCATTTAATACAGTAATCTTAGGAGTTCCCCTTTTTATAGATAAAGAATCAGATTCTGAAAGTTAAATACCCTGCCTAAGTAAGTGACAAAACCAGAACTTGAACCTAGGTTTTATTCTATGAATCTCTATGCTCTAATTCTATGTGTAGTACTTAAATTGGAAAAATTAGGTGTGTTCAAGGGGTAAACTATTGTATGAGCTTGACTAAGTTGTAGATGTTTTGTTGTTGTATACTGTTATGAATTAAGTTTGGATAGCCAGGTATGTAAAATGTCTTAGAAGTAGAATTAAGATTCATTTGTGTAAGAGAGTTTTTATATGTGTACTAATATATACTCTTACATATACATATAACACACATGCATACTTATGCATACATACACATGCACATTAACAGAGGACTGAAGTAATGAAAGCAGTATTTCAGGAAATTATTCTAACAAGATGTATCTGGGCTTACCTAGGATGAGGAGACAGTTTGGAGGGAAGAAGACCAGTTAGAGACTTTTGGTGTCATCACTACCCACAGAGGTAGAAATTAGGTGGTGGCAGTGGGAAAGAAAGAAAAGGATAGAAGCCATCTTGAAAAGCAGGTGTTGACATAATAGAGTGAAAATTTTAAAGTTTTGAGGCAGTATGACAGATAATAATGACACTACAGATAGGGAAATCTAAAAAGCAAGGGAGATATGGAAGCAAAAATGTTGAATTCATTTTGGTACATGTTGTTTAGGGGGCTTATAGGACATTTGGGTGCAGAAGGTCCAGGCAGTTGAAAAGGTGCTGGAGACAAAAATTTCGGGAGTGATAATATATAGAAAAGAGAATAGAGTATTGAAGATTGAATGTTGAAGAATGTTACTAGTAATGATGGTAGGAAGCAGAGAAATGAGTAAAGAATTCGGAGGAGGAAGTCAGATAGAGAGCCAGGATGCACTGGACTGTGCAAATGAGGGAAGAATAGTTAGGCCGAGTGTCAGAGTTACAGGATGTAAGGAAATGCCAGTGGACTTGAGAGTCACTATAGGGTGAGGTTTCCTGAATTTCCATGCAGTGGTAGGGATGGCACCTTGTTTGCAGGTTGATTTGGAGTTGAGGCATTGAGGTATTAATTTGAGAAGTAGGCAGTGAAAAAGGAAATAAAATAGTAACTTCAGGGGATATCGGGGTCTTAGAAAGCTTTACTTGATGCTTTCCTTCCTCTAAGCAATCAAACCATTCCCATAGCCCTGACTGTCCTTGTCTCCCTCAAAGGGATCTTTTCATTCTCAGAGATTTTGTGGTACTTTTTTTGTACTATACTGTGTGGTTGTTGATTATCAAGGACTGCTTTGTATAATTGATTATCATTGTCTCTACATATGTCCTAATTCTCTAAGTTGACATGTCTTCATATTCCTTGTAGTGATTTTTAAAGTGCAGTAAATATTCAGTGTGTGCTTTGTGATGATTATTGACTGGCTTGTTAATTATGAAGACTATTCTTAAAGCTTTTGATATGAGTTATGATGGAGTCCTTTGCTAAGATACTGGTAAATACAGACTGGTTAAAAAAGGTTTAAGGGAGGGGTGCCTGGATGGCTCAGTGGGTTAAGCCTCTGCCTTTGGCTCAGGTCATGGTCTCAGGGTCCTGGGCTTGAGCCCTGCATCTGGCTCTTTGCTCAGTGGGGAGCCTGCTTCCCCCTCCAACCCCCGCCTGCCTCTCAGCCTACTTGAGATCTGTCAAATAAATAAATAAAATCTTTTTTAAAAAAAGGTCTGAAGGGGTGCCTGGGTGGCTCAGTTGGTTGAGCAACTGCCTTCGGCTCAGGTCATGATCTCGGACTTCCAGGATCGAATCCCGCATCGGGCTCCCAGCTCCTTGGGGAGTCTGCTTCTCCCTCTGACCTTCTCCTCTCTCATGCTCTCTCTCACTCATTCTCCCTCAAATAAATAAATAAAATCTTTAAAAAAAAAAAAAAAAGAAGGTCTGAGGGAGTAAAACTAAAAAATATTAACTAGTAATTCTTTTAAACAGGTTATTCGGTATATTACATAGAGGGCTGTGTTTATGATATAATCCTTATACAGAAACTAGGCTGATTGAAAATTCAGATGAAATCTCCTCAGATGCAGTTAGAAATTTGATTCAGAGCTAGAATGAGTTACTTTAATAACGAAATCCTCCTACAGTATATTCAAAACCTAGTTAATAAAAGATTCTGCTTTTGAAATAGTGACCGTTTACTTTTCAGTTTATTAGTTTATTATTAAAGTATTTAGCTTAGTGGTTATTAATCTCTGTGTACCTTATAAATCGTATGTACATGTTGAAATCAGAATGTGAAATCTGGTATTACAAATATCTCCTAGGCAAGGTTTAAAAAGATCTCAAGCATTTTCTTAAGATTATTTAAGAATTTCTCATACTTTATCTATGGCACATGTATAAGAACTTACATAATAATGTAGCCATAGGTTGATAAATTGCTTGCCTATTACACATCTGCATTCATGATTTAACATATATATTTATGTACATTCACTGTTATTTCTCTATTTTTAGGCTCTCATAATCAACGGGGCAAATCTGGCATCTCAAGATGATCGTGGATGTACTCCTTTACACCTTGCTGCAACACATGGACATTCTTTCACTTTACAAATAATGCTCCGAAGTGGAGTGGTGAGAGATTCCTGATAATATGCAAGAATGTGTGATCATATAGATGGAATAGCGTTTAGTAGCCTAGTTATCTCTTCCTGACTTCTTAAATACTTTTATGATCAAAGTAATTTGATCTCTCTCTTTAGCTTTTCTGTCTTTAAACATAGGGGCAATAATTTAGATAAAGCTTCAAAAAATCCCAGTTTAGCAGTACAAAGGATTTCAGAGGCTGGGGGTTCTTCATGTCGGTTCAGAGTTTAACTGGGAAGATTCTGAAGCTTCCAAACTCATTTCAGCCAGTGATTATATATCTTTCTGAATTCTGTATGTTTACCTATTTCTTTGTAACTTATTTCATGCACTGATTTAGAAGATGATTTTTATCTCTAGAAATTTCATTCATTGTGATATTTATTTTCATTATTAGTGGTAAAAAAAAAAAACTTATAAGAAAAGAACTACTTTTATTGAAGACATTATGGTAAGAGTTGGTGTTTCTATAATTAGAGAAAAAGTGAAGGGCCTATTAAGTATTTTTTTTTATTAACTCTTTATGCTTTCAAGGATATGATTGGACCATTGAATCCTTCCCTTTCATTTTATTGCTCAGAAGCCTATGACCAGTAAAATGACTAGTTAAGTTCCCCTTTCCCCCCGCCTTGAATATTTATTTATTTATTTATTTTAAAATAAATAAATCTTCACATTTATTTATTTTAAAAGATTTATTTATTTTAGAGGGAGAGAGAGCATAAGTGGGAGGGGCAGAGCAAGAGGCAGTGGGAATCCCAAGCAAACTCTTTGCTGATCACGCAGCCACATGTGGGGCTTGATCCCACAACCAAGAGATCATGACCTGAGCGGAAACCAAGGGTATGATGCTCAATGGACTGTGCCATTTTTATTTATTGATTTATTGATTTATTGATTTATTTATTGATTTATTTATTAATTTGAGAGAGGGAGGGGCGGAGTATGGGGAAGAGGGAGAGAGAACCCCAAGCAGACTCTGTGCTGAGTGCGGAGCGCAGCTTAGCCAGATCCTGCGACCTGAGCTGAAACCAAGAGTCAGGCACTCAACCGATGTGCCACACAGGCACCCTTAGTTAGGTTCCTTTTTAAAAACTTTTTATGGGGGCGCCTGGGTGGTTCTGTGGGTTAAAGCCTATGCCTTTGGCTCAGGTCATGATCCCAGAGTCCTGGGATCGAGCTCTGCATTGGGCTCTCTGCTCAGCAGGGAGCCTGCTTCCCCTGCCACCTCTCTGCCTGCCTCTCTGCCTACTTGTGATCTCTGTCTGTCAAATAAATAAATAAAATCTTAAAAAAGAAACCAAACTATTTTTATGGATCAAGTTATGTTCTTTTTAAAAAAACTATTTTATAAAATTTTATTAGGCTTTATTAGCTCATGTTTAAATCGGTGGTAGTAGTAAATTTTTCTACTACATTTATTGTTTGCCTTATAGGTCTTTTTTGCCTTTTTTTTTTTTTTTTGGCCTTATAGTTTTCATTTGCAGAATTAAGCTGCTAGATTTACTGTTTCTCCTCAAATGGAAAGAAACTGAGTTCTTGTGAATGTTATCCCTAGGATCCCAGTGTGACTGATAAGAGAGAATGGAAGCCTGTGCACTATGCAGCTTTTCATGGGCGACTTGGCTGTTTGCAGCTTCTAGTTAAATGGGGATGTGGAATAGAAGATGTGGACTATAACGGAAACCTTCCAGGTATTCACAAAAGCAAATGTTTTAGTTTTTTGTTAATGTAAACTTTTAAATGATTGATTGTGTTTAAGAAATTTAAACTGTCGGGACACCTGGGTGGCTCAGTTGTTAATCATCTGCCTTTGGCTCAGGTCATGATCCCAGGGTTCTAGGATCGAGCCCTGCATCAGGCTCCCTGCTCAGCAGGGAGTCGGCTTCTTCCTCTCCCACTCCCCCTGCTTGTATTCCCTCTCCCACTGTCCCTCTCTCTATGTCAAATAAATAAATAAAATCTTTAAAAATTTTTTTTAACTGTCATCATTCTAACAGTCCTTCAGAAAACTAAAGTAATAAATATGTTGTCATGAACATTTTTTATTCTTATGCCTGTGTTATATACCTATCATGTGATTTTCTTTCTGGAGCCCTATCAGCAAAAGAGAAATTGGCAAAACTGAACTGGATTTACTCTTCCCACCAGCTATTTCCTTCATCTGCTGTCTAGTGTTATTATTTTTTAACTTCATACAGCTCCACTTCCCAAACTGCTGTTTATAAGAAATAGTATAAATAGTAGACACTAGTGTATTTGAGTTAATTTGCGAACTTCCTGCAATTAGCTGGCCAGTTGGGACCTATACTCTAAACACCCTGTCTTCTTCCAAGAGGTTCTGTAGAAATGCAGACGAGGGATAGACCATAGTGAGAGTGGAGTGAGGATTACTAAAAATGATACTTGAATTATGTCTTTAAAGAATCTTAAGTAGCAAACGAATGAAGGGGAAGTCCAGGCAGAATGATATGAACAGGTTTGATCAAATCACTCTGTTGCTTAAATACTCCATAGATTGCTGAGGAGCTCTAGTTTCTTAGCTTGGCATGCTGTACCTTCCTAATTTGGTTCTTATATACCTCTTTGGCCTCATCTCTCTAACATCCTCATCTAACTGGAGAATACTCTCCAGTTCCATCCATATTGTTGAAAATGGCAAGATTTCTTTTCTTTTTTTTTTTTTTAAGATTTTTATTTATTTATTTATTTGACAGAGAGAGAGAGAGAGAGAGAGAGAGAGACAGAGAGCACAAGCAGGCAGAGAGATAGGCAGAGAGAGAGGAGGAAGCAGGCTCCCCGCTGAGCAAGGAGCCCGATGCGGGGCTCGATCCCAGGACCCCGAGACCATGAACCGAGCTGAAGGCAGCGGCCCAACCCGCTGAGCCACCCAGGTGCCCTGGCAAGATTTCATTTTTTATGACTGAATAATATTCCATTGCATCTATCTATCTGTCTATCTATATATAGATATATATACCACTTCTTCTTTATCCATTTATCTATCTATGGACACTTAGATTGTTTCCATATCTTGGCTATTGTAAATAAGGCTTCAGTAAACATAAGGGTGCATATATTTTTTTGAATGAGTGTTTTCATTTTCTCTGAGTAAATACCCAGTAATGGAATTACTGGATCATATGATATTTCTATTTTTTTATTTTTTGAGTTTCCTCAAAAAGACGCCAAAAACCTCTTTTCCACAGTAGTTGCACCAATTTACATTTGCACGAATGGTACGTGAGAGATCCCTTTTCTTCACATCCTCTCCAAAACTTGTTATTTCTTTTTGTTTAAAGATATTTTAAAAAATTTATTTATTTGACAGACAGAGACCATAAATAGGCAGAGAGACAGGCAGAGAGAGAGGGGAGGAAGCAGGCTCCCCGCTGAGCAGAGAGCCCGATGCGGGGCTCGATTCCAGGACCCTGGGATCATGACCTGAGCCGAAGGCAGAGGCTTAACTCACTGAGCCACCCAGGCACCCCTTGTTATTTCTTTTTTGGATGCTAGCCATTTTGACTTGTATGAGGTGATATCTCATTGTGGTTTTGATTTGCATTTCCCTGATGATGAATGATGTTGAGCATCTTTTCATGTGCCTGTTGGCCATCTGTACATTTTCTTTGGAAAATGTCTGTGCAGATCCTCTTCCCATTTTTAATAGTAGTATTTGTATTTTTAGTGTTGAGTTGTATAAGTTCTTTATATATTTTGGTTATTAACCCCCTTATTAGGTATCATTTGCAGATATCCTTGTCCATTCAAAGGTTGCCTTTTTGTTTTTTGATGTTTCCTGTGCAAAAGCTTTTTATTTTGGTATAGTCCTAGTAGTTTATTTTGTTTTACTTTTTAGCATGAGGAGATATATCCATAAATATGTTGCTACGGCCCATGTTGAAGAGATTACTGCCTTTGTTTTCTTTTAGGAGTTTTATGATTGCAGATCTCACATTCAGTTCTTTAATCCATTTTGAGTTTATTTTTGTGTATGGTGTAAGAAAGTGGTCTAGTTAAATCCTTTTACATGTTGCTGTCCAGTTTTCTCAGTGCCATTTATTGAAGTGATTGTCTTTTCCCTATTGTATATTCTTGACTCCTTTGTTGTAGATTAATTGACTATGTAATTGTGGATTTATTTCTGGGCTATCCATTCTGTTCCATTGATCTATGTGTCTGGTACCATATTGTTTTTATTGCTGTAGCTTTGTAGTTATTCTTGAAATCTGGGATTGTGATACCTCTAGCTTTGTTCTTGTTTCTCAAGATTATTTTAGCTTTTTGTGTTTTTTTATGGTTCCATTCAAATTTTATTTGTTTAAATTTTTATTTGTTCTAGTTTTGTGAAAAATAATGTTGGTATTTTGGTAGGGATTGCATTGAGTCTGTAGATTGCTTTGGGTAGTGTAAAGATTTTATCAATATTGATTTTCCCAATCCATGAGCCTGGTGTATTTTTCCATTTGCTTGTGTTATTTTCAGTTTCTTTCACTGTCATCTTAAGGTTTTCAGAGTAGAGGTCTTTTACCTCCTTGGTTAAATTTACTCCTAGGTATTTTATTCTTTTTAGTGCAATTGTAGATTCTTAATTTCTCTTTCTGCTGCTTCATTATTGGTGTATAGAAATGCACCTGAATGCTGTGTATTAATTTTATATCCTGCAACTTTACTAACTTCATTTATTACCTCTAACAGCTTTTTGGTGGCGTCCTTAGGGTTTTTTATGTATAGTATCAGGTCATCTGCAAATAGTGACAATTTTACTTCTTCCTTACTGATTTAGATGCCTTTGTTTTTCTTGTCTGATTGCTGTGGCTAGGACTTGGAATACTCTGTTGAATTAAAGTGGTGAGAGTGGGAGTTGAGGGAAATTGGAAGGGGAGGTGAACCATGAGAGACTATGGACTCTGAAAAACAACCTGAGGGTTTTGAAGGGGCGGGGTGGGAGGGTGGGGGAACCAGGTGGTGGGTATTAGGGAGGGCACAGATTGCATGGAGCACTGGGTGTGGTGAAAAAACAATAAATACTGTTACGCTGAAAAGAAATAAAAAATTTAATTAAAAAAATAAAATAAAATAGATGATGAGTTGAGAATTAAAAAAAAAATAAATAAATAAAGTGGTGAGAGTGGACATCTTTGTTGAGTGTCTGCCTTTGGCTCACGTCATGATTCCAGGATCCTGGGAATGGGCCCTGCATCAGGTTCCCTGCTCAGCAGGGGCCTGCTTCTCCCTCTACCTCTGCCTGACACTCCTCCTGCTTGTGTTCTCTCTCTGTTAAATAAATAAATAAAATCTTAAAAAAAAAAAAAAGAGAGGCTCTTAGTTCTTCAGCACTGAGTATGATGTTGGCTGTGGCTTTGTCATATCTGGCTTATATTATGCTGAGTATGTTTCCTCTCCACCCACTTTGTTGAGAGTTTTTATCATGAACGGATGTTGTGTTTTGTCAGATGCTTTTTCTGTATCTAGTGAGATGATCTTAATGTTTTTATCCTTCTTCCTCCTAATGTGATGTTTCACATTGATGGATTTGTTAATATTGAACCATCCTTGCTCCCTGGAATAAATCTCATTTTATTGTGGTGAGGGAACTTTTCAATGAATTGTTGAATTCAGTTTGCTAATATTTTGTTGAATTTTTATGTCTATCTTTATCAGAGATATGGGCCTGTAGTTTTTTTTTTTTTTTTTTTTTTTTTTTTTTGTAGTGTCTTTGGTTTTGGTATCAGGGTAATGCTGGCCTCTAAGAATAAAGTTGGAGGTTTTCCTTCCTCTCCTATTTTCTGGAATATTTTGAGGAGAATAGGTGTTAACTCTTTCTTAAATCTTTGGTAGAATTTTCTTATAAATCCATCTGATCCTGGACATTTGTTTGTTGGGAGTTTTTTGATTACTAGTTCAATTTTTTACTAGTAAATAGTGTGTTCAACTTTTTAAATTTCTTCCTGATTCAGTTTTGGAAGATTTTATATTTCAAGGAATTTATCCTTTATTTTTTTCCTGGGTTCTCCCAGTTTGTTGACATATGATTTTTCATAGTCTCTTATAATTCTTTGTATCTGTGGTGATACTTATGTCTCTCATTTCATTTAATTTTTTAATTTTTAATTTTTTAAAAGATTTTATTTATTTATTTGACAGACAGATCACAAGTAGGCAGAGAGAAAGGCAGAGAGAGAGGAGGAAGCAGACTCCCCGCTGAGCAGAGAGCCTGATGTGGGGCTCAATCCCAGGACCCTGGGATCATGACCTGAGCCAAAGGCAGAGGCCTAACACACTGAGCCACCCAGGCATCCTTCATTTTATTTAAAAAAAATTTTTTTTTTAATTTTTAAGTAATCTCTACACTGAATGTGGGGCTCTAATTCATAATTCTGAGATCAAGAGTTAGGTGCTCTACCAACTAAGCCAGCCAGGTGGCCCTTTCCCATTTCATTTCTGATTTTATTTATTTGATTTCTCTCTCTTTTTTTCCTTGATGAGTGTGGCTAAAGGTTTATTAGTTTTGTTTTGTTTTATTGTTCAAAGAGCCAGCTCTTGGTTTCATTAGTCTTTTTTCTTATTATAATTGTTAGTTTTTAGTCTCTCCTTTCTTCTTTGGTCTTTATTATTTCCTTCCTTCTGCAAACTTGGACTTTGTTTTTTTTTTGTTTTAGTTCCTTTAGGTGTAAGGTGAGATTGTTACAATTTTTCTTGTTTCTTCTTCTTCTTCTTCTTTTTTAAAAAATTTTCTTGTTTCTTGAGGTAAGCCTCTTAGAACTTGCTGCATCCCAAAGATTTTGGACCATTATGTTTCCATTTTCTTTTGTCTTCATGTGTATTATAATTTCCTCTTTGATTTCTTTGTTGACCCATTGGTTGTTTAGTAGCATATTGTTTAACCTCCACATATTTGTGTTTTCTGTTTTTTTCTTGTGCTTGATTTCTAGTTTTATACTATTGTAGTTGGAAAAGATGCTTGATATCATTTCAGTCCTCTTAAATTTGTTGAGATTTGTGGCCAAATGTGATCTGTCCTGGAGAATGTTCCATGTGCACTTGAAATCAATGAGTATTCAGGTGCTTTGGGTTGGAATATTCTGTATGTATCTTTTAAGTCCATCTGGTCTAATCTGTTGTTCAGAGCCACTATTTCTTTATTGATTTTCATCTTGGATGATCTAGCCATTGATTTAAATGAGGTTTTAAAGTCCCCTACTATTATTTTATTACTATGAGTTTCTCCCTTTATTTCTGTTTGTATTTGCTTTATGTATGTAGATGTTGGGTGCATAGATATTTATAGTTGTTAAATTCTCTTATTGCATGATTGTTTATCATGTTGTAATGTCCTTGTTTATCATATGGTCTTTGTTTTAAAGTCTGTTTTGTTTGATATAAATATTTCAACTGTAGCTTCTTTCCCCCACTTCCATTTGTGTGTGAAATAACTTTTTCCATCCCTTCCTTTCAGTCTTTATGTCTCTTTAGGTCTGAAATGAGTTTCTTATGGGCAGCATATAGATGGGTCTTGTTTTTTTATCCATTCACTTCCCTTGTGTCCTTTGATTAGAGTATTTAATAGTTTATTTATATTTAAAATAATTATTGATCAGTATTATAGAACATTATTTCATATATTTAATGGCCATCTTGTCATTTCCTTTCTTTTAAAAAAAATTACTGTTCTTTTTCTTATTTTTAATTAACATATAATATATTATTTGCCCCAGGGGTACAGGTCTGTGAATCATCAGGCTTACACACTTCACAGCACTCACCATTTCACACACCCTCCACAATGTCCATAACCCAACCACCCTCTCCATACCTCCCCTCCCCTCCAGCAACCCTCAGTTTGTTTTGTGAGATTAAGAATCTCTTATGGTTTGTCTCTCTCCCGATCCCATCTTGTTTCATTTTTTTCCTTCCCTACCCCCCAGATCCCCCACTCTGCCTCTCAAATTCCTCATATAAGGGAGATTTTATTTTATTTTTTAAAGATTTTATTTATCTATTTGACAGGTCACAAGTAGGCAGAGAGGCAGGCAGAGAGAGAGGGGGAAGCAGTGAGCCCAATGAGGGGTTCAATTCCAGTACCCTGAGATCATGACCTGAGCCAAAGGCAGAGGCTCAACCCACTGAGCCACCCAGGTGCCTCCTTTTTCTTATTTTAAAAATATGTTTATTTATTTTATTTATTTTTTTAAAAAGATTTTATTTATTTATTTGACAGAGAGATCACAAGTAGGCAGAGAGGCAGGCAGAGAGAGAGGGGGAAGCAGGCTCCCTGCCGAGCAGAGAGCCCGATGTGGGGCTTGATCCCAGGACCCTGAGATCATGACCCGAGCCAAAGGCAGAGGCTTTAACCCACTGAGCCACCCAGGTGCACCAATATGTTTATTTTTAAGTAATCTCTGTACCCAGTGTGGGGCTTGGCCTCAAACCCTGAGATCAAGAGTTGCATGCTCTCCTGACAGTCAGCCAGGTGCCCCTGGTTATTTTCTTCTTACAGTACCAGTTCAATTTTTTTGTTGAGTTCTATTTTTTATTGAGCTTTTCTCTCTTTTTAAAAATTGCAGGGGTTCTTTATGTAGTCTAGATACAAGCTCTCTGTCACTTATATGCGTTGCAAATATCTTCTTTCAAATATCTTTTCCATTCTATGGCTTGCCTTTTCATTTTTTTCAGATTTTTTTGATGATAGAAGTTTTAACTGCAATTTAGTAAGTTTAATAAGCTCTTCCTTTATAGCTAGTCCTTTTGAATCCTATTAAAAAAAAAGTCTTTCCCCACTCTTTGATCATGAAGGTGTTCTTTTATATTCTAGAAATTTTTTTTTAAAGATTTTTTTTTTTTGTTTATTTGACAGAGATTACAAGTAGTCAGGCAGACATAGAGAGGCGGGGAAGCAGGCTTCCTGCTGAACAGGGAGCCCAATGCAGGGCTGGATCCCAGGACCATGAGATCATGACCTGAGCTGAAGGCAGAGGCTTAAGCTACTGAGCCACCCAGGTGCCCTTCTTCTAGAAATTTTATTATTTTACTTTCACATTTAGATTTCTAACCCACCTGGAACTGATTTTTCTGTAATACAAAGTAGGGAGCAATTTTTTTTTAATTTGATTCTTTATTAAATATGCCTGATCATTTTAAAAAGTCTTTCTGCTTGCTCATTTAAAAAAAATCGACATTTATTTCTTTAAACAAGTATAATTTTTTATGACCATATATAGTATATTTTTAAATAGTATAACATAGAGGTTAAGAATTTGGCTTCAGTACTAGATTGCTTGTGTTAAAATCTCTTAAGTTATTAATTCAGCATTTATTTGCTGGGCATCTACTATGTGTCATTCCCTCTTCTAGGTACTAGGGATGTCCCACCAAATAAAACAGACCAAAGTCCCTGCCTTCATGTGGTGGTGGTGGTCGGGAAGTAGATAATAAAAGAATATAAATTATAGAGTTATGTGTGTGGATAAAATCAGAGAAGGGAGTAGAATATGAAAGAGGATGAAGTTTAAAATAGGGTGGTCAGGGAAGGCTTCATGGAAGAGGCGATAGTTGGATAAAGACCTGAAGCAGCTGAGGGAGTAGATCTTGTGACCATAATGGGGAAGGGTTATTTCAGAAAGAGGTAATAGCCGGTGAAAGCTCCTGAGGCAGGCGTGTATTTGAGAGCAAGTAGTAACAGCGAGCCAGTATGGTTAGAACAGAAGTGAGAGGGTGAGTTATAGATAACAAAGTCAGAGAGGTAACAGGAGGCATTGAAGGATTTTGAGCACAGCACTGACATGATCTGACTACCTTTAGGAACATTTTCTCGACCCCTTCCTGTCCGCTGTTGCCCAGCCTAACCACACTACTCTCTACACAGAGATTTAGTATAGTGCTTCCAGTGTCTTCTCTAAAGCATACTTACCACCTGTGTCCTTTTTGATAAAAGTCCTTAAGCCCTCCTGAGCTGCAGTTTCATCATCATAGGATTTTTGCGGCACTTGAATGAAGTAACTTATGTAAAAGAAATGTTAAAGTTGTTTCCACTATTCTTTGACTGGAATACCAATGGAATCAGACTGTACTCTTCTCTCCATCTCTGCCTCTGCCCTCCTAGCCCCAAAGTTCTAGAATCCTAGGATTTAAAGTCAGGAAACTATAGATATTGGTGAGGTTGCGGAGAAAGGGGAACCCTCTTACACTGTTAGTGGGAATGTAAGCTGGTGCAGCCACTCTGGAAAACAGTATGGAGATTCCCCAAAGAGTTGAAAATAGAACTATCCTATGACCTAGCAATTGCACTACTGGGTATTTACCCCAAAGATATAAATGTAGTGATCCAAAGGGGCACCTGCACCCCAATATATATAACAGCATTGTCCACAATAGCCAAACTCTGGAGAGAGCCCAGATGTCCATCAACAGATGAATGGATAAAGATGTGCATGCACACACACACACAATGGAACACTACTCAGCCATCAAAAAGAAATGAAATCTTAACATTTGCAATGATGTGCATGGAACTAGAGGGTATTATGCTGGGCGAAATAAGCCAAACAGAAAAAGAAAATTATCATATGATCTCACTCATATGTGGAATTTAAGACACAAAAGGGGAGCACAGGGGAAGAGAGGAAAAAATAAAACAAGAAATCAGAGAGGGAGACAAACCATAAGAGACTCTTAATCATAGGAAACAAACAGGGTTGTTGGCCGGCAGGGGTTGGGAGTTGGGTGACTGGGTGATGGACCTTAAGGAGGGCACTGGGTATTCTATATAAGCTGATGAATCACTGACCTCTACCTCTGAAATTAATAATACATTATATGTTAAGTAACTTTAAATTTAAAAAAATAAAACATTTTCTCTATTTTTTTTGTAGTAGATTGCAGTGTGGGTGTGGGGATGGCAAAGGGAGAAATACAGCAGTTGGGAGCCTGATGCAATACAATAATTTAATGCTGCTATTTGGTTGGAGCAGAGCAGACGTAGCAGAGATGGCGAGAAGTAATCGGGGTCTGTGCATTCTTTAAAGATAGAGTGAATAAGACTTGCTGATTGATGAGGTGTTGAGAGTGACAGAAAGAGGAATCAAGGATGGCTCCAGGGTTTTAGGCATGAACTCCATGGAAAAGAGAGAGTTCCTATCAACTAAGATGGGGAAAACTAAAGGAAAATGTATGCAAGAGGGATGAGGAATTGAGTTTTTGATGTTAATTCCCAATGCCTGTAAGACATGTAAGTGTATATTTGATGAATGAGCTGTTAGAGGAGTCTCAAGTTTTAGGGGGAATATTTCGTTTTTTTTCAGGTTCAGCTGAGAAAGTGCAGAGTGGTGTGTGCCAGCAGCTTACCTTTTGGGTATTGTTACATCTCGTTTCTTCTGCATTACACTGGTCATTTAGGCACTGACCTGCTTCTCCGGAGGCAAGGTGTGCATATTGATTGGGCCATTACCCAAATAGTCACTTCTCCAGAGGACGGAAACCCTCCCTTTGTAATCACTGCCTCTAAGCTAGTAATATCCCAGAACCATTCCTGTTTTTTGGCAGATTTGGGGTTGTGGCTCTCCTTTAGTTTAATTCAGTATGTTTTCTTTCAGGGGTTCCTTAACACTTGTTGTTTGTTCTTGGTGTTCTTGTTTGTTTTTCTAGTCTTTTTTGGCTTCAAAAAAATCTTTTCTGGGACGCCTGGGTGGCTCAGTTGGTTAAGCAGCTGCCTTCGGCTCAGGTCATGATCCCAGCGTCCTGGGATCGAGTCCCACATCGGGCTCCTTGCTCGGCAGGGAGCCTGCTTCTCCCTCTGCCTGCCACTCTGTCTGCTTGTGCTCACTCTCGCTCCTCTCTCTCTCTCTCTGACAAATAAATAAATAAATAAATCTTCAAAAAAAAAAAAAATGTTTAAAAAAATCTTTTCTGTATTTTCAAGGACGGAGAATAGAAATGGTGAGGTAGTATGTGTGCTTTGTAGTTTTGATCTAGTGTCCCTGTTTTTAATAAAAATAATGTCTAAGGAAAGGTGACAAAATACACAGTGATAAAAATAACACTCATATTTGCATAGTGACTATTTTGGTTTATTCCACTTTTTTCCAAAATGTTAAAATAAGTTTACCTATCATCTGTCTTACATAGCAAGTATTTTGTTGTGTAATTATAAGTGGCATAATTGGGATTTCACTTTTCAAGGAAATATTCTGGGGCCTGCTCTTTGGTATCTCTCCTCTGGTGTCTGTACATTCATAGTATGTGAAACTATTTAATCATTTAGTCTGTTGCTTTGGCATGAGTAGAAGGCCGAGTAAGGACTTGTGGGCTCCCTGTTACACAGGGAAGGGGCAGTCATCTCCCTGTGAGGATGAGAGCCAATGTTGTTATTTCTTTCTTTGAGTTATTTTATAGTCAATTTAAAATTTTTTTTCTCTTTCTCCTATAGTTCACTTAGCAGCCATGGAAGGTCACCTTCACTGCTTTAAATTCCTACTCAGCAGAATGAACAGTAAAATCCAAGCTTTAAAAGCCTTCAATGATAATGGAGAAAATGTATTGGATCTGGCTCAGAGGTTCTTTAAGCAGAACATTCTGCAGTTTATCCAAGGAGCTGAGTATGAAGGAAGTGATCCAAAAGATCAGGAAAGTAAGTACTATACTTGAAATGTTTTAGCATTAATAAGTAGAGTAAGTAAAAAAAAAAGTTATAAGGCAAATGTTATGCTTAAATATGTTATTTATAATTGTCCACACATTCGGTTTCTCTTCTTTATTATGAAATATTTTAGGCAGAAATATATAAAGATTAATGCAATGTAATGAATACATTTTTTTATGCCACTGATTTGAGGATAAAATGCTATACATTTAAAAGCTCCTTGGTTCTCTTTGATATCATTCATTTCTTTTTCTTCTCAGAGGTAACTATTGTTTTGGATTTCTAATTCCATTCTATAGGTTTTCTATTTAGTGAATATGTACTCACAAAAATATGCACTATTGTGTGTTTTTGGAGAAATAGACTAACATGTTCTAACTAAGAAATCCTAAAATTCAGCAGCTGAAGGATTCATATGATGGCCCAGGTTGAAGAGTGAATCTGTGCTGTGCTGGCTTTCTTCCCAACAAGCTCTCTCTGCTTGTAGCAGATTTAGCAGGAGGTGGGGAAGGGAGCAAGACTGTAAGATTCGGACCAGAGATTTTCAAGGTCTGATTTGTACTCATTACTTTTGCCAACATTCCATTGGTGAAAGTTGAGTCACATGGGCCTACTAGCTGTGGGGAAGCCTGGAGGATTCAGTACCTAGCTGAGAAGACTCAACTCACCTCAGCTGAAATTCTCGTACTATTGAAGGAAGAGCATTTTAGTAGACAACTAACAGTCCTTGAAACTTCTTTTAAAATCTTATGAAAACGGCATTTAAGCAGTATGCATTCTTCTATTCCTTGCTTTTTTCCAGAAAATACTATGTTTTTGATATTAGGCCAATGGAAGTATTCCAGTTTATCCTTTTTGTTTGTATAGTATTGCATTTTATGAAAACCATTATTTATCCATTTTCCAGTTTGCTATTTAGATTGTTTTTCACTATTACAGTCAGTGTGGTCATGGATATTCTTGTATGTGTCTCCTTAAGTACGTATACAAGAGATTCTTTAGAGAAGTAGTTCACTACCTTTTTAGCACATAGCCCCCACAGACAGTATTTGCATGGCACACTGGGATTGTTGGTTGTGCCTTCTTGAGGGACTGCCTATCTTCTCTGAAGACTGAGAGTTAAGAGCTTGGCTTGGGTAAATAGGTGTGCATTCTGCTTTAGGGTTTGCTTGGTGGGATATGCCCATCTTCAGTATAAACAGGGATTGCTAGATTCTTCATCAGAGTAATTACAGAAGTTTAAAGTCTCATCAGCAATGTTTGGTGGGAATTTAGAGGAATGATATTCAGTATTGTCAGACTTTACAATTTTTGCCAATTGGGCATGAAAAGCCTTAATTTGTACTTTGATTTTCATTTTCTTTTTATTATGAATGAGATTGAATATCCTTCTGTAAGTTAATGGCTATTGTAGTTTTCTCCTCTATGAATTGCTTGCCTATACTTTTCTCCCTTTTTTTAAAAAAAGATTTTGTTTATTTATACATGAGAGATAGAGAGACAGAGAGAGAGAGAGAGAGAAAGGCAGAGGCAGAGGAAGAAGCAGATTCCCTGTGGAGCTGGGAGCCTGATAGCGGGACTCCATCCCAGAACCCTGGGATCACAATCTGAGCCGAAGGCAGAGGCTTAACTGACTGAGCTACCCAGGCACCCTACTTTTCTCCCTTTTTAAAAGTCATGTTCTTTGTCCTTTTCTAAATAATTTGAGTTCTTTGAATAGTCTCAATTCCAATTCTTCATTAATTTTATCTGATACAGATATTTTCTCTCATACTGTGGCTTGTTTTTTCACTCTGATTAGGATATCATTTTGTTTTGTTTTGTTTTGTTTTGTTTTTTAAAGATTTTATTTATTTATTTGACAGATCACAAGTAGGCAGAGAGGCAGGCAGAGAGAGAGGAGAAAGCAGGCTCCCTGCAGAGCAGAGAGCCCGATGCGGGGCTCAATCCCAGGACCCTGGGATCATGACCTGAGCCGAAGGCAGAGGCTTTTTTTTTTTTTTAAACTTTTTTTTTTTTTTTTTAAGATTTTCTTTATTTGTCAGAGAGAGAGAGAGAGAGAGAGTGAGCACAGGCAGACAGAGCGGCAGGCAGAGGGAGAAGCAGGCTCCCTGCCAAGCAAGGAGCCCGATGTGGGACTTGATCCCAGGATGATGGGATCATGACCTGAGCCGAAGGCAGCCGCCCAACCAACTGAGCCACCCAGGCGTCCCCGAAGGCAGAGGCTTTAACCCACTGAGCCACCCAGGTGCCCCAGGATATCGTTTTTTAAAAAATCAATTTTATTTTTAAGTTTTTTTTTTTTTTTAAGATGTATTTATTTTAGAGAGAGGGAGAGTCTGCACAAATGGTGGGAGGGGCAGATGGAGAGGGAGAGAATCCTTAAGCAGACTCCCTGCTGAGCATGGAGCCTGACCTGGGGCTCCATCCCAGCCCAGAATATGTCCTGAGCCAAGTTAAGAGTTCAACATTGAGACAACTGAGCTACCCAGCACCCCTAGAATCAACTTTATTAAAGTATGATTTTGTATAATAAACTGTGTTCATTAGTTTATTTAGTGCAGTTAGATGAGTTTTGAAGTATGTTTACCCTCATGAAACCATCACAATCTAGATATAAAACATTTCCATCACCTCTGGAGTGAACCTCTCGCAGTTCACCCTTACTTTCACCCTGGCCCCGCACAACCACTTACTTGCTTTCTGTCCCTATAGATCAGTTTGAATTTCCTAATGGAACTATTTGAGATTCATCCCTGTTATGTATATTAATAATAGTTCATTCCTTTTAATTGCTGAATAGCACTCCATTTTATGGTTGTACTGTATATTTCTTTTTAACAGTTCACCTGCTGATGAACATTTGGATTATTTCCAATTTTGGACTATTATTAATAAAGCTGCTCTGAACATTTACATAGATATATGTTTGCAGTTCTCTTGGTAAATATGGAAGAGTGGGATGTATGGTGGGTTTATGTTTAAGAGGTTGTGTAACAGGGGCACCTGAGTGGCTCAGTCAGCTAAGTGTCTGACTCTTGACCCCAGATCAGGTCTTGATCTTAGGGTCATGAGTTCAGGCCCCACAAGTAGGTTCCATGCTGGGTGTGAAGCCTACTTAACAACAACAACAAAAAAGTTATTTACTATTTTCTAAAGTAGTTGTATTGCTTTATATCCCCACCAGATATGTATGAGAATTCCATTTGCTCCATGGAATTGCTAGCACTTGATATGGTCAGTCTGTTTTATTAGCTGTTCTAATGGACATGTAGTGTTACCCTACCATGGTTTTAATATACATTTTCCTGAAAACTAATAATATTGAGCATCTTTTCAAATGGGCATTCATATATCTTTTTTTTTTTTAAGATTTTATTTATTTATTTGACAGATAGAGAGCACAAGTAGGTAGAGAGGCAGGCGGGTGGGGGGAGCAGGCTCCTCGCCAAGCAGAGAGCCCGATGTGGGGCTCGATCCCAGGACCCTGGGACCATGACCCGAGCCGAAGGCAGAGGCCTTAACCCACTGAGCCACCCAGGCACCCTGCATTCATATATCTTTTATCAAGTATCTGTTTAATTCTTTTGCCCATTTTTTAATTGGGTTGTTTGTCTACTAATTACTGACTTTTGACAGTTCTTTAGAGTTTTTGTCAGATATATGTTATGGCCTATATTTTCTCCCATTCTGAAGCTTGCCTGGCTTCATGGCAATATGTACGTATATTTTAAATTTTTATTTTAGAGAGAGAGAGTGCATGTGATTAACAAGGGAGAGGCAGAGAGAGAAGGGAGAGAGAATCTTAGGCTCCACGCTCGGTATGGAGCCTGACACATGGCTTGATCTCATGACCCAAAGATCGTAACCTGAGCCGAAATCAAGAGTTGGATGCTTAACTGACTGAGCCACCCAGGAGCCCTGTGGAGTGTCTTTCAAAGAATGAAAGTTTTAAATTTTGATAAAGTACAATTTATCAGTCTTTTCTCCATGTCTTTTGTTGTGTGTCCTATCTGTGAAATATTTGTTCACCTCAAAGTTAGCAAGATATCCTTCAATAGTTTTCTTCCTTTTTTTTTTTTTTTTAAAGATTTTATTTATTCATTTGACAGACAGAGATCACAAGTAGGCAGACAGGCAGGCAGAGAGAGAGGAGGAAGCAGGCTCCTGCTGAGCAGAGAGCCCAATGCGGGGCTCGATCCCAGGACTCTGGGATCATGACCTGAGCCAAAGGCAGAGGCTTTAGCCCACTGAGCACCCAGGCGCCCTTCTTCAGTAGTTTTCTAAAGATTTGTCAGTTTTAGCTTTTTAATTCAGATCTTCGATATACATCAGGTTAAATTTTATGTGGAATTTTGAGTGAAATTAAGTGTTCATTTAAAATTTTGTTTACCCCCCATGCACATATAGCTACTTGTCCTAGCACCATTTTTTTTGGAAAA
The DNA here is from genome assembly GCF_963455335.1 of Martes martes. Taxonomy (NCBI): domain Eukaryota; kingdom Metazoa; phylum Chordata; class Mammalia; order Carnivora; family Mustelidae; genus Martes; species Martes martes. Next base: position 68,292,113 of record NC_137898.1, read on the forward strand.
GCTTTCCTTTCCCCATTGAAATATTTTGTCAGCTTTGTAAAAAATCAGTTGCCTGTTTATATATGGGTGTGTTTCTGGCCTCTGCATTCTGTCTTATATATCTGTTTATTTGCCAGTATCACAACTGTCTTGATTATGATAGCTTTATGGTAAGCCATCATATCAAAGCTATTATGATAGCTTAATGGTAAGACTTAGAATCAGGTAGTGTAAGTCTCCAACCTTGTTCTTTTAAAAATACTCTTTGGAGGGGCACCTCAATGGTGCAGTTGGTTAAGCGTCCAACTCTTGGCTTCAGCTCAGATCACGATTTTGGGGTTGCGAGATTGAGCCCTGTGTTGGGCTCTGTGCTCAGCACAAAGTCTGCTTGGGACTCTCTCCTTCTCCCTCTGCCTCTCCCTACTGTATTCTCTCTTTCTCTCTCTAAAATAAATAAATAAATCATTAAAAATACTCTGGCTGTTCTGTTTCATTTCTGTATTTAAAAATGAGAATAACTCTATCTCCAAGTTGTTAAAAGGGTTATAATGAGGCATTACTTACAAGTGCTTACTACCATGTCTGGCATTCAGTAAGGGCTCAGTATATGTAGTTGTTGCATTAAAAACATTTTATCAAGTACTTCCAGTTAAGTACTAGGTCAGGTACACTTACACAGCCGTGTGTGTATGTATATGTGTTTATATATGTATACTTCATCTGCTTCTAGTTTTTATACAAAGAGTTGAAAATGACCATCTTCTTATGTTTTGTGTTGGTCTGACGATGGAGTATGGCTAAGAATAGTTCTGGTACAGTACTACTCTTGGCATGTTTGAAGTCCTGTGGGGAGAAAGGGCTACACAGTTAATAATAATCTTATTTTATGATTCTCTTTTTATTACTTGTCATTGTGTCAACTGAACTAATTCCAGTATAACATTCTTAATTGAGTTAATATTGAAATTTGAATTTTGTGACTGCTTAAGGCCGGGGAAAGAATGAACAGATGTGTTTACTGAAATGCTGAATTTTTGTTCATAGCTTTAGCATTTCCAGGTCATGTGGCTGCCTTTAAAGGTGATTTGGAAATGCTTAAGAAATTAATTGAAGATGGAGTAATTAATATTAATGAACGTGATAATAATGGATCAACTCCTATGCATAAAGGTGAGTTATGATTCCTGCTTCATTTTCAGTTCTGACACAATTACTGTTGAAGTTTTTTATCTTTTAAAATAATTATCCCTTAGAAACATGTGAAAATGTAGAACTTACCCTAATACCCTAGGGGATATCAGTGTCCCTTATATGGTACACAAAATACTTATTTTTCAGTTCATTTGTGATACTCCTCTTATGATGCCAGAAATTAACTATCACATTTCGGGTAATTCCAGTGGAAATTCTCTTAAGACATTGACTTGTTAAGATATGAAATTCACAGCTGGAGAAGTTTCTTAGGACTAATATTTTCTTTGGACTAAAATGATCTATTAATTCTTGCTAAAGCATGAAAAAGGTATAGCAGAATTTGAAAAAAAGGTATAGCAAAATTTTCTTCTTTCTTGTACTCTGTAAAAATGTTTTTACTTTTATAGAAATATTAATGAACATTAGATTTAAACACAGTTTCCGAATGTCCGCCACTTTCATCTGTATTCCCTACTTCCTTCTGTGTGGAATTCTAAAATGTTAATTAACTTTTTGTTTTTTTAATCAGACTTTGTCAAATTGTCAACTCCTTGTTGAGAGTATGGGTACTTTAGGATTTACTTTTGCCAGTCTTCCTTTAATTTATAAAATCAAAAACCAAATCTTTAACTTAATGCATCTGAAATTTCCATTCTGCTTCATTTGTGGTATTATAAGTTATTTCATAATGTAATGTCAGGTATTTCTTTTTTTTTTTTTTTAAAGATTTTATTTATTTACTTGACAGAGAGAGATTATAAGTAGGCAGAGAGGCTGGCAGAGAGAGGGGGAAGCAGGCTCCCTGCTGAGCAGAGAGCTTGGTCCAGGCTCTATCCCAGGGTCCTGGGATCATGACCTGAGTCGAAGACAGAGGCTTAACCCACTGAGCCACCCAGGTGCCCAATGGCCGGTAATTCTTATAAAAATTTTAAAGGGGGTACCTGGCTAGCTCAGTCAGTAGAGCATGTGACTCTTGAAGTTGGGGTCATGAGTTCTAGCCCTATGTTGGGCATAGAGATTACTTAACTCTTAAAAAAAAGGGGGGGGGTAGAGTAAAAAGACAGTATGGTAGCTAATGCAGTTATGTGTTTGACTTATATTTTATTTTGTAAATAACTTCTGATAGTCCCAATCATAGGTTATGTTCCTGTTGGTTAGCTTCTTAGTTTAATTGTTAAATTTGGTTTACTTCATAACGAATCTCCAATGTAGAATTTAAACATCATGTGTACCAATAGTTTTATAAGAGAGGTTAGGTGGAGTAAGAAGAAGGGGAATGTAAAGGGGGTTTCTTCTACACACAGAGAGGTTCCTATTTTGGCAAACACTTTATTCCAGACTTGGAAAATCTCGCTCCTCCATCTTAGCTTGGCTCTCTAGGGTTTTAGCTCTTCACCATGGGATTTGTGAATGGGGAGGAAACTTAAAGTGTGCACTATATGTATGTATATATATTTTAAAATGTACCCTGGAGCAAAGCCTTCATTTTTTATCCTAGATAATACCACTTTTTTTTAAAAAAAGATTTTATTTATTTATTTGACAGACAGACATCACAAGTAGGCCGAGAGGCAGGCTGAGAGAGAGGGGGAAGCAGGCTCCCTGCTGAGCAGAGAGCCCGATGTGGGGCTCGATCCCAGGATCCTGGGATCATGACCTGAGCTGAAGACAGAGGCTTTAACCCACTGAGCCACCCAGGCACCCCTAAATATAACCCCTTTTTATTACTAATGTATATGTGGGGTATTATTCAGACACTGTAGCAAAAGATAGGTGTGATCATGACGCTTATATTTCATCTTCACAGGAAGAATTAAGTTTTATTGATGGCTGTTTTTCAGCCTTTCTCAGTCGTTTCTTCACCACTGGAACTAAGATTGAAATGAGGGACCTGGAAGAAGATTCTCAAGGGCTTGATGCATAACAATAGGGTGTTTGTGATGCATCCATTGTGAGAAGGTGGGAGGGTGAAATTGAGGAACCCAAAGTGTTTGCCTTTCACCCCTTGTCTTGTCCTCTGTCCATTGAGGACTCCTAGGGCCAGGGGTGGAACAGGGAGTGTGATGGGGGATGATAAGTGGCTACAAGTAGGGGAAGGGGCCTTTTGTGTACGCTTGGCTTTCCTGGTGAACATCTGTATGTTTAGATTATATCCAAATTGGGTAAATTAAAGTTGTCTCTTTATAACTTAATCCACATTTTCTACATTTATTAATCTCTCTGCTGCTTTTTCTTTAATTTTGATTTTGATTCAGTAAAAACGTTGTGGTGTTTAAAGATTCTTTTTTTTTTTTTTTTTTTTTTAATATAGATCACAAGTAGGCAGAGAGGCAGGCAGAGAGAGGGGGAAGCAGGCTCCCTGCTGAGCAGAGAGCCCGATGCAGGGCTCGATTCCAGGACCCTGAGGTCATGACCTCAGCTGAAGGCAGAGACTTAACCCACTGAGCAACCCAGGCGCCCAGTTGCAATGTTTATTATTGAGGCATTTTTCTTAGTCATTTAATAATTGTTAAATCCACCGTGACTGCTCCTTTTTTTCATTTGCTAAGCCATAAGTATTTCAAATGATTTCTTAAAAATTTGTAGCCACAGCACAATTTTTTCTGTTCTCTTATAAAACATTGATCAAATTAATCAACATATCCTAACCAATGTACAATAAGGATCTTGGGTAAAAATCCTCTTATTTTATTTCATTTTAGAGAAGTTACTTAGCCTCCCCTCCCCCTCTTTGTAAACATTATCTGTGTAATAAAATTTAAATGTGGGGTTAAGCTCATTCTATCTTTGACAAAACAATTATCTGTGATTCATAAATACCTTTTGTAACTTTTAAAGATGGAATATATTGCTGTTTTTGTCTAAAGTGAGGTTATTTCTAGAGGTCTGGGAAATCTTGTACTGTTTTGAGTGGTTTTGGATTTTCTGTAGGAGAGAGCAAGAAATCCCAGAATTTTCAGGGGCCGATTCCGAGTTTGGGAGATGGCTCTGAATGAACTAGAGAAGGACAGAAGACTTCTTACTTTGTCACAGTATCTGACTTTGTGTCCTCTTTTCTCTGTTGCCAGTATTGAAGGTTAATTCCCTTTTTGAGGTACTAGAGGTATATCAAAAGTTCCTAGTCTTTGATTCATTTTACAGAGCCACTTATAGTCAGCACCCATCGTATGTCTGCACCACGTAGACAGTGTGAGGTCCAGACCTTACTGCTAAGGAGCTACATACTTCCAACCATGAACAACTAGAGATTTGTAGAAGTCAGGAGTAATTGATGCCAAAAAGTATTTGTTTCTTAAAATACATGCAGTAGGAATTCAGGAGTAGAAACTGAGGAATAGAAGAAGTTGGTAAGGGTTAAATTATTAGAGATGTGTTCGTGGGAATTCAGAAATAATCCCTTATGTTTATATGCTACTTAATGGGGTGTAAAACTGTCATCACATTTAATCCTTATTGTGATTTTATGAACCCTCTTTCTAAATATGAAATCATCTCTGTAAAAGATGAGGAAATTGGGGTCCAGAGGAATCAGTTTTCTTGACTGAGGTTACACATCTGGTAAGAGCAAAGCTGACATTTTCTTAGTATTCTCATTCACTTATTCATGCCTCAACTTCATAGACATTTATTGAGGGTCTGTATGTGCCAACCACTTGCTAAGTTCTGTCCTGCCCTCCAGTCTCACTATTTAGTAGACCTAAAGTCAGATCTTTTAAATCTATTAAGTATCTTTCCACCCAGCTTCTCTGAATCTTCAGATGGATCTAGAAGGATGGGTAGAAGTTAGATGAACATATAGTTGAGGGCTGGGCGCTAGGCAAGAGAACACATAACCAGAGTTGTGGAGGTGAAAATTAATCCTGAGTGCATGTATTAAGGACAAGATTTAGAAAAAGGTGGTAAATAGTTCAGGAGATTAGTGAGGGGCCTGTAAATGTTGAGTCATGAGAGTCAGAAGAATAACCTGTTTACATAAGATGACCAAGATTTTCGAAGTCCATGTAGTCAGCCCTGTGGCTGGACAGTGCTCATATTTTGGTCAGATGCAAGATTTGTCAGGAGCTATAGATAGCAGCAGGTGAACTCTGGATAAAGACTGGGAAAACCTAGATTATAGTTTCAAATCCATTACTTGCATGCTGCGTGATGTTAAATAAATAACATCTTTGAGCTTCAACTTTTATATCTTCTTCAAATTTTTTATATAAATTTTATATCAGGATGCAAAGCCCTCTGTATTGGAGGTGAGCCCAGTAGATTTTTGATTAAGTGTTTGCCTAATGATTACATAAATGAACAGAGAATAACATCTGCCCAACTTTTGTTGGTTATTACAAGGATCAGTATTTATGAAAATATTCTCTAATGGTACTGTCTGAGATATCAGACAATTGTTACTAATAACAATAATTTTTGTGTGTATTTTTATTTTTGTCTTTTTTTTTTTTTTTTTAAACAGCTGCCGGGCAAGGCCACATAGAGTGTTTGCAGTGGATAATTAAAATGGGAGCAGACAGTAATATTACCAACAAAGCAGGGGAGAAACCCAGCGATGTGGCTAAAAGGTATCCCTGTCTGCTTTACTTCTTTCTTTTGTTTTTAAGGTTTTGTATATACTCTCTTACACTCAGAAAGCTCTTAGGATTTAATGGAATTATAGGACTCCATCAAATGCTGACAGAATAACAATTTTCAAGCTGAATTGACATTTGATGATAAATCAGCTCTTCTCACTAAAGTAATGATTTTCAACTAGAAAGTAGTATTGTCCCCTTTCCTGGTGGGGGGCAGGATTTGGAAATGCGTGGAGGAGTGTCACATGACTGGAGACTATCACTGATATATAGTGAGGTCGGGTCCAGGAATGCTAAACATTCTACAGTGCTTAGAACTATGGTACAGAATGAAGAATGGTGTCACCCAAATGTCCCTACCTCTTTAGAAATACTGTGTAATTAAAAGGAGTAATTAAAAGGAGCCACTTAGGTTTTGAAACAAATTTTAATATTTACATTTGAATTAAATATAACACCTGCTATTAAGCATCTCCTGCTCATCTCCTATGCAGGTCCTCAAGGAAAATTTAGTCCATCCATTTGTTCATTCGGTTATTTTTCATTCAACTTCCTATATACTTAGCATGTCCCTATTGCTTTGGTTAGTGTTAGGATTACAAAGATGAAAAAACACAGTCCTTGTCCTCAAGTCTAAAATCTTGTAAAGAGACTCAGTACATAAACATTATTAATTATAATCGTTGTAACATATTACATGTTATGTATAAGATACAATAAGAACATAGGAGAAAAAGTGCCCAGGTCTTCCTGTTTGAAAGTTTTGGGGAAGTTAGGAAGGAAACGGAAGGGAAACAGAATTTATATAGAGGTCAGGGAAAATTTTTATTTTTGGAGGAAGCAACATTTATGCTGATGCTTAAAGGAGGAAGTGTTGTAAGATAGTATCTTATGTGTTTGAGGAATTGCATGTGGTCCAGAACTGCTTGAATCTAAAGTAGGAATGTGGGCTAAAATTTGCAAATGAGGCCCAACAGGATGCTAATCATTCAATGTTAATCATGCGTTGATTGCTGTGCAATTTTTAAGAGTTCATTGTCCTTACAATTTTGAGGGATTTCTTTGAAGCCTTGGAACATGATTTTGTGGTACCACAACCTAGGATCATTATCTACTTAGGCCCACTTTAGTTTTACTTTGGAAAACAGCTTTATTAAGGTTTAATTGGTATATGACAAAGTACACATCTTTGTACAGTACAAACTGATGAATTCTGACATATGTACTTACCCATGAAACCATTACTGCCATGAAGATAGGGAACATATCCATCATCCTCAAAAGTCTCCTTGTGCCCCCTTTGTAATCTGTCTCCTTTTCACTGCCCCCCACTTTCCCTTCCCCAAGCAAATGCTGATCTGCTGTCTGTCTATAGATTAGTTTGTATTTCCTAGAATTTTATATAAATTGAATCATATAGTACATACGCTTATATATCTGCCTTCTTTCACTCAGGTTAATTATATATGAGGTTCTTTCATGTGTATTCATAGCTCATTTCTTTCTTATAGCTGAGCAGTACTCCATTGGCTATAGAATTCCTTGGTATTCCATAGTTTGATAATGTGGTAACCTGTCAAAGGACAGCTTGATTATATCCATTTTTTGGTAATTATGCATAAAGCTGCTCTAAACATTCATGTACAGTTTTTGTGTGAACATCAGTTTTCACTTCACTTGGGTAAATAATTAGGAGTAGGATTGCTGGGTCATATGATAAGAGTATGTTTGCTTTATAAGAAATTGCCGTAGTGCCTTTGAAAGCAACCATGCCAATCTGCATTCTCACCAGCAGTGGATGAGTGTTTCTTTTGTTTCTTATCTTGCCAGCATTTGATATTGTTCATTCACCAATGGAAAATATACAGATGGCAAATATGTATATGAAAAAAATGCTCAAAATCATTTTTGTTAGGAAAATACAAATTAAAATTTAGACAATGAGATTCCCCTATATATCTTTTAGAATTTTTGTAATTCATGCACCAAAATGCTAGATGTATGTGTAGTGTTATAGAAACACTATGAATCTGGCATAAAGTAGGTACTCAGTAAATAATAGCTGTTAATTTTAACCTAGTAGTAAAGATAATGAATTCTATTAACCTTACAACTTCTTAAGATGTTTGTTACCATATCTTTAATTATGTGTAGTACCTGGTGAAAGGTAAGGATATTTGTGTGCATGTGGTCGTATAGCTATGTGAAAAAAGTGGGATTTGAGATTTTGTGTTTGAGTAGTTCTCCATGTCATAAGAGAAAACATTAAACATTTCAGTTAGCAAGACTCTGAGAAAACTATGCAGATTATATGCAATAACAACATCAGCTCCAAAAGCAAGGCTATATTACTGGAAGCTTCATTGAGATATGGGAAAGATCAAAGAAAATAGAAAATGTAGATGGAAAAGTCACTATTTTTTCATCAAATTTCAAGGCCATGCCACCTTTTGGGGTTGAGGAAGGATGAAAATTAAGGGGCCTAGAGCTATATTTAGCCCTAAAACTGGAACCAGAACTATTTCTGAAATCTCAATTTGGCCATCAAAAAAGGTGGTAAATATAGATAACAAGTAGGGTGGTTCTGGGCTTTCTATTCAGTTGAGCAGCTCTGTCTGGGGGCAACCCACATATTCTTTTGATATTGAGGGTCCTTTCCCAGTTGGATTTTTACCAATAAAAATTATGGAATAGCCTTTAACATGACTATTTGTCCTCAGTGTCCAGTAGCTCTTTGAGCTGGATGTATGTTGAATTGTCACTGACTTTTAGGTGCAGTTTTGCTCCTTTACTGGGGGCATTGGTAGCATAATGTACAGCGTGTAATTTGCTAAATTAAGTGGAAACTGCAGTTTCAATTTGAAGAAGATTGTGAATCTTGTTAATTACTGATTCTTTTCTACAGGTTTGCCCATTTAGCAGCCGTAAAGCTGCTAGAGGGACTGCAGAAATATGACATAGATGATGAGAATGAAATTGATGAAAATGATATAAAGTTTTTTTTAAGACATGGTGTTGAGGGAAGCACTGATGCCAAGGATGATTTATGTCTCAGTGAGTCAGATAAGACAGATGCCAGAAGTAAGTGTGCCAACTCTGTTGTGATTTATTGTTTAAGAAATACAATAGCCAGTTTTTACCACAAATCTGGAAATTATTCTAAAGACACTTACCATCTGCAAAGTAAAATACATTGATATTTTTTGGGGAAACAGACTAGTACAAATACTTGTACTAGGGGTTTTTGAACACAGAATGTAAGACATGATCTCTGTCCCTCAAGGAGGAAAAAGTTATGTAGGAGGAAAAATTACTTAAACATCTCAAGGATTTGCATGGTAAGTTGGCAAATGATTTTTACAGATAATAATAGCAAATATCTATTGAATGTCTACTGTGTGCCAGACAGTGATGTATGTATAATCTTGGGGTTGTGGGATCAAGCTCCACCTTGGCTTTGTGCTTAGCAGTGAGTGTGCTTGGGATTCTGTCTCTCCATCTCCCTCTGCCCTCCCTGCCCCAGGCATGTGCACTTATACAATGTCTCTGTTTCTCAAAAACAAACAAACAAACAAAAACCCTTAAAAAAAAAAAAAAAAGAACTGATGGGACTGATAGGATTTGCTCATATATTTGGATCTGAGGTCTTACAGAATGAGAATAATCAAGGTTGATTCTTAGATTCTTGGCCTGGGCTACTAGGTGGTGGTTTAAAAACACTGTTCACAACAGGATAGAGTAGCAGGGGAGGCTTTTCACAAGTGGAATTTGGACTTTTCCTTGAAGGGTGGCCAGAATTGATTAATTAATTGTTTAATTTATTAGAGAGCACATGAATATGATAGAGTATAAGCAGAGGGGAGGGGCAGAGGGATAGGAAGAAGCAGACTCCCCACTGAATAGGGAGCCCAGTGAAAGGCTCAATTCTAGGGCACCGAGATTATGACCCAAGGCAGACATTCAACGGACTGAGCTACCCAGGTGCCCTGAAGGATGTCCAGAATTTAGATAGGCAAAAAAACCCCACAAAAAAACAAAGAAGCATTCCATTTACCCAGCTTATATTCCAATATATACTGTGCGCACAGGTCTAGACCAAGGGACTAGTGCAGTGCATCAGAAAAAGTCCTGCTTTCTGGAATTCAGAAAAGATTCTGAACCTGCTCAATATAGTATTAAAATAAGTGACTGAAATTGTGCTGTATTAATTCTTTTTCTCTCTCCCGTTATTCAACATAGGTTTTTTGAATACCTGTTACACATTAGGCACTGTTCTAGGTATTAGGTTTACACTGGTGAACAGAAAGATAATTTTTCCATATTTGCATAATTCTTTTTTTCTTTAAGATTTTATTTTATTTTTTTTAAGTAATCTCTACAGCCAATGTGAGACTCAAACCCACAACCCCCAAGATCAAGAGGCATATACTTTACGGACTGAGCTAGCCAGTGCTTTGTATTTGCTAAGTTCTTAAACTGACCTGGTTCTTTTTCTACTTTTTCAAGCTCTAGAAGTCTTGATATCCGCTCTTTGATTCCCACAATTAGTAAAATATTTGTTGGTGGGATTTCCTAAAATAGTCTTGTAGTTTCATTATGAAATAAAAATTTATAACTAAGTAAAAAATACTTTTTATTTTTTCTTTCATATGAATTGCATTATGGAGACATATATACCAAAGTTTTAATTTTCATAATTAGCAATGAAGGACAGTTGTGCATCATTAAATGATGTCCTATTGTGCTTGGATTGCCATAACAATATACCATTGATTGAGTGGCTTAAACTGTAGACATTTATTTTCTTACAGTTTTGGAGACTGGAGGTCCCAGGTCAGAGTCTGGCAGAGTCTGTTTCTGGTGAGGTCTCTCTTTCTGGCTTGGAGATAGCCACCTTCTTTCTGGGTCCTTGCATGGGAGAGACTAAGCAAACTTTGGTGTGTCTTCTTATAGGGATACTAATCCCATTGGACCAGGGCCCCACCTTCATGACCTCATCTAACTAATTACCTTCCAAAGGCCCCATCTCCAAATACTATCCCATTAAAAATTAGGACCTCAGGATATGAACTTAGAGGAGACATAAACATTGAGTCCATAACAAGGGTTAAACATTGAAGTACTCCAAATTGTGAGTACAAGTGGGTGTGTTTCTGTCTTCTAAGGGGACATGTTATTGTCCCCTTGATGCAAATGAATATTCAAGAATGAGCAGGACTGTGGCTTATTTTATGTTACATTATTGAACATACTGGATCTCATTTGATGTCTAGTAATTGAAGCAAATTTTAATTCCTCTAACATTTCTACTGGTGGTGAGGCATAGAACTCTTGTGTCAGAACTTATATTTTCCAAAATCCTAATGGTCATTATTTACATTTCCCTGGTGTTTTACACTCATAGAATCCTTCTACATACATCATTCACAGTAAGCCTGTGAAATAGGTAATATCTTTGTTTTCTGTTTCAAGATAATCTCATTTAGTATAATATTCATATTTGATAGATAGAGTCTGATGTTTAGTTTATTTATTTAAGTAATCTCTACACTCATGACCCTGAGATCAAGAGTCCAAACCTTAAGTTCTCCATATTTAGTTCTCCATATTTAGGAGTCTGTTTCTTTGTTGTTTGTTTGCAGTTTGTTTGGGACAACATTATATACTTGGAGGGTATTATGCCAAGTGAAATAAGCCAGACAGAGAAAGACAAATACCATATGATTTTATTTGTATATGGAATATAAAAAAAAAAAAAGCACAGCAGATGAACAAAGAAATAAAATTTCTGAGAGCTCCCAGAACATTGTCAGGCAGATCGCTACTCTCCAGGGGTTGGTAAAAGCCTCTTCCCTAGCTAATGCAACCAAGGGAACACCTGAAGATGTTGATGTAAGGGGCTCCCAACAAACAGCCCACTGAGCTCACCCTATAGTGAGGCTCAGAGTTAATGATCCCTTCAGTATTTCCAGATAGATTTATTTTAAAGAGCTTTGTTTACTCATTTTTAGAATAGCATGTTGGGGCAGGAGAGGGAGAGAGAGAATCTTAAGGAGCTCCCAGCCCAGTGCAGGGCCCGATGTAGGGCTTGATCTCACAACCCTGAGATCGTGGCCTGAACCAAAATTAAGAGTTGGATGCTTAACAGACTGAGCCACCCAGGCATCCTTAAGTAGCTTTATTAAGATATGATTCACATACCATTCAATTTACCCATAAAAGTTACACAGTTTAATGTTTCTTAGTATAGTCACAGATTTGTGCAACCATCAGTGTAATACATTTTTAAACATTTCCATCACCCCTAGAAGACACCCCACGTTCATTAGTAACCATTCCCCATTACCCCGACTTTCTTTTAACTTCCTCCCAAACCCCATCACTAGGCAACTACTAATCCATTTTCTTTTTGTATAGATTTACCAATTCTGGGCATTTCCTGTGAATGGAATGGTACCATATGTGGTGTTTTGTAACAGGCTTCTTTCACTTAAAACGATGTTTTCTTTTCTTTTCTTTTTTTTTTTTTCTAAATATTTTATTTATTTATTTGACAGAGAGAGATCACAAGTAGGCAGAGAGGCAGGCAGAGAGAGAGGGAGGAAGCAGTTTCCCCGCTGAGCAGAGAGCCCGATGTGGGGCTCGATCCCAGGACCCCGGGATCATGACCTGAGCTGAATGCAGAGGCTTTAACCCACTGAGCCACCCAGGCGCCCCTAAAACGATGTTTTCAAGGTTTATATACCTTGTAATGTGGATCATTCCTTTTTATTGCCAAATAGTATTCTTGTATGGATATACCAATTTTATCATCTGTTCATCAGTTGATAGACATTTGAGTTGTTTTCACATTTTGACTATTATGAATAATGTGAACATTCATATGTACCTTTTTGTGTAAACATGTATTTTCATTTCTCTTGGGTATAAACCTTTGTGTTAGTTGGAACTGCTGAGTCATTTGGTAACTCTAGGTTTAATATTCTGAGGAACTTCCAAACTGTTTTCCAAAGTGGTTGCATCATTTAACATTCCCACCAATGATGCATGGGGGTTTCAGTTTTTCCATATCCTTGCCAATATTTGTTATCGTTTGTCTAATTGATTGAAGCTCTTCTAGTGAGTGTTAAGTGTTATTTCATTGTAGATTCTGTTTTTACTTTTGTAACTGAAGTATAATTAACATACAGTTTTATTAGTTTCAGGGGTACAACATATTGACTCAACAATTCTATGCCTTGTACTCAGTGCTTACTTACCATGACAAACAGTCACCACCTGCCTCCATCAAATATTCTTACAACATTATTGTTTATATTCTCTATGCTGTACTTTTCATCTCTGTGACTTATTTATTTTATAGCTGGATATTTGTGCCTCTTAATCCCTCTTATTTATTTCACCCATCCACCCACCTGGGAACCAACAGTTTGTTCTCTGTATTTAAGAAACTGTTTTTGTTTGTGTGTCCATTTGTTTTGGTTTTTAGAAGTCAAAAATAAGAGAAATCACATGGCATGTGTCTTTCTCTGACTTATTTCATTTAGCATAATACCCTCTAGGTCCATCCACATTGTCACAAATGGCAAGACCTTATTCCTTTTTATGGTTGAGTAATATCCCATTGTATCTGTATACCTTCTCTATTCATTCATCAGTGGACACTTGGGTTGCTTCCATATCTTGGCTATTGTAAATAAGGCTGCAGTAAACATAGGAGTGCAGATATCTTTTAGATAGCGTTTTCTTTTCTTTCTTTCTTTCTTTCTTTTTTTTTTTTTGAGTAAATACCCGGTAGTGGATTTACTGGATTCTACTTTTAGTTACTATATTTCTATTTTTAATGTTTTGGGAAACCTTTGTACTACTCCCTACAGTAGCTGTACCAGTTTATATTTGCACCAACAGTGCACAAGAATTCCCTTTTCCCTACATCCTTGTCAGCACTTGTTATTCTTGTCTCTTAGATACTAGCCATTTTGACTCATCTGAGGTAATATCTCATTGTGGTTTTGATTTGCATTTCCTTGATGATTATTGATGTTGAGCATCTTTTCCTTTATCTTTCGTCCAACTATTTGTCTTCTTTCAAGAATGTCTATTCAGGGGTGCCTGGGTGGCTTAGTGAGTTAAGCCTCTGCCTTCGGCTCAGGTCATGATCTCAGGGTCCTGGGATCGAGTTCCGCATCGGGCTCTCTGCTCAGCAGGGAGCCTGCTTCCCTCTCTCTCTCTCTGCCTGCCTCTCTGTCTACTTGTGATCTCTCTCTGTCAAATAAATAAATAAAATCTTAAAAAAAAAAAGAATGTCTATTCAGATCCTCTGCCCATTTTTAATCAGAAATTTGATTTTTAAACAGAATTTTATATGTTCTTTTTATATTTTAGATACTAACTCCTTATCAGATGCTATCATTGCAGGTATTTTCTGTTCACTAGGTTGTTTTGTTTTGTTGATGGTTTACTTCACTGTGCAGAGGTTTTTATTTTGATATAGTTACAATAGTTTATTTTTGCTTTTGTTTCCCTTGCCTTAGGAGACCTGTCCATAAATATGTTGTTAAGGCCAATGTCAAAGAAATTACTGTGCTATGTTTCTTTCTAAGAGTTTTATGGTTTTATTTGGGTACTTAATATACTTTGAATTTATTTTTGTGTATGGTGTAAGAAAGTGGTCCAGTTTCATTCTTTTGAATGTAGCTGTCCAGTTTTCCCAGAACCATTTGTTGAAGAGAATGTCTTTTTCCTTATTGTATATTCTTACTCCTTTCCTGTAGATTAATTAATGACCATAAAAACATGGTTTATTTCTGGGCTTTCTATTTTCTGTTGTCTATTTTTGTGCCAGATTTGATTTCTACAGCTTAGTGGTATATCTTGAAATCTGGAATTCTGATGCCTCTAGCTTTGTTCTTTCTTAAGAACAAAGATTCTACTCAGGATCTTATATACTTAACATACAAGTTTTAGGGTTATTTGTTCTAGCTCTATGAAAAATAATAACAGTTTGTCTTTAAGAGGATTTTTTTTTTTGAAGATTTTATTTATTTATTTGATGGGGGAGTGGGAGAGGGAGAAGCAGGCTTCCTGCTGAGCAGGGAGCCCGATGCAGGGCTTGATCCAAGGACCCTGGGATCATGACCTGAGCCAAAGGCAGAAGCTTAACGATTGAGCCACCCAGGCACCCCAATAGTGTTTTGATAGGGATTGCATTGAGTCTTGGATTGCTTTGGGTAGTATGGGCATTATAACCATATTAGTTCTTCCAGTCCATGAGCAAGGTATGTCTTAACATTTGTTTGTGTTGTCTCAATTTCTTTCATTAACCTTCTAAAATTTTCAGAGTATCAGTCTTTCACTTACTTGGTTAAGTTTATTCCTAGGTATTTTATTCTTTTTTGTGCAATTGTAAATGGAATTGCTTTCTTAATTTCTCTGCTACTTTAGTATATAGAAATGCAGCTGATTTCTGGGTATATTGTGCAACTTTACTAATGTCATTTATTACTTGTGGTGGAGTCTTTAGGGTTTTCTATGTGTAGTGTCATGTCATCTGTATAGTGATGATTTAACTTATTCCTTACCAATTTGGATGTTTTTAAAGTTTTTTGTTATTGTCTGATTGCTGTGGCGAGGACTTCCAGTACTATGTTGAATTAAAGTGGTGAGAGTGGACATCCTCATCTTGTTCCTAATCTTAGAGGGAAAGCGCTCAGTTTTTCATCATTGAGTATTTTCTGAGCTGCAGGTTTGTCAAATATGGCTTTTGTTATATTCAGGTATGTTCCATCTAAATCCATTTTATTGAGAGTTTTTTTTTTTAAACCCTGAACAGATGTTGAATTTTGTCAAATGCTTTTTCTGCATTTGTTGAGCCGTTCATATGGTTTTTATCCTTTGTTTTGTTGAGGTGGTATATGTATCACGTTAATTGATTTGCAAATACTGAACCACCTTTGCATCCCAGAATAGATCCCACTTGATTATGGTGAATGATCCTTTTAATGTATTGTTCAGTGTGGCTTGCTAATATTCCTTTGAGAATTTTTACATCTATGTTTATCAGAGATATGGGCCTGTGGTTTTTTGTTTTTTGTTTTTTCTGGTGGTTGTTTTTGTTTTGTAGTGTCTCTGGTTTTGGTATTAGAGTAATGCTAGTTTTGTTGAATGTAGAAGTTTTCCTTTCATCTATTTTTGGAAATGGTTGGAGGAGAATAGGTATTAACTCTTGTTTAAATGTTTGGTGGAATTCACCTGTGAATACATCTGGTCCTGAACTTCTATTTGTTGGGAGTTTTTTTTTTTTTTTTTTTAATTTTATTTATTTATTTGACAGAGAGAGATCACAAGTAGGCAGGCAGGGGGGCGGGAGAAGCAGGCTCCCTCATGAGCAGAGAGCTGGATGTGGGGCTCAATGCAGGGCTCGATCCCAGGACCCTGAGATCATGACCTGAGCTGAAAGCAGAGGCTTAACCCACTGAGCCACCCAGGTGCCCCTGTTGGGAATTTTTTGAATACTGATTCAGTGTCATTACTGGTAATAGTCTGTTCAGATTTTCTACTTCTTTCTGATTCAGTTTTGGAAGTTTATGTGTTTCTATGAATTTCTTGTAGGCACTTTGTTGGCATGTAATTTTTTGTAGTATTCTGTTAAAATCCTTTGTATTTCTGTGGTGTTGGTTGTTACTTCTCTTTCATTTTGGATTTTACTTGTGTCCTCTCTTTGTCTCTCTCTCTCTCTCTCTGTCTTGTGTGTGTGTGTGTGTGTGTGTGTGTGTGTGAATCGTCTAAAGTTTTTTTTTTTGTTCTTGTTTTTGTTTTTTGGTTCTTTTTCTAGTTCCTTTAGGTATATGGTTGGATTATTTATATAACATTTTTCTTATTTCTTGAGGTAGGCTTGTTCTATTCTAACTCTCCCTCTTCAAATAGCTTTTGTTACATCCCAAAGATTTAGGACTGTTGTGTTTTCATTTTCATTTGCCTCCATTTCATAAAAAATTTCCTCCTTGATTTCTTTGTTGACCCAGCCCCTCTGCTGCCTCTTTGTCCTAGAGACCCCCCTCTTCTCTTTCTTTGTCCCCCAACCATTGCCTTGCTTTCCTGTTCCTCCTTTCCCTACCTCCTTTTTCCTTGGGCCTGTCTCCCAACCTTTAGCATCCCTCAGATGACTCCATATTTGTAGAATGTTGTTTAAAGCCATCATGTGTTTGTGCTTTTTTCCACTTTTTTTTTCTTGGGATTTATTTCCGGTTTCATAATGTTATAATTTCAAAAGACGAGGTAATTTCAGTCTTCTTTAATGTATTGAGACTTGTTTTATGGCTTAACCTGATCTATCCTGCAGAATGTTCCATGTCTGCTTGAAAATGATGCGTATCCTGTTGTTTTTGGAAAGAATGTTCTGTATATACCTGTCAAGTTCATTTGGTCTAATTTGTCGTTGAAAGACACTGTTTCCTTACTGATTTTCATCCTGGATGATCCATCATTGATCTTACTGTATTACATTTCTCCTTTATATCTGTTAATATTTGCTTTATGTATTTAGCTGTTCCACTGTTCGGAGCACAGATATTTATAGTTGTTGTATCCTTTTGTTGTATTGACCTGTTAGTCATTATGTAATGCCCTTGTTGGTCTCTTGTTATACTCTTTTTTTTTTAAGTCTATTTTGTCTAATACAAGTATTTCTATCTCAGCTTTCCCCCCCCCCCAATTCCACTTTATGGAATATCTTTTCCCATCCTTTCACTTTTAGTCTGTATGTGTCTTTAGGTCTGAAGTGAATTTATAGTTTTTGTTTTCAAGTCTGTTTTACCTGAAAGAAATATTGCTGCCCTGGCTTACTTTCTTCCTTTTCCTTTCCCTTTCCATCTTCTTTCTGCTTCTATTTGCATACAATATCTTTTTCTGTCCTTGCACTTTCAGTCTTTTTGTGTCTTCAGGTCTGAAGTGAATTTTCAGTCTATTTTACCTGAAATAAGTATTGCTACCTCAGTTTTGTTTTGTTTTCTCTTCTCATCTCTTTTTTTTCTTTCCCTTTCCTTCCTTTTTTTTTTGCTTTCATTTGCTTAGAGTATCTTTTTCTGTCCTTCTGCTTTCAGTCTGTAGGTCTTAAGTGAGTCACTTGTGGGCAGGGTATAGGTGGATTTTGTGTTTTATCTATTCTGTCACCTGATATGTTTTGATTGGAGCATTTAATCGATTTACATTCAAAGTAATTGCTTTTTAAAAAGATTTTATTTATTTGGTAGTTTGTTAATTTATTAATTTACTTAACAGAGAGAGTGCACACAAGCGGGGAGGGCAGAGGGACAGAGAGAGAGAGAATCTCAAGCTGACTCAACTTAGCACAGAGCCTGACTTGGGGCTCAGTCTCACGACCCTGAGATCATGACCTGAGCCGAAACCAGGAGTTGGACACTTAAGTGACTGAGCCACTCAGGAGGTCCTCACCTAGGATATTGTTAAGGGTCTCAACGATGTTCTCCACTGTCCTGAAGTCCAGTGAGAATCTTTATGATCATTACTTTAAATTCTCTATCAGGCATATTTCTTATATCCGTTTTGTTTAGGTCTCTTGCTGTGGATTTGTCCTGTTTCTTCATTTGGGATGTATTCCTCTGTTTTCTCATTTTGTCTACCTCTCTGTGTCTGTTTTTGTGTACTGGGAAAGCCAGCTATGTTTCCCGCTCTTGAAGATAATGGCTTTAAGAAGGATAGTGCCTTGCAGTGCAGCATCCTCTGTTCCCCAGAACCTGGCCTCAGAGGGTGTCTCCTTGGTGTATTGCCTGCACCCTGCTGTTGTGTCCTGGCTGCTTTTTCCTTCAGTTCATTCATCTGCTGAGGCTCACTTTGCTTGCTGTGGACATCATTTGTTCTCTAGCCAGGGTGAGGTCTACAATTTTAACAAGGTGAGCTCAGGTCTGCTTACAAAATGAGACCTGCTGCTGCTGTGAGAATCAAGGCCCCATAACACTCATCGGTTGGATGACATGGTGTTGGCAAGATTTTTGCAAGTCTTCTGGGAGAGGGGACTGAGGCAAAAAGTAATTGAGAAGGGCAGATCCACTGATACATAGGAAGGTGGGGCTTGGTGTAGGCAAGTTAGGTACTGAATATTGGCCCTGCCCTGGCTTCTGCAGGCTCTCAAGGGTGGCTTTGTTTTTATGCTGGGGGGCAAGGGAGGGAAAATATGCCTTCCAGCTCCTTTGTTTCTGGAGAGCTCTTCCTGTAAGAGAGTCCCTTCCCTACCCCTCCAGGACTGTCTCTGATGAGAGTAAATAACTGTCCCTCCCATGTGCCCCTGGGGTTTTTCAGGCTGCTGCTTCTGAGTGACATATCTGCAGGTTGTCCTGCTGTTGTCCTGCTGTATGTCCTGCTGTTTCTCTAAGGGGGAGGACTCAGCTTCTTATCACTCTCCAGGCTCTTCCAGAACTGAGCCTGTGGATTTTAAAAATCCTATGCTTTAAGACGCTCTGGTTTTTAGAATTCACAAAATTCAGCCTCTCTGGCTTTCAGTGCCAAATGTTGTGAGGTTTCGTCTTCCCTGTGTAGACTCCCCAGTGTGATAAACCTTCTAGCCATTCTCAGGGCTGGTGTCTCCCTGAGGACTGTGGATGGTTTTGGTCCATTTTGCTCTCCACTGTGTCTCCTCCCTTCCTGCCCTCTTGGATGTGTCCTATTCTTTACCTTTAGTTGTGGAGTTTGTTCTGCTATTCTCTGGTTCTTTTTCTGGGTTATTTATGCTGATGTTAGTGTTACCTAATTGTATCCATGGGACGAGGTGAGCTTAGGGCCCTCTTATTTCACTATCTTCCCAGCTTCCTCTCTATAATCTTTGATATTTTAATTATTGTGTGTCATGGTGTGGACATCTTTGGGTTCATGTTTTTAAGAACTCTGAGCTCCCTAACCTGGATGTTTCTTTCAATCCCCAGGTTATGGATATTTTTAGTTATTACTTCTTCAGTAAGTTTTCTTTTTAACTCTTTTTTTCCAGGATCCCTATAATGCAAATATTTGTTCACTTGATGTTGTCCAAGAGATCCCTTAACCTATCCTCATTTTTTAAAGTCCTTTTTCCTTTTTGTTCTTCACTTTGGGTGCTCTCCTTTACCCTGTCTCCCAGATTATTGATCTGTATTCGCTGATCCAACATTGATTCTCTCTAGTGTTTTTTTTTTTTTCAATCTCGTTTATTATATTCTTCAACTCTGATTGGTTCTTCTTTATATTTTCTATCTTTGTTGAAGGTGTCACCGAGTTCATCCACTCTTCAGTCTGATGGGCATCTTTATGTCAATATTCTGAACAATTTATCAGGTGGATTATTTATCCTCATTTCATTTAGGTTTTTTTCTACAGTTTTATCTTGTTCTTTAATTTGACTCATACTCTTCCGTCTCATTTTGCTTGGCTTTCTATGTTTGTTTCTATGAATTAAGCAGAACAGACAGCTACTTCTCTTAAACTTGAAGGAATGGCCTTATGTAGGGATGTCCCTTGTGTTGTCTGTGTGTGGCTGGTGACTTTGGCTGGCTGGCTGGAGGTCCTAGAGCACTCTGCTGGGGCTGCCCTGGTGGCATGGGCAGAGTAGGGGTTGGTGCAGGGCAGGGTATTCCTGGGGCTCTGGTTGCAGAGGGCACGATGGCTGGACAGCTGAAGATCAGCTGAGTGTGGCTCAGGGCTCTTTGCATTGAGGGCACCTTGGCAGGACAGGTAGAGCTCAAGTGGGTGCAAGGTGGGGTGTCCCACTGCTCTCTGTACAGAGTGTGTCCTGTCAGGAGAGCTGAGACTGAAGTGGGTGCAAATCAGGATGCCCCAAGGTACTCTGTCCAGGGGGTTCCTTCGTTAAGTGGCTGAAGCTGAGGTGGATGCAGGCCGAGGGGTTCCTTGCACTGTGCTGGGGATTCGCAAGCAAGTCATCCTGAGCCAGCGTGGTATGGGTCTTGATGTTCTAGAGCACTTTGAGTCTGTGTCACATTGGCGAGGTGGCTGGAGCTCTAGTGAGTGTGGACCAGAGTGTCCTGGTGGGCACCACCCTGGAGCCCACCTTGGTGGGGCTGGTGTGGGCTAGGGGCCCAGGCTTACTGAGGGGACAGGCTGGCTCTGGCCATCAGACCCTGCTTCCATCTGTGCTCTCAAGGTGGAGTGGGAATGTGAGCCCTGCAGCTTGCCATCCGTTTTGATTCAGAGAGAGTTCTAACAGCTGCTCTACTGTTCGACGCCACTGTTTGGATTCTAATTCTACTTGCCCCTTTAAACTTTGCCTTTTTTTCTGTGCCTCTGGGCAGATGAATCTGCTCATTGTTCTCAGCAGGTAGTCCCTTCAGTCTGTAGTTCACATCAGGAATGAGGATTCCCTTTACAGTGTCTCTGTCTCTCTTGCTGTTCTCTATGTGGTCCCTCCATCTTTGTGCAGAAGCTGTTCAGTCAGCCCTCGGTTCTTACTCAGGAGCAACTGCTCTATAAATAGGTGTAAATCTAGTGTGTCTGTGGAGGAGGTGAATTTAGGGTCTTTCATCACCACCTTGGACTGGAATCTTGCAAAATTTTTAAATTTTGATGAAGTTCGATTTATCTACTTTTTATTTTCTTATTTGCGCTTAAGTTACTTTTTGTTGATTCTATTGAGAATTAGCAGGGACTTAGGACCTCAGAAAATGAGTGGTTGATTTGTAGACTTTCAGTTTACTTTTGAAATTATTTGAGTAAGAGGTGTTTTAAGGGGATCATTGTCAGTGAATCACAAAATTTTGAAAAGATGTTTTAGAAAAGAGCAAAGATGTGACTAGAACAATATCCTATTGTGGTGTGTTTGATAAAATTCTATTCTTAGCCCCTTGCTGTACAGTGAAGCTCACTGATAGCTGCCTAGGGTGTTTGCAGATGGTGAAGGTATGAAATCATGTGCTGTCTTCTTTTCCCAATTTAATTTTATTCCAGAGCAAAACCCAAAGGACAAGATGGCCTTTTCTTGGGATACTAGGTTTTGTCAGAGCACCTACAGGAGACTAGATTTCTTGTCATCCCAGAATTCCTGGAACTGCACCTTAATTCAAAGCATTCTTTAGTAAATTAATTTAAGGCTATGGAGCCCTATTTCCATTTGAAGTTTGACTCTTGACTCATCATTCCTGTCACATGTCATCCAGCATCCACTTAGTCACCTTCAGTGACAAGATACTCATTATTTCTCAGGGGTCCCATTTTCATCTAACAGTGTTTGTGAGGATTAAAATGTATACGGAAATTAGTATAGTGTCCACAAATACATGATAGCTTTTACTGTTTCTGCTGAAAAGTTTCTCCTTTGTTGAGTTAAAATGTCTCTTCCTGGAGCTGATCTCATTTAATCCTACCTTTTACCTCTTATGACTCTGTAGAATAGCTCTTTCACAACATAGCCTTCAAATATTAGAGAATTAATATTATTTTTAAAAGAATTATATATGCTAAATAGCCACAGTTCTTTTGATCTCTTCTTCTGTAACTTTTTTTTTTAAATTGTCTCTACTTGGTTGTTAGTGGTTAGTGTGGTTCCCAAACGTGTCTGCACATCAAAATTGTCTGAGGGACTTTTACTAAGTACCAGTAATGCCTGAACGTGTAGGTCTGCTATGGGACACAAATGTACATTTTTAAAGAGTACCCCAGTTGATTCTGATATATGCAGTTTGGAACCTGCAGCTCTATAGCCTACTGAGAGATAAATCACAGTGTTAAGTGTTAGGGAGAAGAGGCTGTGACTTGCTAACCTGGTCCCATGAAGGAGGGTTTCTCAACTTCTGCACTATTGATATTTTGGGCCAGATGCTTATTTGTTGAGGGGGAGTCTCCTTTGTATTTTAAGATTTTAGTAGCAGTCCAAGCCTCTAGATGCCACTAGTGTATTTCTCTCCATCCCCCAAGTGTGACAAGCAAAAATGTCTCCAGATGTTGCCACATGTCCTTTGGGGGAGAAAATCATCCCAAGTTAAGAGCCACTGCCACAAAGAATAGAAAAATCCTAGTTTTGGTAGTTGGATAATAGCTAAAAGCAGCTCTCAATACTTCTTTCTCTCAATGTTCTCTCGCATAAATAGATATTACAAGTGATTAATCATAAAATTGGGGGCTGGTTAGATCTGGCTTATTAAATATATCAACCATATTCCAGTTTTTCTAATCTTTTTATATATAGTAGACTATGCGTGGTCTTGTAATGCACCATTAATCGTAAGAAACTGCAGTCTTCTTTAAAGCTTCCTGTTTATAATATTAATAGCTGTATCAATTTGATACATCCTCTAATAGCAGGAAAAGAGTCCTCCATGTAGGTCTTTCAGTGCTTGTTTATTCTGATATTTTGTTACTGATATTTACCCTTCTATGTATATGCCACCTTCCTTCTACCCTCTGCCCAGAGCACTCAGCACCGGCTCTAGCAGAAGCATATACTCAGGACCAGCATCCTGTGAGCACACGAGCTGTTGCCGGTCTAATCTAGGTCTGTATTCAATTTGTCTTGCAGTGAGAGCTTATAAGAAAATTGTTGAATTGAGACACATGCTGGAAATTGCTGAGAGCAACTTTAAACACCTGGGAGGGATAACAGAAGAAGATCTAAAGCAGAAGAAAAACCAGCTTGAGTCTGAAAAGTAATGTCCTAAAACTCAAATGGTTTGTTTTAGTTACCTTTCTAAATGCTGTGTGAAGGTTTGTTGACGAACAACTTGGTTTTCCATCCTTAGCAAAGAATGTAAGGTTCTATCCAGTTTTTTTCTTAAGGCCCCAGACAGAGAAGGTATTAAGATTATTTTTAGCTGTGGTAAAATATACATAACACGAAATGTATCATCTTAACCATTTTTAAGTGTACAATTCAGTAGTGTTAAGTACTTCTACAGTTTTGTACAACCAATCTCCTGAACTCTCTTCATCTTGTAAAACTGAAACTCTAGTTAAGACTTTTTAAAAAAATATATTTATTTTAGAGAGTGAGTGAGCATGAGCAGGGGGAGAGGAAGAGGGAGAACCGCAAGCAGATTAACTGCTAAGCCGGGGGCCCGACATGGGGCTCATTCCCAGGACCCTGAGCTCATGACCTGAGCTGAAATCAAGAGGCAGATGCTCAACTGGCTGAGCCACCCAGGCGCCCCAAGACTTTTTTTTTTGAAACCATGGCTATTTTGAGCTTTTCAATCAACCTCCTCTAACCGTTCCCATCCAGTTGGACTGGAAGGGTGGGAGAGGGGAGCCAGAATTTGAACCTGAGTGTGTTTGACTCCAAACCTGTTATCTAAGATGACTATGATTTGGAACTTTTAATTCTAACAATAGCATTTCACTGTGAAGTGGTTATATTATTAATGTGATTTTGAACAGACTCTTTTTTTCAAGATCACTTTGCCTTTGAGCCAGAATGTACTTTCACGTCAGCTGAGACTGAAGTGTGTCTTCTGAGTGAGCTTTAATACTTCTCTAGCACTGGTTCTCCACTTCATGTTGAGTTCATCTTAAGACATATTCTTTAGGTACAAATTCCTGCTTTTAGGTCTAATTGTCAAGAAAAACTGGGTAAGTATTGGTTTGAGGGATGTCCTCTTGATTTTGTTGTTATCTGTTAGTTAGATCAGAGTCAAAATACAACAAAGCATGGTTGTATTACTGTGTCCTGGGAATGATTTTTCCCTTCTTATTTGCTGAATTCCAGGCTTGCACAGTGGGCATTCTTCTTCCCTATTCTCAGTCTTAGCCCCACACACTTCCATACCAGAGCTACTGCCAAATGCTCTTAGATCGCCCTCCTGGGAACCTGACATCCTACCCAGATTGCCTTGGGAATTCTCTTCTCCCCACCTTCCAGCAATAAGGCAGAAGAATATCCTGGTTCAAGTCACATCATCTCTTGTCTGGATTTATTTTAACATCTTGATATGTCTCCCAGCTTCCTGTCCCTGCCCCCTAATTCCCACTCCCCCATTCCCTGCAGTCCGTTCTCAACACAGTGTCCAGAATAATCATGTTAAAACTTAGGTACAGTAAATCTCACATACCTTTGACTGAAAGAAGCCAGGCACACAAAAATATGTAGTACACAATTTCATTTATAAGCATAGGCAAAATTAACCTAACATGATAGATATTCGGAATGTGATTCCTATGGGAAACGAAGGTTGCCTGGGAGAGGCATGGGGGACCTTTCTGAGGCAATTGAAATATTCTATATCTTGGTTGTGGTGGTGTTCACAGGCTTTACACATTAATCAAAACTCATGTTCAGTTGATATTTGTGTATTTTACTCATAGTAACTTATAAACTATTTAAAAACTACAAAAGCAAAAGAAAAGAAATCTCAGATCATGCCATTTCTCTGCTCCGACTCGCTGGTGGCTTCCCACTTCACTCAGAGTGAGAGCCTGGGTCCTTGCTGTGACTTCGAAGGCCCTGCTTTTCTGGCTCCCTTTGGCCTCTCCCAACCTATTGCTCTTCCTTTAAACTACCACCGCCACATTGGCTTCTGCTTTTCTTCCAGTTCGCCAGGCATACTTCTGCCTTAGGGTCTTGACCCTTGCTCTGCCCTCTGTCTGGACTCTTCCCCCGGATGTCTGCTTGTTACCTCTCTTATTTCCCTTAGGACTCTGTTCAGAAGACCCCTTCTCAGTAAGGCGTTCCTGGCCACTGTGTACAAAGTGTTAGTCCTCTGCTCAACAGCATCTGATATCAATCACTTTTTTTCGCTTTATTTTTTTCTCCCTTAGCATTTTTCACCTTCCCCATACTATATATTTGTTTGTTTGTGGTCTTTCTTCCTCCACTGCTTAAGTAGGCCCCAGGAGGACACGTTGGGCCTGTTTTGTTCATTGCTGTATCACTGGTGTCTAGATCAGTACTGGCTCATAGTAGACTCCCCATTCATACTTGTCAAGTAAATTATTTCTTTGTTTTATTTGCTGTACGTGCAATGCCTGGACGCTTTTCACTATGGCCAAAAATAATCGTTAGCTGATACTGGAGATTGAGAACAACTTTTTTTTTTTCCGACAGGACTATCAAGGAGCTGCAGGACCAGCTGGAGTACGAACGGCTTCGTAGAGAAAAATTGGAAGGTCAGCTGGATGAGTGTCGTGCAGAGGTGGATCAGCTCAGGGAGACACTGGAAAGGATTCAGGTCCCCAACTTTGCTGTGGTTGGTGTCTTCCTTAGCACATTTCTCTCTCTCAAGAAGTATAGAAGAGTAGCTAAGAGCATAAGCTTTGGACTAGGACTCTTTGGGTTTGGTTCTTGGCCACAGCCTTTTTTAGTTTGGACAAGTCATTTCACCTCTTGGCCGTACTTTTATTTTTTTATTTTTTTATTTTTTTTAAAGATTTTTATTTATTTGACAGAGATCACAAGTAGGCAGAGAGGCAGGCAGAGAGAGAGGAGGAAGCAGGCTCTCCGCCGAGCGAGAGCTGGATGCGGGGCTCGATCCCAGGACCCCGGGATCATGACCTGAGCCGAAGGCAGAGGCTTTAACCCACTGAGCCACCCAGGCGCCCCATTGGCCGTACTTTTAAACTGGAGATAATGATTTATACTTTGTAAAGTGTTGTAAAGACTAAAGGAATATATCTCTCTACATGGCTATATCTTTATGTGTAATACGTGATCTGTACACACACATACATATGTATCTATCCATATAGGTACCGGTTAGAACATCATCCTCATTCATAAGTGTAGTGTTACTGAGACATAGAAGGAAAAAATACTTTTTTTTTTAAAGATTTTATTTATTTATTTGGCAGGCAGAGATCACAAGTAGGCAGAGAGGCAGGCAGAGAAAGAAGAAGGGAAGCAGGCTCCCCGCTGAGCAGAGAGCCCAATGCGGGGCTCGATCCTAGGACCCCGGGACCATGACCTGAGCCGAAGGCAGAGGCTTTAATCCACTGAGCCACCCAGATGCCCCAAAGCTTTTTTTGTTGTTGTTGTTAAGATTTTATTTATTTATTTGACAGAGATAGTGAGAGAGGGAATACAAGCAGGGGGAGAGGGAGAGGGAGAAGCAGGCCTTTCACTGAGCGGGGCTTGATCCCAGGACCCTGGGATCATGACCTGAGCTGAAGGCAGACGCTTAGCGACTGAGCCACCCAGGCACCAGAAAAAATAATTTTTTAATAAGCAGACTGATAAGAATTCCCAGACAGCTAAAGTATGTATATTTTAACATTCTAAATAGCCAAAATAAAGTAGAATAGAGTCCATGTAAGATAGCTTCAGCTCATCAAAAGAAGTTTTTAGTATATGTGATGCCAAAATAAGCATATCCTCAAAAGAAGTTTGAAGAGTAGAAAGGAGCCAGGGTGGGAGTTGTCGGCGCATCCCTTTATTCAGATTACAGAGTAATGAAAGCTAACTCTTGTAACACTTCACCTCTACAAAGTTCTTTCAGGTGTTATCATACATCATTTGATCTGCCCTCATTTAACATGTGAGGAAACTGAGGCTCAGAGAGGTTAAGTGACTTGTTTAAATTCACACAGCTAGTAATGGTCGGACCAGTGTTTAATTTCTAGCTTTTGACCCCATAGCCTTAGCTCTTCTCATAACTTATAGCTAGAAATATGAATTTGGAATTCAGAATATAGCTCTGAAATACAGAAAGATGCTTTCGAGTGACAGGAAGGACAACTCTGTAGAAGGAAGCTGAAAAGAAATGAATGTGGAAATACATTCAAAAACAAGTACAAAAAACAAATACCGAAAAGCAGGTGGAGTATAGAGAATAGAGTGAAAACAGCAGGAAACCCCCAGCGGTGCTTGTATTCAGGCCGCCTTGTCTCAGAGTAGACAGGCAGAGAGCACCCTGGGGACACACTGTGACCCTCATTCTCTCCTGTGAGTGAAGACAGCCGTGATGTGGCCCTTGGGGAAGCTCATGTGACACGGTGTAGGGCTTCAGGTACGCTTCATATTTTCCTTCTGTACGGACATGTTTTCTTCAGTTATCACGGGTGAGTTAATTCTGTTCCAGACCCGTATCACCTCGAACCTGTTTACTAAAAAACACTTCCTGGCTCCTTATATTTTGCACAAACTTATCATTAGTCTCTAATAGCCACCTTTAAAATATTAAAATAGTCTGTGTGCTTGTTGTAAAATGTTAAAAACAGGGCAGTTGTTCCCTCCCACACCAAGTCCTGGTCTCCAGAGGAAGCTACGGGGAACTGTTTGGTAGGCCTCATGTTCCACAATGTTCGATTCATTTACAAACACGTATGTGTATTTCTCTGCATGTACAAATTCAAATGCTTTCGCGGAGTTTCAGTATTTCACCAGTCCTTAATTTCCCAAGAGATGTAATTAATTATAATAACCCATTCTCTTCAGTTTTATGGTGCTCACCTTGTACCACGCTAGCCCCCGGGGGAATTTTGCACAGACAGGCCAGCCCTTGCAGTCATAGGCTGTTGGCTAGAGACTAGGGGACACTTTCTTCCGTTAATGACCGCTGACAGTCCCAGCCTGGTTGTTGCCTTGTCATTCTGGGGCAGGCATTCTGCCGACCCTGCCGCCACAACAGGAACGTGTGTTGTTTTGTCCTGCTCCTAGATCCCTCAGAGATTACTCGAGCCTCACCTTCTTTTGAGTCCTTGCACATTGATTTGTCTGCCTAGAATACTAATGCTTTTTAGTGACCATTTAAAATATTTTCTTACCCTGAAGTGTCTGTTTTCAGGATTGGGTTTGAGTCCATACTCTCCATCCTCCCTCAAAACTTGGCTCTCTACCAACAGTGTGTAGGTTTTCAGGAGAGCTGACTCGAGGGCTCTGTCCTCTGGGCCCATTATTTTTTGCAGCCCTGCTTGAGGTTAATTGAATTTTGGTGAATGAGTGAATGTCGCCTACCTCTAATGGCAGCTGCAGTCCTGGCACTGCTTTTCTGCAAAAGCTTCTGTGTCTCATTCATCTTTAAAAAGGGGAAAGCACTTACCTCACGAGATTGTATTGATGTTAAATGAAATAACTGTGTGGAAATACGGAGGTATTTTCTATGTGGTAGTATTCACAGTATTTCTATTCCCCCTTCGGCATATCCTTTTCTCTTTTTTCCTTCCTTTCGTTTTCTATATTCAAGTTGAATATTGTCAGTAGATAAGTAAATGTGTAGAGCCCAGTGCTTCTGAGAGTAGGAGGAGTTAGTTTATTTGGGAGTCTAAATATATAAAGTAGAAGTAAAACTAACTTTCCATTCAGTGATCATTTCTATAGATTCTTCAAGAAATTCTGCCTCAATCTCCTGCCACCTTCTGGTCAGGACCTATGATTACATTCAGCTGTACCTTAAAGACTCTGCCCTGCAAAACAATCTGAGAATAGTATAATTTCTATCCAGAAAACAATTTCTCAGGGTAGTCTCTTAGGATAGTCTGACATATATAATGCACTTAACTAGTTTTTGATAATAATAACTATTACTGTTTTGATAACTAACTATTTTTGTAGCCCAAGGATGTGGGCAGGAACAGCTTGGGGAAGACTAAGTCCAGGGGTCTGGCCAGCCCTGCCCAGGGTCTTGTGCCTTGTGCTGTTCTCGGAGCCCCTGCATTCAGCTCTGTCCAGACCAGCTGGGTGCAGGGAGTATTAGTCGAAAAGGATTAACATCCAGTGAGCATCTACTGTATTTCTAGCCCTCTCTTGCTCCTTCCCATGCCATTCATTAAGTGAGCCCTCTGTGCTGGGTCCTGATGATACCGTGATGGATGAGAAATATTTGGGAACAGTGGCAGACAGAGTAGGTAGTAGAGGGATGTTGTGTAAACACAGAGGAGGGAATGGAGGAACCAAGAAACATGATTCCTAGAACTATGGGGCTTGCAACGATTCCAGGCTTTCTAACACTGCCCAAATCAGGTGGCAGTATACTGAGAAGTGCTAGGCTAAGATAAAAGCAGAAATCACTAGGCGTTCTCTTTTGGGGATGGGATATATTGGGTAGAGACAGGACTGGTTGATTTCTCTAGGTGTCCTCTAGTCTGTGAGGCAGCACAGAATATATGTACTGGTCCTTCAGATTGGAAAATTTACACAAAATCCTAAAAGAAATCGAATCCAGAGTTGAAAATAATAGCATGGCTCATTTTTTCCTGTGAACAGATAATGGAGAAAGATGAAATTGTGTCTAGAGTAGTTATCTCATTTGGCCCTCTTTTCCTTTGTTTTTAGGAAGATGACTCTTCTTGTGAGTCAAGCAAAGAGAAGAGGCGAATTAAGAAAAAAGTGTCTTCTGGGGGAGTTTTTGTGAGAAGATACTAATCAGTGGAATAACTTTAAGTAAACTTGCTTAATTTTTCTTGTAAATTGATATAAATGTAAATATATACAAATTCTCCTCAGAGTTCGTCTTATGTACTATTCCAATTCGGAAGGCAGAGATATGTTATAGTATCAAAGGGATTGCTAAAATTCCATGCACTCAGCTGGGCTCCCCCTCCCACAATATTTTTTAATATATTTATGTAGGCAAGACTCTACATTTATGAGGAATTAATTTTATAAGTATTAACACAAACTTTATAAGTCTAGTAATCAAAAGAAATATAGACATTAAAAATTATTTTTTAGAGAGTATTACTTTTTAAACTTTTCAGATGACTTAAAAAGCATCTGGAGTTGGGAGAAAATGCAAAATAAGATGAGTAAAAGGGCATCTTTACAGTAACAACCAAACGACTCTGGAAAGTTTTATATAAAATAAAACTATGCTCTTGTGAAAGAAGAAAAAAAACCCGTATGTTTGCTAAAAATGCTGATTTAAATCATGTTTTAGGATTCAACCCATTGTTCTGTCTTGCAAGCTTTATAAGAAAGCAATATAAATATGAGGCCGACCAGACAGGATAATAGACACATGGCTTATTATTCTCTCTTCCCTCCCCCTGCCGTTGCAGACCAAAAAACAACAGGATTTCATTTCAGTTCTGATTTCATGCCCTCCTTTCTAACTCTACCCACTTCCTCCTCAATGTAGCCAATTTGTGACTTGGGCTGGATCTGCCTCCCTGTGAAGGGCAGCAGCCTTCTCCCCACACACCAGACTGCCCACCCTCTGGGCTCTGGCACGTACTTTCCCTGAAAAGCCATTCTGACGCCGCATCATCGGGACCAGTTTGCCCAGACATGATTGTGTTTGCACACAAGACCAGTCGGGCTGGTCGGGGGGTCTGTAAGCAAGTTTTTAAAAATGCCTTATCAATTCTTTTTGATAACCTTTATAATCAGTATTGTTAGTTTCTCTGTGGTTTGCAAGAGGCCTTCAATCTGTAATAAAACATTTATTTGGTACTTAGTATGGGTTAGACCTGTGCCCAGTCCTGTCCACATATTATCTTGTAATTCTCAGCAAAGCAGTAGGCGATAGGTAGAGTTTACAGATGGGATTTGTGCAGAATCACACAGCACAGTGGAGCCAGGATTCTAACCTTAGCGGGGCAAGTTCAGAGTCTGCAATCTTAACTACAGGAATCCCCAAATCCAGTTTCTCACCTCCTGGGATTACACACAGCCTTCCATCCAGCCTGGTGACCCTAAAGTGAATCCAGGCCCCATCTCCAGTCTCTCTACCAGTGCAGTAGGAAATAACTAGAAGAGTGTTGTTGTCACAGAAGCATGCACCCTTGAAGGAAAAGGTTCCCTGGTTGTCCCCCAGTGCCTCTTCTCCTTTTTCCACAGTATTAGGAACTACCTGGGCTTGTGGCTGCTCAGGATAAAAGCTGACATCCCAGTCTCTCTTGCAGCTAAGACACCAAGTTGTGGCCAATAGTGTGTGAGCAAAAACAGTGTGTATATAATCTTGGGGTCATGACCTTAAAGGGAAGGGGCTTGCCCACATCTTGTCCCTTTCCGCTTCTGGAATGTGGATATGGTGGTGAGTCACTGAACCCTGTGAATGAGGGCAGCACCAGGGACAGCAGAACAAGAAGATAAAAAGGATCCTGTGCCTGGATACCTGGAGCTGACACACAAGCCTGGGAATGCGTATACCTAGACTGTAGGTAAGTGAGAATGTAAACCTCTTTGTTCTTTAACCATTATTATTTTGGGTCAATTATGGCCACTGAATCAAAACTGTAATACAATCCTGAAATTATATATATTTAATAATCATAAATCACATATATGTATTATTGTCCAGTTATGCAGGTGTTATATAACATCCTGTTGTGTGTCCTGTTATGTGGTGTTTCCCACCACAACCGATTCTTGGATTTTCTGGACACCATTTGGGTTTCCAACATTTCAGTTCTGACGCTAACTTCCCAGTTAGCGTCGGACTCCACAAGTTACGAGCTCAGTCCCAAAAGAACGTCCCCACTTCAGACACCCTTTTGCAAGTCCCACTTTGTCACTGGTACTTCTGACTAATCAGCAGTTCAGGAAATTCCCTCCTCAGGTTTCCAGTTGGTTGGAATGACCAATATAACAGAAAGGATACATTCCAGGAACAGCCAAATGGAGGAGATGCAGATGGCAAAGTGTGAGTGAGAGGTGCATGGGGCTTCCATGACCTCCTTCCATCTGCCACCCTCCAAGCACCCTGATGTGTTCTGTGGATTGGCCAGTGGGAACTGAACTCAACCTTCAGCTCCTCTCCTGTCTTCTCCCTTTCCCAGCTGTTGCGTTGGGAGGTCAGGGAGGCTGAGAGTTCCAGTCTATAATCACGCCTTGGTCTATCTGGCAACCAGTCCCCATTCTGAAGTTATAGAAGGGCTCCTGGCTGCGTGTCCTCTCAGCATACAGAATACACACTTACTATTCAGGAAATCTGGAGGATTTTAGGAGTTTTGTTCCAAGAAAACAGAAGCTTGTAACTACCCCTATCAAGGAAGTGCAAGGGTTTTAGGAGATCTGTGCCAGAAATCGGGGACAAAGACCAAATATATATAAATCTATATGTATTTCCACATTATGTTTTTTACACAAAAATTGAAGATGTTAGATGTAAGTACAAATGTTTTTTCCCATGCCTTAGTTGTTTGTCCATCTCTTGACACAGAGGCCTCAACTTGTAGGTGACGAGAGCACCGAGTAAGAAAGAGCCTGCCTGGCATTTACAGACTGTGTGGCTTGTCTGCTGTACAGCCTTGGCAACCACGGTTGTAGAAGTTACAACTGGGTGACCTTAACTTCATTTAGCTTGTTTTTTTTCAGCTGTAAAATAAGGATATTATCACCCACCTAAGAGGACTGCTTTGAAAAAAAGAAAAGGTGAGCTGATATATATTATTTAGCATTCCCCCCCTGGCAGCTATTATTCAACAACAATCACTAAGTTCAGCATTGGTGACCACTGCTTTTTCCATTGCTTGGGTTTTTTTCTTTATATTAAAAAAACACTACATACTGTTAAATATTCATGTATCTAAATTCTTGAAGACTGACAAAAATGGGAATTATAAACTTTGATTTGTTTTTTGAATACGGTGGAGGGTTTTTACTGACTCTTGACTGGTCCTTATATAATCCTGCTTGGTCTACTTACTCAACCAAGTAGAAGTTTACTGAATTTAAGTGAATCACTAAAAAAACAAAAAAACCACCTCTTCATTTTATGTAATAAATTTAAGATGGGTCCTTAAGAAGCAGGGATAAACTGGTATTTGTGAATTCAAAAATTTTTAAGTATATGTAATAATCAGCGCTCAAGACATAGCAACTCGAAGATTTCACACCAGGCGTCCTACAGTTGCACTAGGGCACACATTATTTTAATTGTTTTAATTAAATCCTTGTTTTAATTTACTACCAAGAAACCCAATCTCCATATATGGTAAGTCGCCTTGAAAATCCAAGCAACTTTGTTAGAACAAGATTTTATTTTCTATGAAAATAACTGTGCAGTAGGTACCAGGGAAGCTGAATACAATAACAAGTATGTAGGCTTGGGAGTAGTTTTTAAATTTGCAGCAGACATCAAAGAAATCCTAAATGATACACATTTGTTCAAGCAAACACAAGAGAACTCTGGATCAGTTTCTATGAACTATGAAAAGGATAAAGACAAAAAGCCTCTTTATCTCAATCAGGTTTTGAATGACAGCTTTTCAACAAAATAAGAAAAGACACACAAAACACCAACTCAAAGCGTATCTTCCCATTTAAAAGTATTTTTTAGTCCATATGTACTCTGAATAATCTTATTGTATTGAGTATCTGCTGCAACTTCCATGTTCAGAGTAAATGTAGCCTGGCGTAGTGTTCTCAAGTCCGCAGCAGCAGCATACTACCATAGTTTCTCAACTATTTCCAGATTCTGTAAAATCCCAATGCTATTGCCAGGCAAGTAAACACTGAGGCTGTGAAAAGACACCATGTTATGGATCACGCATTTGATACTATTTTGCAGAGACAAACACAATACTGTCATCTTCAAATAAGCGAAGAGCACAAAACAAAGGAAATCCCATCAATTTTCTACCTCGAGTGTTTTGTTCCCAGAAAAATTATGCTAGGGATAAAGTATATCCTTTAGGGCAGGATAAATACCAATTTTAAAAAGCTTCCTATACTTTAAACCAGAATAAGGATAGCACTTTACAAATTATGTCAGTTAGAATCTATAAATAGTGCTTCAAGTCATTAGCATTAACATTAACCATGACTACTTTTAAGTAATTATGCAATCTAATTTTAGATCTTATAAGTGAGAAAACCTTACCTGTATTAAGAAATGATGTAGTTAAGCTAATAAAATAGACATCCATATCATCCATTAAAGTTTGCCTTTTCAGTACATTTAAACACAATTTCATGATTATAAAAAATTTATATGTGAAATTTTAATGAAAATCCTCTAAAAAATTACAGGTAGAAGAAAAGGCTTTTAAAGTAGTTAATATGCCACTGCTCTTTTATATATGGACATTTATATATGGACATTTTATATAAGGACATTTTGAAAACTTTGTTCTCCCTTAAGAAACTGAATCTGGGTGAAGCTTTTAGGGACTTCCTAGTTTCTAGTTTGTTTAAACAGCCTTGACTTTTAAAATAGAGACCCAGAGACAAATGGCAAACTTTTATGACTAAAGATTCAAGAAACAGCCTTCCATAGTAAAGTGACTGTAATTTAAACACAGTATCCCATTTGATCCTAATAACTAATTGAAATTTGGTTAATGACAGGTCCTTTTCTTTTTTTTTTCATTTCCTTAATTTTAAGAAATGGGATTAGGTCTAAAACACATAGGGAGGCTAGATATTGAGGAAAAAGAGTAACATTTAAATTTCTTGTCAATTACACACTCTGGTCAATTATACATTCATCTATTTGATCCTGAGTACTCTTTACCATGTTCCATGGCAGTGTGCTGAGCAATTACATACATTACCTTATTTAACCACAATTAAACCATGTAAGATTGGTGATATTATCCCCTTATAGAGATAAGGCAACAAGTCCAAAGTCACAAATTGCTGGCAAGTGGTGGAACAAGGACTCAACATTATGTGTATCTGAGTCCAGAGTTATTGTTTAAAAACCATTCTATTAATCTTATCCCTTGCCCAAACTGAAGGATTCAATCTGATTTGTCATTTCTTGAGCCATATAGTGCTGTGTAGGTGATTATGTTCTCTGCTAACCCAGACAGCTGATAAATTTTCTTCGCCTACCAAATAAACACTTATTTACTCTGAAGAAGGAGGAATTTCAATCGTTTTTAGAATATATAACACAATGGTTACTATATTGAAGTTTCTGTTGTGAGTGGTTACCATATCTCATTGGTGTTATTTTGCTACCCAGGTTGCTTTCCCCTTTGTTATTTATCTTTCATGACCTGTCAAGGACACATCCCTACATAGGATGCTCAGGTGAGCATGTACGTGGTACCTCTTAAGTACTCTGTAACGTTAGCTTGTCTTCTTACTTGTCTGTTTGGAACAAAATCTGCTGCATTAACTATACAGATCACAAGGAACCACCATTATCTTACAGCTCGTATCTCCTTGGCAATAGTGACTTGGGTCAAAAAGTGGTGTCTGGGGGCACCTGGGTGGCTCAGTGGGTTAAAAGCCTCTGCCTTCGGCTCCGGTCATGGTCCCGGGGTCCTGGGATCGAGCCCCGCATCGGGCTCTCTGCTCAATGGGGAGCCTGCTTCCTCCTCTCTCTCTGCCTATCTCCTCTACCTATCTGTGATCTCTGTCTGTCGAAAAAATAAATAAAAATCTTTAAACATATATAAAAAAAAAAAAGTGGTGTCTGACTCAAATAGGGCCATTCACACGCCTTCCCAGGGATTTTCTGAATTGGAAATAAGGAAAGTGGTAATTTTTCCTGGTTGGTGAAACTCGAATCATAGGAGTCTAGAAGCTACTAACAGTAATGTTTCCAATGGAGGGAAAAGATGGCATGAGTATGAGGCAGATATTCAGAGACAAGATACAGAGTAAACTGTGATTCTAATTATCTCTGTGATTCCAATGATCTCTGAGGTCAAGCTATATCTATCTCTCCCCTTCCATAATTCAATATGTAAACTAATACATTTTCTTTTTATGCCTAAGTTAGTTCAAGTTGGATGTATGGCCACTAAAAGTAAGAGTCTTGACTGACAGATGCTGGGAAACCAAATAACCAAACTGATTACAATTTATAATTTTATAGGGATTTATTCTCTAAGGAAATCCCAAGATCTTGAATGCTGGGGCTTTATTAGTATCTTTTTTCATTTTGCCCCTCTGCTCTTGATTAAATTCAGTATGTGCATAAGTGGAATATTACTGTTTTCTTGGCAACATCTCAGGTATTCTACACTCAATGGATCCACTCATGATGTTAATTTACCACCAAGAGTATGGGATTTTAATTTCCTAAAAGGCTTAACAGTAACAGCAGCAATAACAGATTTGAAGGATAAGGTAGAAGAAAGAAAATGCCTTCAGAATGGCTGGTTGCAAATCCTTTGTGAAAAAAGGAAAGGAAGTAAACTCAGAATAAGTATTTTTGTAAACAATGATGTATTAAATTCTTTCGTCACTGCCACTTAATTCTATTCAATTCTGCCTTACATTCAGCCACTACTGAAAGAAAGCTTTCTGGAGACCACCATCTTCAAACTGAGGGTAAAAGGGCCTTTAAGATACTGATCTAGGTAAACACTCTAGAGTCAGGTGAGTGGAATCTGAGGCTCCTCCTAACCTGGGCTGCTCTGAGATCTATTTTGAAAATGGGAATGAACACTGCGAACTGGGCTATTTTGTAACTTCCCCTGAGCATCACCAGTGAACTGAAGATCTCTGGTTCCAGAGACTTTGCTAGAATAGTGATTTTCAAAACTTAGTTTAGCCTTAGAACTCTTTTTCAAATGAATCTTCAACAGAAGCTAGGTATTTTAAAAAGATAAAATATGTTAAAAGATTCAAGTTGAAGAGAGGAAGGGAGGTATCATCAGCTGAAGGCTGGGGGCTCCACATTTACTCTCAGAGGCTGCCCAGAAAACCACTGATGGTATAATCAGTTTTATTTTGGGCAATTAAGTAATATAAACCATTTTAAATGTGCATATCTTTTGGTCCCCCAATTTTAGATGTTCCTGAACAATTATATAGAACTACTAGTATAAGGGCACAAAGATGTGTATGTGTGTGCGTGCATGCACATGCGTCACACACATGACTGTTGGGTACAATATCATTTCTAATAATGAGAAATCAGGAGCAGAATGTTTGCTAATAGAGGTCTGGAGAAATTAGAGCATTTTCATACAATGGAATACTTTCTAGTAAAAAGATACATATGTACTGATATGCAAAGATACTCAAAACATTTGGTTAAATTTGAAAAAGCTGTAGTCTGTATAATACAATCTAGTTATTATTTGTAATAATCTGCAATACTTATTTACAGAAAAAAAAAGCCTAAAAAGAAATATATTCTAATAGAAAAACATAACTTTTTATAAAAAGTACTATGAAAGTAGGGCACTCTTCTCATTCCTTTGGGCCCTGTAACTGGGTCAGGTCACATGGTACTTGAGGAGCTCAGTATGTGACAATCTAATTTTTGGGTCTCTAATATTTGTGCTCAGCTGGATTCAAAGTAAAAGGTAATTTTCCCCCTATGCTTGCCATGGTTTTTGCCACTGTTTTAGTGACCTTTCTCCGTAAGTTCCCTTAAATCCTTATGGAAGAACATAGGAATAAAAGTAAAATTTTCGTTTTGTTTCCATTATGGGTCAACCAATTTATCTCTGTATCACTTCGTACTTGTATTTATGTATTTCTTTGATATCCATATGCCTTTTCCTATTAGTAGGTTGCAGAGTCACCCATTAAACTTATATCCTAAACTTAGTGCTGTTAAACTTCTATTCTTCCAACACCGCCCAGTGGTAAAGGAAACGTGTTCTAGATCTTTTTTTTTTTTCTTTTGTGCTCCATGGTTACCGTGGGAGATAGGAGCTAACAGGTCTCAATATCAAATGACAACAATTACTTTCTCTGACAAAACATTAAAAGGAAAACCAAATGGGATCACTTAGGCCAAGTCCCCAGACTGGAACTTAGTATCTGAGTGTAGTTTGAACCTTAGTGTGGTCTTAACCAGTCAGCCAGGAGTTTTGTGGATCAGCGACAAGTCTGCCACATGAGTCCTCTCCATCCCCCACACGATTATGTAATGTGCAAAAGATTCCCGGCTCTTCCACTAGGGGAAAGTGACTGCCTGGAATAATCCTTTTGCTAATAACCCACTTGCCCCTCTCTCCTTTTCACTTTTTTTCCCCCTTAAGTTTTATTTAACTAATCTCTATACCTAATGTGGGGCTCAAATTCACGACCCCAAGATCGAGTCACAAGCTCTCTCAACTGAGCCAGCCAGGTACCCCAAAACCGTACATTTTGTACAACTCCTAGGAGCTCCCCTCTACTGGCTAAGTGAGATGCTACCCAATTCAGGAATGATTTAATACAGCCAATTAGATCCTCAAGTTTACTCAGTTTTTTTTTTTTTTTTTTTTTTAACAGAATTGGCTGGCAGTGGTGGGATCTGAAGCAAATATCTCTTGGAATTTAGCAACAATGAGAAACACAGGTATGGCACCCTGCAAATGCTGAGAGTTCACTGTCTTTCTTGCCACATGGGGGCCTTTGGTATGTCAGTTTCAGCTCTGCTTTTTGGGTTCAAGCTACCCATCTAATTGGTGTTCCACTCCAGGCTTGATGACTCAGTCTAGACTAACAAAGGAGGCTCTACTGGAGCACCAATCCTCAGCCCTTGGTTCAGTCTATAATTCCATGTTGGAATCCTTCCCCTAATCCTTCTCCTAACTCCTTACTGGGGTTTACTGGTTTAGTCCTTTCCTCATTTCTAGTCCACAGTCCCTGAATGAAGTCTGCTTGAGTCCAGTTTGGGAAGTGCTGGTGGTATGCATGGCCTCTTGGACAGTCTGCAGTGACATATTTTGGTTACTGCTAGTGTGCTGAGGTTCATGTTTGTTTGTCTTTTATGTAAATAAAGGCCTTTAACTTTTCACAAGCGAAATAAGACATTTCATTGTTTCGACTCCCCTAAGTTCAAAGAATTTATACCAGGATGCTTTTCTGATTCAGGATTCACTCCTTTTGGCAGATTCCTATTTCCCTGTTTAGGGATAAAAATAAATGAGGCTATGGTCAAGAACTTCTCCTTAATTCTTAAATTATTACAAAATCTGCTGCTAAAAAATTGGCAGCCCACCAAAGATCCTAAGATTCTGTAGCCAAAGTTGTCCTTGATCAGAGACTAGCTTGATTATATTTCAGCTGAGCAAAGTGGTGTCTATGCTCTGGTAACCACCTGCTGTGCCTCGACCAACGCTTCCGGTGAAGCTGAAACTCAGTTACAGAAGATCAAAGAACAGGTTGCTTGTCTTAAAAAGATGATTCCCTCCAGAGTCTCTGACTTGTTTGATTTTGACTGGTCCCAATGGATCTTCCTCCCCTTTCTATCTGCAGGATCTGTAACCCCTCTCTTTAGCTCAGGATGTCATGTACGCCTCATGTTGCCTGTCTTTGGGATTTCATGTCTGTGGATTCCCTATGTACATATGAAACCAAATTTGAATTTCTCCCGTTAATGTTTCATGTCAATTTGATTCTGGATCCAGCCAGAAGAACCTTGAAGGGCGGAGGACATTCATCCTTCCTGACAGTTGGCATAAAGAGCAGGATGCTTTAAACTCACTGGATACCACTCTCTCCCAGCATTGCTGTAGCAGAGAGATCCTTGGGAAATCTGACATATAGCCAGCAGAAGGTAAGATTTCTTATCACCTCTGTCTCCTGGAATCTCTGTGAAGTCTGAGTCAAGAGCAAGAGTGGTGAGAACCCTTTTTCTAAATGAAAATGAGCAGGAGAAACTATTTGTGGAACTAGTTCCTTGGGCTTAGGGACTCTTGGTAAATTTGGTAGAGTACTCCTTGGTTACTGATCCATTTCATCCCAGGAACTTTGTTTTCCTGTGTCTTTTATGTCATTTGTCATAGATGAGGTAAAAGCTGTTGCTAAGGGACTTCTTGGAAGCCAAAGCCACCAAACTGGTGGGAATGGGCTTTTGGCACTCAAAAGCCAGTAGAGTGCTTGCCACCTAGCTCAGAGACTCCAATGCTAAGATAAGTTGGACATGGACGCTTAGATTGACACAGGTCACTTGCCAACTTCCAGAAAGCTTCTGTGCAACAAGGCACACTATAAAACACACAATCCACCGCATAAGCCTCCCAGGTATTAGTGTAGCTCCAAGAGACCCAAGGCTTAGCTACAAGAAAAACTGGATGGTTTTTTTCCTTTTGTCTTATTCTATGTCCTAAGTGCTTGGCTTTGTGACCACTGAGAATATTCTTTTTGGTCTCTGCTACCCAGAGGGTGTACCTTGATGGCCACTTGAATAGACGGGTTCTGAGTCTGTCTAGCTATGCCAGCTCTTAGCAGAGTTTCTTGTGAGAGGTCCCAGGCCATGGGGACATTTGTTCACTGTTACTGCTAGAAAGTCCCATTCCTAAGTGCCACCTGCCTGGTGTCACAGATTAGTGGGTTTGTGATGGGAGGAGTCTCAAATTTTTGTGGGAGATCAGAGACGGTTTTCATTGCATTATCCTTACTACCTGTGCAATGAAGGCCTTTACTTCCTTAGATTAATTTTGGATCACAGGGGCTACATTATCTCCACTCTTCTCTGAATGCCTCTTGTGGCTTTGGTTAAGCCACTTAGTTACTTCTAACAGATGTGAGTTACTACTGATAGATCTCATTTGTCAATGCCTAGACAGTGGATCCTTTAAATTGGCTATATTTTAAAAATATCTATTTAAATGTAGCTCTCAATTGTATTAGTATAATGGCTAGCCTTAGGGACTCCCTTGACAAAATGAAGAGAAATCACACTTCAGACAAAAATCAATGTCCATATCCAACATAAATGCCCCTTCTTAAAATCCAGTCTCATCTGACTGTTTTCCCTACAGGATTAACAGAGAACTCTGGCCTAATCTCTAGGTTAAAAGTATACAGGTTGCCCATATAAATGCTGAAAGCCAGAAAAGGAATGTTAACAAAAGCACCCAACACTGGCAGTAAGGGTCTCTTTGCTCCTGTCTTCCAGGGTTCTGAAATCAGGCTCAGCCAGTTTCAGGCATTTCTATGCAACGTCCTTTAGAAGTAGATCCTAGACCACCTGCCACAAAAGAAATTGTGTTCCCTAGATAGCAGAAAATCTTTTAAACTATAAAGCCCTTTCATCTCTACTTTCAGAAGATCCTACCAAATTTAGAGAAGAATTAAAAAGATTAATGGCTATTCACAGCCCCTCTTCGGAGAGGAACAATGACCACAATTTTTCCTAGCTCCTCCTACAAATGGTTTGCAAAGGGCCAATACTCAGGGGCTAATAGAAAAGCCAGGGTTGAACTATACACCCAGAAAAAAGGGTTTTGTTAAAGTGCTTCAGAAAGATTTTACAAAAGCATAAAAAGTTTCTGATTCCAATTTTAGTTAAAATTCTGATATAAAGCAAATTTAGTTCAAAAAACAGGCCAATCCCCTGACATTCAGAACATAATCCAATTCGGTGGCAATTAGTAACAACTGTCTTTGTCTTACAGATCTCTGTAAAAGTAGAAATGTAACTCTAGAAACAAAGCCCACCAATGCCTCTTAGAATGTCGATAGCTTTATAAGATTACAATATTGAACAAAACTGTCCTGCACCTTAAGAAAAAATGCCAAATCTTAAATAGCAATCTGAAATTCTGAAGGAAAAAACTTGTTTTGCATTCTTTCACTGTCCCTTGAAATTCTTAGGTCTTGAAAATGTAAACACAACCCACAACTGCCTGTGACTGAAAATTAAAAACGCCAACTTCTAAAAGGGCTCTTGTGGCAGACTCTAGCACTTTTGATAACAAACAGGTACATTCTATCTCCACCTTAGAGAAAACCTGGATGATCTCTCCATACCTTTGGGATGTAAATTTCCTACCCCTATCATCTCTAGGATAAGAGAGCCATTGTTTGAAATACCAACGTCAGGGAGAAGTTTTTCATTGGGGTGGGGGTCTTTGGAAATCAGGCCTTTAATTAATGTCCTCTAGACAGGTGTGAGTAAAAACAAAAGTTATAAAGAAAAGGTGCAAACAAAAGTCTTGTATTTGTCTATATATGCTATAAATGTGAGATTTTTTCTACCTCTGGATGGTAATACCAAAATTTGTAAAAGAGCTCTGTTTTAGTTGGTTTGAAGACAAAGTGCTTGTTAAGGATTGGGTGTTCTAAAACTCAGAAAGCTAGAAACTAATCCAAATATTTTTCATGTGATTATTTAGTATTGTTGGTTAAAAACATCTATTATGCATGAGTTTAGTAAGAGTTAAATATGTTCATGTTACCTTTTTTGCAAAACTTAACAGAAAATAAGTTTAGGACAGTGGTTGACTTTATTTTCTTATGAAGTTTTGTGGGTAGTCTGAACATAATTGTTAAGAACAAGTAAATAAACATAAAAAAGGTTTGTATGTAAACTTTTAAATTTCTTCCAAAATCTTTGGTAACCTGAAACTTTAATGTTTTGCTAAGTTAATTTAATGAGTTTATCTTAATTTGTTATTTTATCTACTTCTTTCTTACAGAAAGACTAAAGATAAATTTGGATGTTGGAAAATGTTTTGTGCTTTGCTATAAGGACATGTTTCTAGACATTACGAACAGTTCACAACTGCTTATAACATAGTTTTCACTAGAAATTAGTTTCTAAGAGTTAAGGGGAACAACTCTGTATGCAGGGAAAAGTCAAGAGTATGAGGAATAAGAACTGTGTCCTTAAACTGCAGTATGCAACCAATGCTGGCCTTCTCTGACTTGAAGTCTCAAGTGACCAAGGAGAAATCAAACAGGCAGAAGCAGAAAACCAGTTAAATCAGAGGCATGCAAGCAATATTTTCTAACAATCAGATATGAGAGAAACTTCTATTTTAAGGACTATAACAGATTATACTTTGCAGATACAAAAGGGAGGGGGTATATGTGCTTGTAAGCAGTTCTGAGCAGTTCTTTTCAGAGCAATGCCAAAGACTGTCTCCCAGGCTATAGTCCTTGGTGAGACAAAAAAAGCATTTACTAACCTACTTTGAGGTTGGTTTTCTTTCAGCTGACAAAACATAGCTTTGCTGAACGAAAAGATAATTTTGTCCTAAAGTGAGGGCGGTTATTTAAAGAGGGAAAACTTAGGACAAAATCTGAATGTAAAAAATAAAGCTGGATAAGGTTTACAGAACAATAATTTTAGAAAAGAATTTTATGTGTGATCCGTACCAGCTAAGATTAGGATAAATTTAAGCAAGCAAATAATTTTCTTGAACTATTGGTCTGCTCTTAGTAAGAAGCTGTAAACAAAGCTTTTCTTTACCTTTAAAGTCATCTGCCAAGAAAACAAGGATTCTGTGTTTGGTTATCTTTGATGACTTAAGAAACTAAGTTAATATTAAAAGAGCTAAATTTTGCTCAAAACAATGTAACCACTTCTCTTTGCCTTTGAAATCTTTTATTGTCACTTGGGCTAAATAATTACATGCTATTTCATAATAATTAATCAAATGTTCAAACCTTTTAAATATTTTTTATATGTTTCTGGATCATAATAAAAACTTTTAAAAATTTTGTGAAAATGTGGTATAGTAAATTGCAGCAGAAGCATTGTCAAAGTGATACCAAACCCTCTTATATTGTGTTTGTATAGACATGTTAGTAAAATTAGTGAAACTCCTAAAAATCTGGTATCTTTGTATGTTATTTTGAAGTGTTGTATATTATAGACAAAACAATTTCCTTATTAACTGCATTGTAATGAAGTCTAATCAGATCTATAACCATGGTCATCTTTGAGTTACTCTTTTACTATGATGGCAATGCAGCTGTCCTCAGTGAGACTCACATAAAGAACTCTGAGTACAAGTCTCCAATAATCTTAAAATCATAAATCTGAACTAGGTAAGAATTTCTGAACTAGTGAAAAAAAAAACAACCAGATTCAAGCAGAGTAAGAATAAATCGGACTAAACGAACTGAGAATTATTTTTATGACTTTGTTTGAAACACTGCTGACTTTTTAAAATGTTTTGTTTTTTCAGATTGAAGTAAACTTTTCTTAAGCTAATTGATTTACAGCAATTTGGAACATTGATCTCCAGCATTCAGAAACCCATTGAGTATTCTAAGAGTCAATTCTCCTTTTAACAGGACACAATGGGTAAATTGATTATATGATCTAGGCTTTGACTGGAATGTCCTATTTTAGACACAGATTTACACAGACTCAGATATGACCAGACAGCTTTAAGGACTTTTTGGAGCCTATAAAGCCCCCTTGGAAATATCGGCCTGATACCTATTGCTTACGGAGTTCCCAGCAACTTTACCAGGTAAGAAA
Organism: Martes martes; assembly: GCF_963455335.1. Lineage (NCBI taxonomy): Eukaryota > Metazoa > Chordata > Mammalia > Carnivora > Mustelidae > Martes > Martes martes. The sequence goes on from NC_137898.1 coordinate 68,336,784, forward strand.
AGAAGATCATTTCCTGGCCAGTGCAGGAACCTAGAGAAAAGAAGAATTCACCCAAATCTATAGGTACTGCAGGTGAAGTCTGATGGCAACTGACAATTTAATCTGGAGATTTCTTATGAATAGTTCCAGCAAAGCAGGTTTAAGGAGCCTATATGGTCAACTGCTATTCTTGCTGCACTTATGTAAATTAATCAGGCCATGTTCTTTTAAAACCAAACCTATTTTGCAAACTAATTAGTGTCAATTTGGCTATCTTTGGTAGAAATGGTGATTACAGAAAGAAAAACACACCTGTGTATTAGATTTTAATACTGCTCATCAAAACTGGACTAGATCCAGATTACCTCTAGTTTCCTCCAATGACTAGCAACAACTCTCTAAACTCATATTTTCAGTTTTTCTCCTACCCTTCTGACTTGGAATCATTTGAGAACTAAACTTGCCTTCTTCCCTGAAGCCCTGCAAAGCAAATAAAAACAACTTGAGGTAACCTTCAGAAAAATCACACTACCTCCCATCTAGACCCTCTGCATCCCTGTTATTTTAGGGGCCACTCAAAAGATCAGAGACATGTGGAGTCTAAACCAGGAAAATCTGTCAGACTGTCACTTTTTGCTCCCACTCCAGCTGAGGATATGTCCAGCTGGACATCTAGAAGTCAGGACTGGCCACCCTCAGAACTCAGAAACTTTGATCCAATCCTTAACCATTATTTTCTTTTGTTCTGATAGAAACAGAATACCTGATTGATTATTTAATTAAATCACAGGCTCACTTTGAGAATATACCTGCATTATGGCCTCCTGAAGTGAGATTATAACTGAGCTGATCTACTGACAGTACTAAAAGATTGATTCAACAAGATGGAACAACCCACCAGGGCTCAACTTTATGTGTGTGAAACTTCAGGGATGTCTCAGAGGAAACTTCAAGTGCCAAGGGCAGGCACTAAGATGGGCCACTTTGTCCATGCCCATTACTTTCAGTTAAAAGCAGTCAAAACCCAGCAGATTTAGGAAAAACTCCTTACCTCCCCACCAAATGCCTATGTTTACAATTATAGAAAGGACAGCCTATACCCTGAGAGAGCTACTGAGATTCCTCTTTACCTAAGATGCTTATTTGTGTAACAGCAACCTTTATTTTCCAAACATCTCCTCTCACCTTCCTGCTAATGGCTATCCTACCCTTTATATTCTCAGAACCCCTACCCCCCCATTCTTAGCTCAGGATGTCATATAAGCCTCACATTGCCTGAATGTCTTTGGAATTTCATGTCTGTTTTCTCCTGTTAATCTGTCTCATGTCAATCTTAGTCCAGCTAGAAGGGCAAAGGACATTCTTCTTCCCCAATAATACCAGAGAAAAGAACAACATAATGGTAACTGAGAATAGCACTAATGTCTAAATTTTGATCACATTTTTCAGTTAAGCTGAGATTGAGCAAATGGGGGAACTGTTAAACTACAGGCCCCAAAAGGCGTCACTTAGGCTTCGTGTGCAAACCAGGGCTTAACACCTATATTAACTGCAGTTTCAAACTTTCCCAGAAATGTAGTTTTAACTGAATAATGGGGGATCTTCCGATGAGTGATAATGGGCCCTCTACACAGAAGGTAATCTGTGTAAGACCCCTTGTTTTTATCCTCATGGGAAAGTGAGCTTGCCTGGAACAATCCTTTTCTTTTGCTAGTAATTTTCTTGCCCCACCTTTCTTCCTATAAAAACCTTCCATTTTGTACAATGCATCGAGCTTCCATTCCCTCTACTTGCCAGATAAGAAGCAGCCCAAATAATTTAAGAAAGTGAATTAGATCTTCAGATTTACTCCACTGATTTTTGTTTTTTAACAAGAGAGCAAATTGCCTTACCTGCAAGGTAGCGAATTGTTTCAAGCTTGTTAGACTCCATCAGTGTTTTCAAAGAAGCAATTTCAGTGTCAATCTTATTACTGGTCTCGGAAATAATACTTCTGGTTTTGGTATCCTGCAGAAAATAAGAATGAGACAAATTTTGTCCCTGTGAATTATGGACACAAACATTTACATTAGAAACCCTTACTTATGGGCTAACTTTATATTGCAAAAGTCTTAACTGGGGAAACAGTAAAAGCACAGTGATAGAAAAAAACATCTGAACTTAATTACAAAATGACAAAAAGAATATCCTACTTTTGATATTTGGAGATCATTATTATTGATTTCTTTGGATTAACCTATTTTGGATACATACTACTAGAAGCCTCACAGTAAAAGATTTGAGACCTAAAATATATGAAATAAACTAAGAAGGAAAAGAAAAATTTTAATCACAAAACTATAAACACTTTATGTGTATAAAATCCTTAGGATATCACAATGAAAACTTATACACAGTCTAAAGAAAAATCTCATCCAGATTTATAATGTGAATTGGCACCAGTATTAAAGGGAATGGCAGAAATGCTTTTGTAGAGTAATACCAAATGCTACGTGTACAGGGGCTAAGGGGTAGGTAGAGAGGTAAGATGGCATATGGAACTTAGAAATTGGCTCTCAGAGGGGCATCTGGGTGGCTCAGTGGGCTAAGCCTCTGCCTTGGGCTCGGGTCATGATCCCAGGGTCCTGGGATTAAGCCCCGCATCGGGATCTCTGCTTGGCAGGGAGCCTGCTTCCCCATCTCTCTCTGCCTACTTGTGATCTCTCTCTTGTCAAATAAATAAATAAAATCTTAAAAAAAAAAAAAGAAATTAGCTCTCAGAGAATTTGATTTCCTTGTTTGTTTCTTTTATCTGGCCAAGAATAGACCAGAATAGGGGCGCCTGGGTGGCTCAGTGGTTTAAGCCTCTGCCTTGGGCTCAGGTCATGATCTCAGGGTCCTGGGATCGAGCCCTGCATCGGGCTCTCTGCTCAGCAGGAGCCTGCTTCCCCCTCTCTCTGTCTGCCTCTCTGCCTAGCTCTGATTTCTCTCTGTCAAATAAATAAAATCTTACAAAAAAAAAAAAAAAAGACCAGAATAGAATACTTGGAAAGACAAACGAGGCCTGCCCTTCTATTTAATTATAATTAAGAAAGAGTGATGTTTGTCGAGGCACATGTGTGGCACAGTCAGCTAAACTGCCACTCTTGGTTTCGGCTCGGGTTATGATCTCAGGGTCATGAAACTGAGTGCTGCCTGTGGCTCTGAGCTCAGCACAGAGTCTGCTTAAGACCTTTTCCTGCCCCTCTCTGGCTTGTGCGCTTTCTAAAATCTTAAAAACAACAAAAAAAGAATGATGTCTCTTCTGGTGGAATGTAGACCAAACGGTTCTTAACTTGTAGGCTGACTCAAAAAACTGGGTTTTACTTAAACCATAGAGATTAAACAAGGATCACAATTTAGATTAGGAGAAGGTAAACAGTTGTAGAATATGGAGTTTAGAATCCAGGCTTACATTCTGGCTCCAACACTTAGTAGCTAGATGACTTTAATCTCCCTGTGCCTCATTTTCCAAACTAGCAAAATGGGAATAAAGAGGGCCTTTAGAGGCTAAGAAGAATAGACGTAAAGCAAGTAAAACAGTATCTGATACATAATAAACATTAAATAGATAGTTACTGTTAGCCTCTGCCTTCATTTAAAATGCTAATTGTGAATCCTTGTCTTTCAAAAAATAGTTTATAGAAATAATTTAGTTATAAAATATGTTACCAGGAAAGCTAGATTCTGACAGAGATCACAGTTCAGGTACAACACATATAAGCAGTTATACATGAGAATGGTATAAAAGACATTTTTACATACTAGTTTACCTTGCTGGTAAATTCTGTGGTTGCTTCCATCAGTTTCTTTTCTTGATCTGTAAACTAAAGGATATGATGAATCAGGAGGTTAAAAAAAAAAAAAAAAGGCTAAAGGAATTAAGTTACCAAGAAGGCACATTTAGAAGCACATTACCATATCAGTTACTCTGCTCCTTTCTAGGTTGATGTCCAGTTTATTGTCTGCTCTGATTTGACTGGTTTCATTCTTTAAAGAAAATAAAAATATTAAGAAAGCTCATAATGTTTGTTCTGAAATTAGTAAAATATTCTGAAGTGCTTAAGTACGTAAGTACTTAAACTTACGATCAGTTGTTGCTTAACTTGTTCCAACTCAGTTTTCATTTTCTAGGTATAAAGAAAATCACACGCAATTGCCATTACACCAAACATCTACAGAATAATTTATTCAACAAATCTGAAACACCGCAATAGCAAAAACTGTATGATATCTATACATTTCTAATCAAGGATTAAGTATAACTACACAAAAAAGGAAAATATCATATTCAAAAAATTCTTATGAACAGTTAAAAAAAAAAGGTATTCTTTCTTTACTTTTAAACCATGACTGATATTTTAAATTTAAAAATATTTAAGCTAGTAAACAAAATTCCAACTGAAGTATAAAGTTTTCTTTTAACTGACAAAAGTTAGCACAGAATCACGTAAAATGGAAAATGTCCCATTAAATTCCGAGAACATTATATTGAGCTGAATGATAAATTTTACATTATAAAGAGCTCAAAGATTTTCCCTTCCATGTGACTTGTATACCTGTAAAGTACAATCCTTAATCTTTGTTCAAGAAACTGATTTATACATAGAAACTTAGTTACAGTTAAACATGTAGTATACTTTGATCTATGACCACATAAAATCATTATTTGGTCCTACTCCTCACCAAGTAGAATACATGTGAAATCAGTTATTTTATTAGTAATAACCCAAAACCTGTATCACCTGATTCTCTGCTCTCAGATTTGCAAATTCACTCTTTTCTAGGATGACCATGTCTTTCCTGATGGAATCCAAATGAGACATTAGTTGTTGTACTGTTATTTCCTGGAAAGCAAAATTAAAATAACAGTGATAATGAAAGTTATCACTTTACACAGAATTGTATTCATGAAATGTAGAAGAATCTTTTGTTATGCTACAAGGTATAATGTTGCTTGGCTAACTAAACAAAACCGAGCCATACGAAAACTGTATCAAAATGAAAAGTTCTAGTCCAAGGTTGCCACATAGGAAGACCCTGAACTCAGCTCCTGAACTCAGCTCCTCCAACAAATTACACCTATTTCCTCCTGAAGAACAATAAAGGGCTAACCAAAGAGCTTCTGCACAGCAAAAGATAGATCATATACAAAAAGGCAAGAGAGACAGAGACAGAAACACAGTCATGAAGAGAACCCTCAAACCCAACACTGAGAACCACAGTGGAGGGGGATTATACTGAAGGACTATAAGCAGATCTGTCTGCCCTGGGATACAGAAAAAACAATGAGGTTTCAAAGGGTAACTAGAATATAAAAGATCCTGCCCCAGAACTCTGCCAAGCAGTGTAGGGGCTTGTGAGGGGCTGGTGAACATCACTTTCTGTCTTCCCTGTCCACCCTGAGAGCACACATACAAGCAGGTCTGGACACCACAGCCAGCTTACCACTTCAGCAGCACCAGGCCCCTGACCCAAACCAACACAGTGTCCATGAAGGTGGCCCCGGCGGAGACCACAGCAGAACACCCATGGTCAGTGTTCCCAACAGCTGACTCACCAAGGTGACACAAACGCAAAGCACCCCAGGATAATCCAGACCCCCACCACTTTACCTCCAGATAACTTGCCAGGACACCCCCAGTTCAGAGCATCCCAGGACCTTCCAAATTAGCTCACACCCAACCAGGGTGCCACCCGCACAAAGGGTCTTGGGGAGCCCTGGCCCATGCTCAGTAAAACTCAAGTTGTCCTGCCCAGGGCACTAGCTCCATGGAGAGCCCCAAGCTGCCCAGAATGAAACCTCTTCAGCTTCAGCTATCTTACCAGGCAAAAACCCTGGGAATGCCTCCAGACAATACCTACTATAGCACCAGCTGTCTGGCCAGGGTGCACTCTATGTGGAGAGGCATGAGACTTCCTGGCCTGTACGTGCTTTGGTTCTGTACATCCCACCAAAGTGGCCCTAACACAAAGTGCCCCAGGACCCAAGCCCATGACATCCACATATTCAGAAGGCCAGCTAAAGTCACCAGGCACACATTCTCCACAGGCAATGACTACACAGTATCATTCTACTTTGGAAAAGTAGCTGTTGCATGTAATTCACAGAAAAAAAGTAAAGCAAGAGGAGGAGACAAAGGAGTCTATTTCTAACAAAACCAAAACCTTGGAAACAGGACTAAATAGAATGGAAATAAGAAATATGCCTGATAAATAGTTCAAAATTATGGACATAAAGATGCTCACTGGATTGGACAATGGGGTTGATAAACTTACTGAGAACTTGAACAAAGAGAAAATTTAAAAAGAACCCATCAGAGTTGAAGAACACAATATGTGGAATGAAAGATGAACTAAAGGGTATCAACAGATAGGAGAATAGAAAAGAACAGATTAGTGATATGGAAAAGAGGACAATGGGAAGAACCCAAGCTGAACAGTAAAATAAATAAATAAATAAAGATAGGTTAAGGGATCTCCTGGACAACATCAAGTGAAAAAAAATTTGCATTATAGGGGTCCGAGAAGAAGAAAAGGAAGAAGGGTGCGGGTAGATAAGTTATTTGAAGAAATAACAAATGAAAACCTCCTTTATCCGGGGAAGGAGACAGACCTCTAGGTTCAAGAAGTGTAGAGAAGCACTAAAGATGAGCCCAACGAAGTCCACACCACAAATAGTAATTAAAATGTCAAAGATAAAGGGGAGAGGTTTAAAAACCAGAAGAGAGAAGCAGTGAGTTATATACAAAGGAAATCTCAGACTATCAGCTGATTTCCCTGCAGAAATTATACAGGCCAGAAGGGGACAATATGATATATTCAAAGTGCTTAAAGTTGTAAAATCTACAACCTGAATACTCCACCATCATTCAAAACTGATGAATTTTCCAGAAAAACAAAATTTTAAGAAGTTCATCACCTTTAGAGGTCTTATAAAAAAAATTACAAATGGCAATTCACAGACCTGTACCCCTGGGGCTAATAATACATTATATGTTTATAAAAAAATAAAAAATTAGGGGCGCCTGGGTGGCTCAGTGTGTTAAGCCTCTGCCTTCGGCCCAGGTCATGATCTCAGGGTCCTGGGATCGAGCCCCGCATCGGGCTCTCTGCTCAGCGGGAAGCCTGCTTCCCCCTCTCTCTCTGCCTGCCTCTCTGCCTACTTGTCATCTCTCTCTCTTAAATAAATAAAATTAAAAAAAATAATAATAAAAAATAAAAAATTTAAAAAAATACAAATGATTTGAGGGGAAAAGAAGAGGCCATAATTAGAAGAAAATTATGAAATGAAAACTTTCATGGGTAAAGGTAAACAAAGTAAAAATAGTACAACACTTAAAGAGTATGCTTGAAGATTAAAAGATAGAAGTAGTAAAGTCCATTATATTTAAAAATCAGTTAAGCGTGGGGCACCTGTGTGGCTCAGTGGGTTAAAGCCTCTGCCTTCAGCTCAGGCCATGATCCCAGGGTCCTGGGATAGAGCCCAACATTGGGCTCTCTGCCCAGCAGGGAGCCTGCTTCCTCCTCTCTCTGCCTACTTGTGATCTGTGTCTGTCAAATAAATGAATAAAATCTTTAAAAAAAAAAACCAGTTAAGCGGACTTACAAACTAAAAAGATATAAAATATGACAACATATACATAAAATATGGAAGCAGGAGATAAAAAATGAGTTTCTTTTAGAATGTGTTTGAACTTAAGTAACCATCAACTTAATACAGATTGCTAAATACTTAGGATGTCATATATGAACCTTATGGCAACCACAAACCTAAAACCTGTAAGAGATACACAAAAAATAAAGAGAAAGAAAGCTAAGCAAAACGCTAGAGAAAGTCATCAATCACAAGGAGAGAGAGCAAGAGACCAAGAAAGAAATGGAGAACTACAAAAGCAACAAAATGGCAAAAAGAACATATGTATCAATAATTAAATGAAATAGTCTAAGTGTTTCAATCAAAAGACACAGGGTGACAGAAAAAAAAAAGATCTATCCAAGTGCAGTTTATAAGAGACTCACTTCAGTACTAAAGAAACATACAGACTTAAATTGAAGGGATAGAAAAAGATACTCTATGCAAATTGACAGGGGGAGGGGCAAATGAGAGTAGCAATAATTAAATCAATAAAAATAGACTTTAAAATAAAGACTGTAACAAGAGACAAACAAGGGCATTACATAATAAAGGGATCAATCTAACAAGAGGTTATAATAATTATAAATATCTATGCACCCAACACTGGAGCACCTACTAATACATAAAACAAATATTAATAGATGAAGGGAGAAAGTGACAGTAATACAATCCTGGGAGACTTTAATACCCCACTTAGAACAACAGACAGATCATAAAGAATGAAAATAAATAAGGAAACAGTAGGTTTTCAGCCAACATATTAGACCAGAGGGACTTAAAAGATACATACCCCCAACAACAGATTATCCATTCTTTTTAAGGGAACACATTACATTTTCCAGAACAGATCACATATGAGGACACAAAACAAGTCTCACTAAATTTAATAAGACAATTCACAGTAATCTTTTCCAACCACAACATATGAAAACTAGAAATAAATCACAAGAATAAAAGTGTAAGAAACAAACACGTAGAGGTTAACAACATGCTGTGAAACAAACAATGAAGAAATCAAAGAGAAAATAAAATACATGGAGACAAATGAAACACAATGGTTCAAAATCCTTGGGGATACAGTGAAAGCAGTTCTAAGAAGGAGATGCATAGTGAAACAAGCCTACCTCAAGAAACACAAAAAATTTCAAATAAATAATCTAACCCTACGTGTAAAGAAACTAGAAAAAGAACAGAACAAACCCAAAATTAGTAGAAGGAAGAAAATAATAAAGATGAGAGTAGAAATAAATGAAATGGAGACTAAAAAATCCCAAAAGAAATAGAATAATGAAACCAAGAGCCGGTTCTTTGAAAAGATAAAAGTGATAAACTTTTAGCCTGACTCATCAAGAAAAAAAGGACACAAATAAAAAAATGAAAGAGGGTAAGCAACAACGGACACCACAGAAATACAAAAGATCAGAACAGAATACTACAAAATTACATGCCAGCAAAATGGCCAACCTACAAGAAATACATAAATTTCTAGAAATATATAAACTGTCAAAACTGAATCACAAAGAAATAGAAAATCTGAAGAGACCCATTACTAGTAACAAAATTGAACTGATGATCAAAAAAAACCCAACAAACAAAAGTCCAGGACCAGATAGTCACAGGTGAATTCTATCAAACATTTAAGCAAGAGTTTAATACCTGTTCTCCTCAAAATATTCCAAAAAATATTCCAAAAAAAAAAAAGTAAACCTCCAAATCCATTCTATGAGGCCAGCATTACCCTGATACCAAAACCAGTCAAAAACACTACAAAAAAAGAAAACAGGCCCGTATCAATGATAAACACAGATGCAAAGTTCTCAAAAAATATTGGCAAATTGAATTCAACAATACATTAGGAGGATCATTTACCACCATTAAGTTTGATTTATTCCTGGGATGCAAGGATGGCTCAGTATTCACAAACCAGTCAATGTGGTACATCTCATTAATAAGAGGAAGGATAAAAACCATATCATCTTAATAGATGCAAAGAAAGGCATTTGACAAAATATATTATCTACTCATGATAAAAACTCTCAACAAAGTGGGTGTAGAGGGAACATACCTCAATATAATAAAAGTCATGTATGACAAACCACAGCTAACGTCATACTCAAAGGTGAATAATGGAGAGCTTTTCCTCTAAGATCAGAAAAAAAATGAAGATGTCCACTCTCACCAGTACCATTCAACACAGTACTGGAAGCCCTAGCCACAGCTATCAGGCAACAAAAAGAAAAGGCACAGAAGTGCTGAAGAAGAAGTACAACTGTCACTCTCTGTAGATGAAACTATACAAAGAAAATCCTAAACTACACCCAGAAAATCCTAAGCCCTAAACACCGCCAAAAAAAAGTACTAGGAATAATAAATGAATTCAGTAGAGTTGCTAGACAGAAAATTATTACCCAGAAATCAGGTGCATTTCTATACACTAGTAACAAAGTGGCAGAGAAATAAACAATTCCATTTATAATTGCACCAAAAAGAATAAAATGCCTAGGACTAAACTTAACCAAGGAGGTGAAAAAACTGTACTCTGAAATCTTTAAGATGCTGATGACAGAATTTGAAGATTACACACAGGAAAGGAAAGATATCCCAGGCTCATGGACTGGAAATATTCATATTGTTAAAATGTCCATACAACCCAAAGCAATCTACGAATTAGATGCAATTCCTATCAAAATAGTAACTGCATCTTTCAGAGAACTGGAATAAATAACTGTAAAATTGTACAGAATGACAAAGGACTTCAAATAGCGGTAGCAATTTTGAGAACGAACAAAGCTGGAGGTGTCACAATTCCAGATTTCAAGATATACTATTAAGGTACTGTGATAAAAACAGCCTGGTACGGGCACAAAAACAGACACACAGATCAACAGAAGAGAGTAGAAAGCCCAAAAATAAACCCATGCTTATATGGTAAATTTTTAAAAAAATTTTTAGAAGATTTTATTTATTTATTTGACAGAGCTCACAAGTAGGCAGAGAGGCAGGCAGAGAGGGGTGGGGGGAAGCAGACTCCCCACTTAGCAGAAAGCCCGATGTGGGGCTCGATCCTAGGACCCTGGGATCATGACCCGAGCCGAAGGAAGAGGCTTGAACCCACTGAGCCACCCATGCTTCTGTGGTAAATTAATCTATAACAAAGAAGGGCAAAAATATACAATGAAGGAAAAGACAATCTGGTTAGGAATTTTTGGACCAGTGTCAATGAATAACTTTCTTGCCCTACCCTCCTATAAAAACCTTTCATTTTGTACAACTCCTCAGAGCCACACTGTACTTGCCAAATGAGCTGTTGTCCGATTTATGAATAATTTAATAAAGCTAAGTTGATCTTTAAATCTGCTTGGTTGAGGAGTGCCTAGCTGTCTCAGTTGGTAGAATATTTAACTCCTAATCTTGGGGTCATGAGTTCAAGCCTCACATTGGGCACAGAGCTTACTTTAAAAAAAAAATTACTGGTTTGAATTTTTGCTATTTAGCCATTTGGTGGGCAGTGAGGGAAAGCAAAGCAAATTTCTTCTGGCAGCATTCAAGGAGAATGAGAAACAGAGACATGGTACCCAAAAACCCTTTGAGTTCAGTGTTTCCTACTGTTTCTGAGGGCTGTGGTAATTTCCTCTTGTTTTTGACCTCTACGCGCTCTTTCTCTCTCTCTCTGTTTTGTGTTTTTCCATTCAGCTCCTGACCTAATTGGCTTTCCTTTACAGGGCAGGTCAGCTTGAAATGGCAGATGGTTATGCTGGAGCCCAGTTGAGCCAGCAGAAGGGTCTTCCAGGAGCCAAGGCCTTCAGACAACAATTCCCCATGTGGAAAACCCCAGCAAGGTTCTATGTGAATTGCTGATGGCGTACACAAGGCCTTGTGGCCAGGTCAGAGTACTTCCAGTATGTTCAGGTGCAACGTTTTCTTGTTTTATGTAAATAAAGGCTCTTGCTAGCACGTATCTAGAAGGCCAAAAAGCCACAAAAATTGTTGTACAGAAGTCGAGCATTTAGAGGCTGTCAGACTGTTTGCCACCTCAAGATGTCATACAAAAAATAATAGCTTTGGATAATGGCTGACTTTTTCTAGGATTTAATGAAGTTTTTGTAAGTAATTTAAATATAATTTAAATACAATTGTTAAGAACAAGTAAATAAAAGTTTTAGATAAGCTTTTTAAAGAGTCTCCCAATTCTTTTTGATAGTGTAAAACCTTAAAGTTTTAAGTTAAATGATGAGTTAAATTCATTAAATATCTAGATCATTTCCAAATATGAC